>NC_049902.1:31363163-31678894 GCF_001411555.2 Juglans regia | reverse complement strand
TAGTCACACAAGGATATCAATATCTCCTAGGTAGGTAGCTAGAACTTATTATCCTTCTGATCCTTCTAATTCTTCTTTTGTGAAGCTCAGGGCAGGGCCCCAATATTTTTTAACTCAATATCTCCTAGAACACCCAACCGGCCTCCACGTACGCTACATATCTCGATCTCGCGAGCTCCATCCCAAGCATGACAATAAAGCAAATATTCAAGTTGAAGCTAGCATCAACGAGCTGGATACTGCAATTGTATGGGGGGCTATTGTTTCTTATTATATGGTCTAGAAGGAATGAAAAAAGTTGTTGACAGGTTGTATCAGTAGTGAGCAGATCATATTAATTGCATGGGTCCTTTCGATCTATGGCTAGCTAGGTTTCTATTCCTCTAATTGACCTAAAGAATAGTGGTAGACTAGTGAAAACGAAACTTCAACAAATGTTTTCAGAGAAAGAGGCCCTCAGATATATATATATATATATATATAATATATCTATATATATAACACATAGCTTATATATATCGTGCTTCTGATCTGGTGTGGAACTGTACATGATCTGACTTTTATTTGAAGAAACTAGGAAAGGTATTGGTTTGATATGGATATATTTTCGCTCGTTAAACATATCTAAAATGCTGCCATTTAATTTGCATATATCGTGAGTGCTTCGCACATATATATACAATCTGGGCCTACAAGATATGGCAGGAGATGTTTGTCTTCTTAAAGATATCATAGAGAAAAAGTCATGCAGGCCCTGCATGCAGTATGGATGTTTGCTTATATAAAAAGCTCAAAATATTTACTTGAATAAGTCTCATTGTTTTTATTTAAATGATATAAAATAGAAAAAAAAAAATCATGAACCAGATCTACATTCTGAATTAGTGCATAATTTTCCTCCAAATTTGGAGGAATTTATTTATTTTTCTCCAATTGTTGAGATACGCGCGCGCGTACAGAAGATATATATGTATTAAAATTGTATCGTTTTATTATTAACATATATAATCTATGATATATCATCATATGATTTTATAACTCAGTTGATGTCATGCACACATGATCAGGGATAATATTGATGATCGTCTGGATTGAGAAAACTTGACAGTTGAAGGTAGGGTAAATTTTATTCAATCTATATCGATACATACATATATATATATATATATATATATATATAATCAGCTCTAAATCAAGCTTTAGGCCGGTTAACGTTAAAAGTTAGAAGCTTTAATTCTTCGACAATGATAATATCAATTCGGGAATTCATGCTTGCTATTTATTCATGATCTATTGCCCCCAAGAGATATGTTTCATTACTTTTGATTGATCCACTCTGATCTGATTACTTACAGTTACAGTTGCCCTTAATTTGCAATACAAGTGACGCAACAGGCCGAGATAATTAAGATCATGATGAGAGAGAAGGTTTATTGTTCTAATTAGTGCACTTCAGCAAAACCTGATTACCCGACCGCGTCTGGATATAAACATGAAAACGACATTCAGAAATGAGAGAGAGAGAGAGAGAGAGAGAGAGAGAGAGAGAGAGAGAGAGAGAGAGATCATCTGTTCACGGTCCCATGATTATTCCCCGACAATGGAACAGTTTAACAGTTTAATCATATAGACATTCTCTACACTCATCATCACTCAAAACCAAATTCTTTGCCTTTAGATCTTTCGTCAAAAAGGAGATATATTGACATTTAAAAGGCCGGACCCATTTCTAAGTTTGACTCGATCGTGATATTAATCCCCAAATTTCTCAAATGTTGTAAAAATTTCAGCTCGCATTGTGACAGATATCATTAATGAAAGGGGTTTTAATTTAATTATATATGCTCTGAATCAACATGCAGCAGTACTTTTAAGTTATAAAAAGTTATGATGTATATATAGATATCTTAATTAAGAATCATGCACGTTAATTAAAACTTATTAATTAATAGTTTAAGGAATTATATATATATTCCAATTTATTCAATTTTATGTAGGTATTGGAAACCAAGCATGAAGTAGCTTGAAGATGCAAAACATAATTTTCATGACCTGTTGTTAGATTCAATTAACTCTTGCAGGAAATTCTTCTACACGAACTACGTACGTACAGGATTTGTGTGGAGATTCAGAACCCAAAATTGTTTTGTCGTTACCAATTGGGGCCGGGGTTCAAGTGGGAAAAGGTTTCTGATCTCTTTCTGTAATCTTCTTATTTTACGGACCCAAATTAGGAGAGATTTGCGCCCTAAAAAACCAGAAGCTCCTGCTACCGTAAAATGAAGGAAACATGGCTCACACAGACAAATCATGGAATCCAACAATATTTAGAGAACATGATAATCTCACAAAGACACAACAAAAAGTACTGTACATGCACAGATGATCATGAACAAAAGAACACAAACTAACGATCCAATTCACTACCTTAATTGGTCCAAAACTGATCTAATGTGTTGGAAAATCACTATGCGGAGATTATATATAATGTCATGTAATCCTGCGATCATAGATTCCATGGACCTATTAAATTCTTAATACCTCATTTGTAGTTGATGACTGGCACGTAATGCATAGTACAAAGGCATACATGTAACATGCTAAACCGCCGTGTCCTAGTTGTTATCTTTCTTCAAATATTTCTGTTTCTTCTTCTTTTACTTTCGAACTTTCCCATGAATATTTTACTTGGATGTATGACGGCGGAGCATTTTCAAAAATAGCTCCATAAGTTTTCCCCACTATCTGAATTATGATCTCCCGGCGAGTCATCCGATGAGTTTATTCTCGGAGGAGACACCAGCATTCCCTCCGCCATGTCCACTAGCAAATTTGGCATTCCAAATATGGCTTCCTCATCCACAAATTCTTCCCCGGATCTTATACTAGCTTCATGCGCGGTATTATCATGATTGTTGCAGCGTGACTGCAGCCTGGGTCCCGAGTTGCCATTTGATTCCGGCTTCTTCAATGCGGCAGCTGCTGCGGCGGCGCTACGTATGTCAAGGGGCGATGTAGAGGCTGGAACTGGGTATAAACCAACTAAACCTGGGAAGTTGAGAACCGCATCGCCGCCTCTTAGTGCTAGCGCGGCCACGTCATAGGCGGCAGCAGCCATCTCCGGGGTCGGGAATGTGCCGAGCCATATGCGTGTGGTCTTACGTGGCTCCCGGATTTCTGAGACCCACTTGCTGCTCCGGCACCGGATTCCGCGATACATTGGGTGTTTCCCGGTGGAACTTGAGGCCATGGATGGGCTTTGTAGATTCAAGCAAGAAGAATATTGATGATCAGGGGGATGAAATCACACGTGTAATAGCAAGGGTGAGAGTGTTGGATTTATTGACGATGATCAAATGGGTAGCTCTTTGGGAGGAAGAGGAGGAGGCCGGTGAAGGGGACTGGCAATGGCGGCTGAAGGGGTTTGGCCTAATGGGTGCGTAAAAGGGTCGAGATTGATCTGATACAGAAAGGGTATGCTCAGAGACTTTGGTTTAAGATTTATGAGTAGGCCGTCCGTGTTCAATATATGTATGTATAGTTGTCATAAAAGGTAAAAAGCGTGGGGATTTCGCGGAGGGCTGGGGTCAGAGTGAGTACTCCAAAATGCAGAAATTTGAATAATCGTTCGAATAGTGTATTTAGATGTTTGAAGTTTTGAACACGAAAGAGTTACCATTCGAACATATAAATTTAAAGTTCGAACGACCATTGAATGGTTCGAGGGGAAATTCTGACGGTTAGATGAATAAATATTTGGCAGAGTAGAAAATACATTTGAAGGCTTCTACAGTATGTTCGAACAGTAGCATGATTTTTACAAATTTTAATTGTAAAAAAAAAATCTTATTAATTAGTTATAGATAAATATTTAGTTTATATAATAAATATAACATTTAAATAATATAAATACATAAAGGAACTCAATAACTAATTTAGAGAATGAAAAGATGATTCATATTTAAATTAATTATACAAAACACAAATAGCTAGTGTTCATACAAAAAATCAAAAAAATGCAAATAAAAGATATATACTACTAGCCCAAATCTTGTAGCACTGTCTCGACTCCACTAAGGCGTTTCTCCATATCTGTCAACCGAGACATAATCTTCAACTCAGTCTCTGCGAGGGCAATTCGGACTTCCGTACTCACTGCATCAATCATCTCTGTTCTCTGTGTGCGGATCTCTACACACACGATATCTGCAATCTCCTCACGAATAGTAGTGTGTGATGCGCCCTGTGTAGATGCCTCACCTGATATGCCATGATCTCTTGGGTGTGCATTTCCCTGAGTATCGATCGCCTCAATAGTGGGTGCACGAATACGATATCTTGAGTGTCCCATGCTGCGTGACAAGATCGAGGAATTCATGATCGGTCCAATCGGCTCCTGACCACGCTCATACGCATCTGGCTGGACCTCCATCGCTAAAAGAAATCGTGTGAGCATGATCCCAAATGGCAATATATCAGTCGTAATATAGGTGGCCTCTGATCGAATCCTAGCGAAGATATATCTCACTAGGTTGATAAGCACCCCACGAGTAACCCGTATCATAAACCGTGCTCGATCCATTCTAAGTTCAGCCTTGTGCAACCGCGTATCAATGTTGTTGGCTATTATTATGTTCATGATCTTAAAAAAATGGACAAGTCGACATGTTTGATACTCTTGGTCCAATCATAGGGAGCAGTATCTAGACCCACAACCAACTGACGAACCTCATGATCAACGAGGTCATCAAACTCATATACTACATCAGTATCCTCTTCCTCAACAATCTCCCCATCGCTTGTAGGTGTAGACTCCCTAGGCACCATGCTCGGATATGAAGTGGGCAGTCGAGGGATAAGAAAAAAATTGATGACTGCATCCACTGAGAATCTAACTGATACGCCCTGAACGAAGAAGGTGTATGTATCATCATCCTGTCCGGCACCACCAAGTTCTTTATAGAACTTAGATACAATATCGATGTGGGCAATGATCTTGTCCCTCCCTTTGTCCTTCTGGTCGATGAACGGTGTCCAACCACGATCTAGAAAGATAGATGCCAGAGAACGACCCTCCCATAGAAGATCCTTAAACTCCTCGATCTTTTCTTGACGCAACAACATAATAGTTCTCTCTCGGACTTTGCTAGAGCATTGCTCTGACTTGCCTCACTTCCTTCCCTAAGAAGCCATTATAATGGCGCTGAAATTTTAAAAATTAAATTAAGAACAACGATTATAAAATATAATAAATGAGACTTAGATAAAATAATTATATCTGACTAAAACACTATATATTACATTATTTATTTTTATCTATGGCAAAAATTAAAATATGTTGTGTACCGTTCGAACGTGTCATTACACGTTCAAACAAATATTGATATCCCTTTGAAATTAAAATTTACCGTTTGAACAATATTCATAGGTTTGAACAGTAAAGTAAACAGATCGAACGCTTCATTTATATGCGTTCGAACGGTTCATGGAAGTTCGAATGGTAACTGGGTCGAGCTTAGCAATGGCTGATTCGGCTTAGCCATTGTTAAAACTGAAAGGAATTGGTGGATTCCTTTCATTCTCTCACTAATAACAATAATACAAGACCAGGATGAGCATAAAGACATCTCACCATTGTTTTTCCAGCCACCTACGGTGGCCAAATAGTGTTGTGAAAAAAAATTCAAAATGTATTTTCAACCTCATTTATACTGAAACACTAACCTATTTACATGTAAAATAACATCAAATCGAAGGCTATATGACATACCTATTGCAGGTTCGAGATTGGTGGTTGAAGGTGGCGTCCTGTGGCGGAGAGGAAATTGGAAACGTTCAAATGACGCTAGGTCTGACCCCCAGAACCTGTTGTACTCTCGATAGCGTTCGAACATGTATTTGTACGCTTAAATTTCTTCTAAAAATAATTTACCCTTTCGAACGTACACTTATCACGTTCAAAAACATTTAATTAGTTATTCTTATATATTATATAAATATACTATATATTTACTTATAGTTGTATGTTATATATACTATACTAGTTATAAAATATATAGATATAGTTGTATGTTATACATATTATAGTGGTTATACTATACTAATAATATAATTATAGACTTATATACACTATATATATAGTATAACTCAAGAATGCCCTTAGTGAATTCCAAAACATTATTAATGATATTTTCAATTCATTCACCCATTTCACTATTATTTACATTGATGATATTCTTATTTACTTATATATAGTCAATTGATGAACACTGGAAACATTTGAATTCATTTCTAAATATCATTAGACAAAATAATATTGTTGTCTCTTCTAAGAAAATCAAATTATTCCTAACCAATATTAGATTTCTTGGTTATGATATTTCTGAAAGCAAAATTAGTCAGTAATGACATCGAAATCTAATCTTGGTTTCAAAAATTAGCACGACTAATAGGTCGAATTTTGTTTTCAGAAATATCATAACCAAGAAATCTACTTTTGGTTTGGAACAATTTGATTTTCTTAGCAGAGACAACAAGACTATTTTGTCTAATGATATATAGAAATGAATTCAATTATTTTCAGTGTTCATCAATAGACTTTGAGTGAATAAGGATATCATCAATGTAAACAATAGTGAAATGGGTGAATGAATTGAAAATATCATTTATAATATTTTGAAATTCACTAGGAGCATTTTTTAGTCCAAAAGGCATTGCATTCCACTCATAATGTCCAAATAGGATAGTAAAGGCAGTCTTATATCTATCTGACTCACTAATCTGGATTTGCCGAAATCCTGATTTCAGGTCAAACTTGGAGAACACTACTGCGTTACTAAACCTATGAATCAAATAATTCTTATTGGAGATAGGATACCTAATCCACTCTAAGATTTTGTTCAATGGTTTGTAATTAATAACTAGGCAAAGTGTCATTCTCTCAATCTCTGCATTTTTCAGGACATAAAATGCAGCATGAGACCAAGGAGGGCGACCGGTCTATTGAAACTGATACGGATAATTGATGTGTTTTGTGTCCACATGACACTTTTATGATGAATCTTTTATATGGTGCATGTATCAGTATTTTGAAATAATGCTACCCAAGAGGAATGAGGTTTCCATCCCATCTCCATCGATGCCTGACTCTCTGACTGACTCACCACTAGAAATTAATTATCCTGACCAAGGTAAGAATTTAATATAATAATGTTTCAATTAAAATAAATCACCCATAAGCATACTAAATTCTAATTATAATTTATTTCATGTGTACATTACCATATGTTTTTTTTGGAGCTAAATGTACAATCTCATCACGACCGAGGCACTACTAGAGGCGTAACGTTGAAAAAATATCATAAAATTGGTAAGATTAAGGTTAACATTCCTGACGATCATACTGAAGGTTAGGGGTGTAACCGGTCCGGTCCGGTCCGGTTTTGGACAAAATCTAGGACCGAACCGGTATGTACCGGTTTTGTATTTTTCAAAACCGATTACGCCCCGATTACCCTCCTAAACCGGTACCTCCGGTTTTACCGGTTTCCGGTCCGGTCCGGTTTTCCAGTTTTTTTCAAATATAAAAAACATATAATAAAGTGTTAATTCTTATTATAAAATGTTATTAAAAATTTAATATATATATTATGCTTAAAGCATATGATCAATTAAATTTTCATCTTTAAGATTAAATTTTTATTTTATAAATTATAACAACATTATCTTATATATAATTATATTAATAATATATGATCAAATAAATTATAAATGTTCATATTTAAGATTAACATTTTATGTTATTATTTATAAATTATAATATGAAATTTTTTCATATATGATATATAATTATATATATTATATATAAAAATTTAACATATAATTATATATTATATATATATATTTTTTGTATAATATATAAAATTAATTTTTATATATATTTTTTCAACCGGTCCGGTTCGGTCCGGTCCGGTCCCGAAAACTACGGAACCGGAACCGGACCGGAACCGGCCGGTTTTCATAAAATAGGAACCGGTTCCGGACCGGACCGGTTCAAAACCGGACCAACCGGTCCGGTTCGGTCCGGTCCGGACCGGTTTTTCGGTTTCCCGGTTTAAATTTACACCCCTACTGAAGGTGAATGAGAACTAGCAGCCTGGCTTGCTTCTCATGTAGTTGCTCTTACACAGACTTATGCACCTTTGGCTACGAGTTCGTGGCATAAATTTTTCCAAGATGTCAAAGTGTTTATTAAGAAGCATTGTTTGACAATTATTTAATTCATTTATCAAATTATTTAATGTCTATGCAAAATAGAGAATATGCAATTAATTTGTTGGTGAGTCTTATTTTTTCAATGATGACTTCCAACTAAATTTTGATCTGAAGGAGGAATGCAAGATTGTTGATGAGCTTATGTGTAATGCATTCCAAAAATATAAGGTCATATGTCGTAAGCATTACAATAAGTTCGAGAACAAGGATGACGCACGCCAAAATCATTTTCAGAATGTTCAACCTTCAGATTGAGAGATACTTTATGATATGTTTAAGGATCTTGCATTTAAGGTAAGTAAATAACTTATTTAAGTTATTTTACATGTCATGATTTATAATTTCTCTTGCTAATATTTACAACTTCTATGCAGGAGCAAAATTTTATAAACAAAATAAATAGATCGAACTTGAAAATTCATCACCATGTAAACTCAAGATCTTTCCATTGCCTCTCTAAGGAGTTGGTAAGTTTATTGCTTGTTGTATTCTAAAGACTTTATATCTATAAAGTATTTATCATATAGTAAGACTCAGATAGCAATTACGATTTGATAAAATTATATGTTGCATCATATACTAATCGCAATAGAGAGTGGAGTCATCCCGATACCTGTAAAAAATTATGTAAATATTATTATTTATTTTAATTAAACTTATTTATATATTTGTGGCAATATTAATTATTTCTCTTATGTGTACGAAAAAGTGGTTGCCCTATGTGTTGAATCTGCAACTGATCAAAATTTCACAACATGTTATGTCTAAATTTTTATGAAGGTTCTGGGTCGAGGTTCAGCTATTTGAGGGGTTTGGGTCGTTGCGTCGAGCCTTCTAGCTTGCCCTCATCGTCTAGTAATGCCAACACTTTTAGAGCATTAGAGGAAGTGAGGTCAGAGATCGATGAATTGACTTGGAGATGCAGATGAAACAACAAGAAGAGCAATAAATGGAGTTTATGAGAGAAATGCAACTCCAAATGCAAGTGCTTGGGCAACAATTCAGGCCTCCAAGCAACTAATTTAATTTATAGATCAGATTTTTAACTGTCAGCTTTTGTATTATGAAAACTACTATTTTATTTAGTTGGTCTGCATTTATGAGACTACTATTATGTTTGCTAAACATGTACTAATGTATTTTATGATATTATTTATGTGTATTCTGTTTTCTATTAATGGGCTGAAAAAAATATTATATTGTTCGAACACAAAAAAACCATTTGAACTGTTAATAAGGGCCAACCATTCGAAGGGTGTAATAAAGACATTCGAGCGTAATGCGTAAACTGCATTCGAACAACCATCTAGCAAATCGAATATTACACAACCGTTCGAGTAATGTACTAAACGTTCAAATGAATTTGAATAGTAAAATGTTCGAAGTATCAATTGCATACGTTCAAACATTAATGTCTTTACTTCAAACATTCAACTATATACGTTTGAACATTATATAACGTTCAAACTTAAATTGTGACGTTCGAACGTAATGTTGTTCGAACCTAAGTTATTCAATCGAACAAATATTCTAACTTGTTAGAACTTCTTCATTGTTCGAACTTGTAAATTTTACCGTTCGACCGACTTTCTAGGACAAAATAAAATCGTCCTAAAAAAACTTCCGTTTGAACGCTATCGAACGGTTTTCTCAATTTTCATCCCAAAAAAACTTCTGTAATAGTGATATTGAGACGAGTTTGCGACTTTTTTTTCGTCCCAAAACTACTTTTGGACGAGATAGTATCCTTTTAGGACAAAAATTTTCATCCCAAAATAGACAAACTGTTGTAGTGATTCCAGAATCTGGAGTACTGCTTAAAAATTTGATGTAAGCAATGTGCCAGGGGTGTTGCAGTTTGCAAATTCTGAAAATTCTGGAGCAAAAAAATTATGTGTGATCTGGCCGCCGGTAGCCCAGATAACTCACGAAGTACTACTATGTATATATATAATATCCAGATATAGGTCCACTAATCAGAACCTTACTTTGCTTAATTAGTATTGAAATTACCCAAATGTCCCTATAGCGTAACACAAAGGTCAACCAATTCAATCAACAAATTGGTTAGTGATCAATAATGAAATAATTTAATAATCAATCAAATACATAAAGTAAATAAAGTGCGTTACACCAAATTTGGTTACGAATGGAAACTCTTTAAAGAAATCTTTCAAGTTAAAATCCTATAAAGCAGCCAAATCCATAAAAAATAATTTTATTATTTGAAAATCAATTACAAATAATTCTCAATTACAAAATATTTGCTAATTGACTCTCTTACTTAACCCAACAAACGACCCATTTGCCTATACCGAAATAGCAACCAGAACCTCTGGTGATCTTTAAACTATTGACTTCTCTTCTTGAACCCCAGTGCCTGAATCACGATCACACTCTTTGAGAGAAACAATATGAAAGTTTTCTCACCAAAATATGCACTGAAAAGTGCTCTAAAAAATATCAAGAGTTGAATCTCTACATATTATAACCAATAGGATCCCTTAAATAAACAATCTGAAAGCAATTTGAATTGTAATAGGATTCTGTTGACGGAGCGACTCGTTTGACAGGATGCTGACACCTAGCAGTACTAAATCTTCTTAGCAATAGTAATTTCTCATTCAAACTCTTATGTGGATAATTACAAAACACTTGGAACTCGATTTTGACACTCTTGGTTTATCTAAAATACTTCCTAATAACTTCTAGATAAACTCAAAATAGTTATAGATAAAGTCAAAATATTTTACATTCATCCAAATTGCGAAACCAAAAATAAGATGAAATCTATCACCTTAGTCACCTAGTCCTATACAAATTTATCAACTTAGTCACATAGTCCTAGCCAAAAGTTTGCATCTACAAGTATCATGTTTAATGCATTTCTCCAAGATGTATATATCTATATCAAAATAGTTATAGATGAAGTCAAAATATTTTACATTCATCTAAATTACAAAACAAAGAATAAGATAAAGTCTACTACTTTAGTCACTTAGTTCTATCTAAACTTATCAACTTAATCATCTAGTTCTAACCAAACTTTTATATATACAAGTATCATGTTTAATGCATTTTTCAAAGATGTATATATATATATATATATATATATAGTTTGTTCGCATAAAAGCTTCTATTGCATGTTATATATGAAAAAATCTACATAACTTCTTACTATTTACACAATCTGCACACCATATTTTTTTTAATTTTTATTATTTTTTCTTTTATCAAATATTTAATATATGAATAATGAATAGAAGAATTGAATTAGTTTAAAAAGAATAAACTCAAAAAATAATTAGAAGAAAATATTAAAAATTTTAAAAAAATATGATATATAGAGGTTGAAAATGTTGTCTAGGATTGCTCTGTATATATAGAGTTTACCAAGAGGGCAGACAGAACAAAATGCAAAGTTATAAGTTTCGAAACCCTTTTGCCTTTAACTTCTTAATGAAATAAGAGTAATAAGTAATACTAATCTTACCAATAGTTTTTATCGCTTGTTTTTATTGTTGTATTTTTTTATTATTTTTTTGACTTAATTATTATGTACTTTTTAATAATATTATGAATTTTTTATTTTTTAAAAAATATTTAAATGTGTAAAAAGATTCATGAAAAAATTAAAAATATAAAAAAAAAAATTCTCAAAATCACTGACGATAGCTCTCAACGGTGACAGTAATGCCACTCATGAAATAAAGGTTTCGCGTGATCAATAAATCAATCTGATACGACGGATGATTATATATATATATATATATATATAGTTATTAATCAAATTTAGTCAATATCAAGGACAATGATATGCTGATATGAACAGATATTATCATATTAGCTAGCTAGATATATAGGTTGTTGCTCTATCAAGCTAATTATGTTAGTCATTTGGGTGATGCTACAGCCCCCGCTGGGGGCTCCAGCTGGGAGCTCCCTCTGGGGTGTAGTGTTATTTTATATGTGTTTTGTTTAAGTAATTTTTTATATAGATCTTTTATTATTTTAAAATATTTTAAAAAAATAAAATAAATTTAAAACATTATTCAGAAAATATTTTCTTAATCAGAAAGTAAAAAAATATATATTAAAAAATATTTTCTTAATCATGAAGTAAAATAAAAAAGTATAAAAAATATTTTTTAAAAAATAAAATAAATTTAGAACATCATTAAAAATACTTCCTTAATTAAAAAGTAAAAAAAAATTCATTAAAATATACTTTCTTAATCACGAAGTAAAATAAAGAAATATTTTTTTATGATTTTTTATTTTACTTCGTGATTAAGAAAGTATTTTTTAATAATATTTTAATTTTTTTTATTTTTTAAAAATATTAAAAATTATTAAAAAAATTTATATAAAAAATAATAAAAAAAAAATACATAGAAAATACACTAATCTCCAGCGGGAGTTCCAAGCGGGAGATATAGCATTTCCCTAGTCATTTTGTTATTGCTTATAAATGCAGTCTTTCACAAGTCCTTTCAACTTTCTCCCTTTGATCTCTTTCTATCCTTTCGGGCGGGTGCCACTTTCACGTTTCCTTCATACCCACCCACTAAAGGGGAAGGAACTTCCGACCAAAAGATAATTACAAATAAAAAACGATTTGAAATCATCATTTACAAATTTAAGGGGATAGATTAAATTATTATATTCTTAACCATTTTTCTCATATGTGAGTTAAATGAGTCTAATATATAAAATATTTGATTAAATAAATAAAATATAGAGTTAGAATTCGAATTTAAAATTCAATATAAAAAGAGTTAAATTTAATTATATATATTATATTCTTAATAAAAAAATAATAATTAATGTTATGCTTAATTATTATTAAGCAGTCAATTTCAAATCTAATCAATATAATCTATCTATTTGTATATCTTTTATATATAATTTGTCCAAATTATCAGTACTTTAATTATCTGCTAAGTTATAACTTCATTTATAATTTATCTTCACTTTCAAGCTGCACTTAAATAAATCAATGGGGAGGGTAGACGTTGCAGTCAAACCCTTTTATAATTTTCCCGTGTACTGATTCGAATTGCTTGGACATTAATCTGCCAACAAGGTGCTGACCTTTTGTCACCTATGGCCACGTACGGCCACCATGGACCTCCGTGTGGGTTGCCCATGGTTTTGGTCATGTCCATGTATCATGTTCATGAGCCACTTAATTAATTAAATAATCCAGATTCCATAATATTAAAAAATAATAATAATTGTCTCCTAGCCTCACCCCATTTGTATTGTAGTACGTACCAGCAGCTTTGTGGGCGGTTTCTAACCTTCTCGTCGACGGGAGTTCTTCGGATACAGAATCTGTATGACCTTTCATAGTATAATATTTAAAAAAAAAACATAATAATATATATTTTATTATAATATAATTGTAACATATTATAATATTTAACTATGCAATATATGATACTATATATATGAGAATATAGATTACTAATATATATGATCTTACAAATTTATCTATACTTTACTATACTATAATATATATTTGAGGGTATATATATGTGAGTATATATTACTAATATATATGATTTTACATTTTCCTTTATACTTTAGTATAGTATAATATATATGATATATAGTATAGGTTACCATATATATGATCTTATCTTTTCCTTTATATTTTAGTATAATATAATATTGTTGATACTTTATAGTATACTATTATTTAATATGTATAATGATAAAAATAAATATATTTAAACATTAAGGTACATACGTTCGAACTGTATCCATAAATCATTCGAATGCTATATTTGCGTTTGAACCTATGAAAAAACCATTCGAACGCTTTACTGTAGTGGTGGGAAGATATCCCACCAATTAATGACTCGTGGATTACCGTTCGAATGTACTTTAACATAGTTTGAACTATTTATTGTAGTGGTGAGAAAATATCTTGCCAATTAATGACTTGTGGATTATTGTTTGAATGTATTTTAACACCGTTCGAACGCTTCGCTGAAAATTTTTGCAAGCGGCAAAACTTGCGCACTACAGATTTTTCGTGTTCGACTGCCAATTATTTCCGTTCGAGCGGTAAGTAAGAACTTAAAACATTTCCGCGCACCGTCAGTCTCTCATTTTGCAATCCTCTTTTACTCTCTTCTTCGTTTTCCATTCAAAATCTTCAATTTTCTTCACAAAATCATTCATTCTATCATCTTACAGAGAGGGTTGCACATTTATATTGATTAAAGGTATGGTTTTCTTTTTCATTTAATTTCCAAATCAATTATTGATTCTATTTTATATTTATGTATATAGTGTATGTGTTTATTGGAGAAATCTATACTTTAATATACATGTTTATTGGATTAAATTCGAAATATATGTTGTATATTTGTCATTTTCTGTATATATAGTTGCTATTCGAAGTATATATGTTGTATGTTTGTAATGTTTTCTGAATATGAGTTTGTGATGTTTTCTAAGATTGTATTTTGTCTCTGACTGGTGTTTGGATTATGGGTTGAAATTGTTCGAACACTATAATATTCCGTTCGAACGAATTATCTTGTTCGAATAGACATTTAAGGTTCGAACGGTTGTACTCATGAGTTGTGATACTTAAGTTATAAATAACTTAAAAATAATAGATATAAAAATTATTAATACTTAAACTCATATTAGTGCTTAAAAGATAATTAATTAAAAACTATGAGGACTAACTTCAAAAATAATAAAATAAAATTATAATTAATACTTAAAAACAATAAACGTAAGAATTATTAATACTTAAACTCATATTAATGCTTAAAATATAGTTAATTAAAAACTATGAGGACTAGCTTAAAAAATAATAAAATTAAATTGTAATTAATACATAAAAATAACTATAATGTATAATTAATCTAATAAGTAATTAAGTATGATGATTGTTAACGGTCGAATATTTATACTTTATTTAATATATAGGTTGTACAAATGCATGCGAGTAATCTGAACAATATATCAGACGAACTATATACATTGGTGCGTAGCTCCTCGAGACACGCTGCTCGATATTCTACATATATTTCTCGAGGAAATATGTATCACATAATTGATCAAGAACTTTATAGGAAAACACAAAATAGTGGTGTCCTTGTCGAATGGAGTCATGATGGAGATAACGTTGATTTCTATAGAGTTGTCGTAGATATAATTAGAATGAAATATGCGGGGGAGCTTGTGGTTTATATATTTAAGTGTGATTGGTGGGATTTAATAAATTCTTAAATGGGAAAATGCTACGATGAATATTTTCTGAATATTAATACATAAAAAAATGGTATGAAGATGATCATTTTATTTTGGTTTATCAAGCATCTCAAGTATTCTATTTAGACGATCCTGAGTTAGGAAATCAATGGCAAGTAGTACAAAAGTTTTCTCTTAAAAATATTTATGACTTTATCCCTACACGGAGAGACAAGATGAAGAAGAAGATGATCCATTTACTTAAGAAGCATACCAAGAGAGTCTACCTACCTTTAACATATTTGTGGATTTGAGTCAGTATGTGGATTTGAGTCAGTATGAGATAATCCCATTACATAGGGAAGATATTGAAGCCGAAATAGTTGAGGCGACAGTTGATCAAAATGTTGAGTCATCTGAAGTATCTATAGATGATGAGAGCGAATTTATAGATAAAACTGATACAGATGATCGACCGGTTTTGTGTTCATATTATAAAGTATCTTGCAATTATGCCACTAAAGAGGAAGGAAATTTGCATCACATCTCTACTTGTTCCTAGCTCTCCGTCTGACTCACTATTAGAGACTGACTCTACGGAACAAGGTAAATAGCTAATACTCATTTTTTTAATTAAGATAATTGATAATTGATACGAGGTAAATAGCTAAATACTATTTTATAGAGATAACAATACAATCTCCTCATGGACGAGGCATTACTAGAGGCCTGACATTGGAGAAATATCGTAAAATGGGTAAGATTAAAGTTAATATTCTTGATGAACATACCAGAGGCGAGGGACAACAAGCAGTTTGGCTTGCATTGCATGTGGGTGCTCTTATAGGAACTTATACACCTTTGGTTACAAGTTCATGGCATAAAGTCTGGCAAGATGTGAAAGAACTTATAAAGAAGTATTGTTTGGTTTGTAATATTTAAATAATAAATTTATATTGATATTATTTAATATTCTAAATGATAATATCTTTATGTATGTACTTTTTCAATGATGAATTTGAACTAAATTTTGGTCGGAGAGAGAAGTGTAAGACTGTCGATGAGTTGATGTGTAATGTATTCCGCAAGTATAACATGAGGTGTCACGAGCATTACAAGAAGTACGACAACAAGGAAGATTCACGATAGCATCCTTTTCAGGATGTTCGACCTAAAGATTGAGAAAAACTTTGCGACATTTTTGATGATCTATCATATATGGTAAATTAAATGAATTTTTTATATGTCCTATTTATAATTTTCACTTACTAATTTTTATAACTTTTATTTATAACTTCTATGCAAGAGCGAAGTTCTATAAACAAAACAAATAGATTGAAGTTGAAAATTCATCATCGTGGAGGCTCAAGATCTTTCCATCGCATCTCTCTGAAATTGGTAATATACTTTTTTTTTTTAATTCTATATAGTTTTTTTTTTAACATTGACTTTATACCTTAACAATGTTTCTTGTAGAAAAAGTCAAATAACAATTATGATCTGACAAAATTATATGCTACATCACATACTAATAGTAATGGAGAGTGGACTGATCTCGATATTCATGAGAATTATATAAGTATTATAATTTGTTTTAATTAAACATATTTAAATTATTGTGTCAATATTAATTTAATATGTTGTGTGTAGGATAAAATAGTTGTCCTCCTTGCTGAAACTGCATCAAATCAGAATTCATCAACAAGTGATGTTGAAATTTTTATACAAATTTTGGGTCAACGTTTAGCATATTTGAGAGGTTTGGGTCTCTGTGTAGAGCATTCAGGCTCTTAATCAACGTCAAGTACTACTGTCATTGCGTTAGAGAATGCAAATTCTAGGATTGAAAAATTGATTGCAAAATAGCACGAGTGAAGACTTAATTAACGAAACAAGCAGACATGGAGATGCGCATAAAACAACAAGAAGATCAACAAAGAGAGATGCAACTCCAAATGCAGACGCTTACGTAACAATTCAAGTCTCCAAACAATTGATTTTCGTGTTTTGCATAAATTCTAGGATTTATAAAATTATGTATTGATAACATTATTAGTATTATTAGTATTTTATTTATTTAGTTCTGACTTATTATATTAGTTTTATTTATATTGAACAATTTGTAATGTATTTTTGAAATATAAATATCTATTTGGTTTTAAATTAGTATTCTCTATGAAAATACTAATCGTTCGAACGATCATCAAACGTTCAAATATATATACATCGGACACAACCGTTTGAACCTCACAAGTTAAAATTCGAACTGTAAAAAAACGTTGCGCCCCATTCGAACATGCAACTCACTCTTTCCATCCCAAATACGTTGAATGGCTTAATCAATTATAAAATTAATATAATTTATGTTGGAGCATCAATTTGTTTGTTCGAATGTTTCTTCATGTGTATTTGGTCGAACATACTGGTATCAATCGAGTACTGGACATGTAGTACCCGTTTGAACATACATATTGTTCGAATGTTTTTTTTTTTTTTGCTGTTCGAACGACTTACTGAAACGAATTTCAATCGTCTTAGAAAAAAATTTTGTTCGACCGTGATCGAACGGTCTAGCAAAATTTAGTCCCCAAAATACCTTTTAGGACAGTTATATTAGGACAACATTGAGACACTTTTTTTCGTCTCAAAATATAGTTTGAGACGAAAATCCAATCTTTTGGGACAAAACATTTTATCCCTAAAGACTTTATCTGTTGTAGAATTTATGTATCCATAAGTTTGCTAGCTGCTACTAAATTTAATTATCTTGTGTTTAGTATTATCTAATCTTTATATGTTTGCGAAAGTCGATCGGCACCTATGGTGCAACCGGTCTAATTGTATTACGCTGTAAACATAAGAGTAATGATATTTATTATCTCTTTAACCATCACCTTGAAGCCATTATCTTCTAACGCGACATAAATAATTGAAAAATTATTTCATTTATCTGTCGATGATTTGATATTGTATTAAAAAAAATAAAAAGATGAGAAATGATATTTACACTCATGGAGAAAAATATTGAATAAATATGAAATTTATATGAAAAAAATTAATTTTTTAATAATAGATCCTATTACTTTTAAAAAAATTACACAATATTTATATACTCCACAACTGTATATAATATTACTCGAGATTGTCCTTGAATATTTTATGGGTTAGATCCATCTATTGGACCTCTTCATGCTATGCAAAATGACTTAGTGATCATGGTGGTCTGGTAGTTAATGTAAGTAGTTAATTAGGATTTATTAGCATCTATATATGACTATCTTTATAACACATGATCTATTCTATGCGGGTTATTCATATCCTTGATCGATATAGGGTTAATGGGCCCGCTGGCCACATATATATGCAATCTAATCCATCTATTCTATTCTCAAGTTTGTCTATAGACTGCACATGATCATCTACATCATTTAAATGATAAAATTTAATTTTTAAAATTTAAAATTTAAAATTTATCTTTTAAATCAAATTATACAATATAAATATATTATTATTTATGCTCTACACACTGACTTGAAAATAAAATCTTTAATCCAAAAATGTTAATTAATTTAAAATTTTTCTAAAACAATCCCTCATCCTGATAATTATAAATATCTAGAATCAAAGCTTAACCAATTATATTGATTTTTAGGCTCTAATTAATTAGTTAGTAGATGAATTTAAACTTCATTTTCTCTATAAATATTCAAGAACTACGTACATAATTATATAATTACAAAAAAAAAAAAAACAAAAGATAAAGTAATTATCTTTATCTGCTTAATCTTTTATATTTATCAAGAAAATCCCAACTCAAACTCTACAATTTTTTTTCCTGAGAAAAATCAGTCCTTCCGCACTTTCAGTTATACGATTAGATTATCCGTTTAGATATTTTCGTGATAATCTTAAAATCGAATATGGATAAATTCATCACGGATAGACTACTAGTGCCCATAGGAATCCTGGCACTCCTGGTCTATAAATTTCAGTGCTTCTGATCATCGTTAATTTGATTCTTCTGGCTCTTTTCTCTTCTAAAGAAGTGATCAATTACGTCAAAATGGCCGGTGGTGTTATCGCTTCGTCGGATGGACGGGACTATCCGGGCAAACTCACTTTCAAGGTCTTCATGACATGCGTAGTCGCTGCCACGGGTGGCTTGATTTTTGGTTATGATCTTGGAATTTCAGGTAACAATCCTCAAGTTCGATCACTTTTGTTTTTTAATCGTTCCTTGCATCCCGTTTTTACCTATCGTTTTGGATTGCGAGTGCACGGAGAAGATCAGGCCGTATATATATGTATTCGTCGCTGATATATCTAGGGTTTCTGTAATGTTACAGGCGGAGTTACATCCATGGATTCCTTCTTGGAAAAGTTTTTTCCCGCTGTATACAAAAAGGAGGCAGCGGTGAAACCTTCTGATGATCAGTACTGCAAATTCGACAGTCAGACATTGACTCTGTTTACTTCGTCCCTATATCTTGCTGCCTTGATCGCATGCATCTTTGCATCAACCATAACCAGACATTTTGGGAGGCGGACTACGATGCTTTGGGGTGGAATACTTTTTTGTGTTGGTGCGCTTGTCAATGGCTTCGCTGATAGGATCTGGATGCTTATTGTTGGCCGTATGCTACTTGGTTTTGGCATTGGATGTGCAAATCAGGTAAAAGAAAAATCCCAAGTCCGATATGATCTGTCTCTTATCATATATACAAAAACAATTTTGAATTTCTGATTAATTCAGATTCACACGTCTGAATTATTATACATACGTACATGATAATCTGAGTTATTATATGTTTGTTTACAGTCTGTGCCAATTTACGTCTCTGAGATGGCTCCATATAAATACCGAGGTGCTCTCAACATGATGTTCCAATTGGCAATTACAATTGGCATCCTCATTGCCAATCTTCTGAACTACTTCTTCTCTCAGATTGAGGGTGGTTGGGGATGGCGCTTGAGCTTGGGTGGTGCCATGGTCCCTGCTTTAATTATCATTATAGGTTCGTTTTGTCTTCCCGACACTCCAAACTCTCTGATAGAGCGTAACCATTACGACGAGGCCAAGGAACAACTTGTGAAGATCCGAGGTATTTCCAACGTAGACGAGGAATTCAATGATCTTGTGGCGGCCAGCGAAGCCTCTAAATTAGTAAAACATCCTTGGGCTACCATTTTCCAAAGGAAGTACAGGCCTCAACTCACAATGGCCATTTGCATTCCCTTCTTCCAGCAGCTCACTGGCATGAACGTGATCACCTTTTATGCTCCTGTTTTGTTCAAAACCATTGGTTTCGGAAGCAGTGCTTCGCTCATGTCTGCTGTGATTACCGGTAGTGTTAATTCTCTCGCAACCCTGGTTTCAATTTTTAGTGTTGATAGGTGGGGAAGAAGGACCCTTTTCCTTCAGGGTGGCGCTCAAATGTTCATATGTCAGGTATATATATCATAATTCTAAGTCTGATCTCTTTATAATTGGATTCCTTTGTATATATAGCTTTATCTTGCGCTTCTTATTAATTTACATGCATATTTGATTTATTTATTTATGCAAATACAGGTTATAATTACAATAGCAATTGCTGCTAAATTTGGAATGACTGGAAACCCGGGTGAATTGCCGAAGTGGTATGCTTTTGGATTGGTGTTCTTCATCTGCATTTACGTTGCTGGATTTGCATGGTCATGGGGTCCTCTAGGGTGGTTGGTTCCCAGTGAAATCTTCCCACTGGAAATCAGGTCTGCTGCTCAGAGTATCAATGTCTCCGTGAACATGATCTTCACCTTTGCCATTGCACAAGTCTTCACCTCAATGTTGTGCCATCTGAAGTTTGGGCTGTTCATCTTCTTTGCATTCTGGGTAGTGGTAATGAGTTTCTTCATTTACAAGTTCCTGCCGGAGACTAAGGGTGTCCCCATTGAAGAAATGTCAATTGTGTGGCGAAATCACCCTTACTGGCGCAAGTTTGTTGATTCTGAAGAAGACAAGAGTACTCCTTCGGGCGGCCCTGCATCAGGAGATATTCAGATGGGCAAAAGGGTCAATAATGCTTGATCAATACTGATATGCTTAATTATAAGTTTTTTCATTCTCTTCATGTATATAACAATTACTTAGCTAGCTCCCTATTTTTTATTTCTGAATTTGGATCGAATCGTTTTGTTAAACGATGATCTTATTTTGTTTTATTTTATTTTCAAATATCATAAGTATATTTTATTTTATTTTTTAATATATATATATATATTAAAAAAAAAATAACAATCTAAGTCTAAATAAGTAGATCAACCATACGTACATACGGCCTTCAAGTTGGGCCTTGTTCGAAAATACATGACTATTTTGACCCAAGTGTCTCAGATGTTTGGGCCTTGTTCCTGGACTATTCTAAAATTCAATAAAATATATTTCACTCAAACTATTTCACTATTATATATATATTGAGATGTTCTTTTTCCACTAGATCTTGATTCCATGAGAAATGCCATCCTTTTTGCCACGACATGAACGATGGATAAAGTATTTTAATTTCGTGGCAAATAAGTTTACTAACATCAACTCATGGTCAGTAATAATATATTTATCCATGAAAGTAGTTCGTGAAAAATCTACTATATCCATAAATTTACTTCGTGGCAAAAGTCATGTCTTTTAAATTTTACCCACCAATTCATTCATGCCCAAAAATTACTCTGGATGGTGACTTCTGGTGGAAATAAGCACCACAATCAATTGGTTGGAAAAGGCACTTGCTATGAACTGGTGTGAATGTAAATAGTTATTGTTGGTGAAGCTCATTTTTTAGCAAAAAGGATCTTTACTATATCCTACGAGTATTAATTCATGGCAAAAAAGGTTTTCTCATTACAATTGTCGGTGAGAATAAAATTTTTGTCAGTTTGGTTAAATATTTTCCATCAAAATCATCTTTCAAAAAAGATTGTTTTCCTAGGAATAGTAGTCATGGGAAATACAAATGTGCAAAAAACCTATTTTGTGACCGAATCAACTCTTTTTAAAAAGTTTGTTTTGATTAATGTCTGTTGCTATGAAAAAAATTGGTTTCCTACCAATCAATCTCACAAGCAATCCAACCAAAAATTAACTCTTCCTACATTTATCCCATAAACAGACTTGTATTGAACTTCTTTCAACACAATAATCCATCAACAAATGTAACCAACACCCAAAAAACTAGTCCAAACAAAAATTCAGATTACCAACATATATTATACATAATTAATATTGTAATTTACAAATCTGTCTACTGGATTAACCAATCAATTAAGGCCATCAAAATACAATTATGTTTGCAAATATAACCAAAGTATAGGCCAGCAGTATGGATGATAAGTTTGGGACTAAAAGACACATCACTGCAGTAAACCTCTCATGGTGTAGTAATTCTGATTTATTGAGACAATCTTCATTCTTGAATAAATCATTAATATTCCCCTCTTGATCCACAAAGCATGGTGTCCTAAAATTCACATGAAAAAATTGTCATCCATGCTTA
Source organism: Juglans regia (assembly GCF_001411555.2). Lineage (NCBI taxonomy): Eukaryota > Viridiplantae > Streptophyta > Magnoliopsida > Fagales > Juglandaceae > Juglans > Juglans regia. Next base: position 31,655,873 of record NC_049902.1, on the reverse strand, counting down.
ATTGTATTAGCCAATAGCAAACATTTATTTAAGGCAAAGGTACTGGATAGAACATTACTATAGCAAAACCAAAGGGCAAACAGATGCAAATAGTTAACAATTATATTAAACTACTGGCCAAATAAAAGCTGACGTCCAGGTTCTTAATCCCCTTTATTTCATACACCTAGTCCCAAGTCTGGCCATTCATCTTGGGAGTTGATGGCAAATGTTTTTGATAAAAACTATGTCCATTGATGTTAATACTTATATGGTGGAGGAAGTGACATGGGCCGGAAAGCTTACTGATGATATCAATTGGTGAATCACAAATAATGAGGCTTAATTATCCATATAAGTATTGTTGTAACATGTTGTACATAGGTTTAATTATCCATAGTGCATTAATCACAAATAATGAGGCTTCCCAAAAAGAATATCCTAGGGTGATGCATGGAAAATACCAAACGTCAAGAGTTGAATCTCAAAACTTTATATGGAAGTATACACACACACACACACACACACACATTTTTATAAGTAATAAGTTATTGTATTGATATAAAGCATGGAAGTATATATATATATATCTACCAACTTTATGTTATTTTAAATACTGCAGTGACATATACGAGTATGAGAGTTCTGCAATTTATTCTGCTATACCAGAATACATGGTCCTGCCATTCACTACATATTTCTTGTCAATTAGTTATGGTTCTCATGGTTGACAAGTCATCAAGCATCAACCAAATTAGGAAAAACATATCATCATGCATAGATAAAGTCCTCACTTAATGCAGGTAATTAAAGCATGCATGGAATAGTCTTTGAGCTTGGTACCCCCACAAACCAACTAACCAACCAACCAAACCACCCTATGGTTTACAAATTATTTCAGTTAAGTATTTGTAAATGTCAATAACAACCAATCATGAATTTTCTAACACCTTCCATGATCAATATAATAACCATAAGTCTCTCCGAGATAATAGAATAAAGTTATGAAACTATATCTTTTTTACATGGCACTGGACTCATGTAACTTTGGCTCAACCATCAATATATGTACACATATTTATATATAATGTAAACTTTACTACTGACCATGCTAAATGTATATTTGAATTGCAACATGAATCTAACATGTGAACACTATATCTACTGAGAGAGAGACCAAAATAGAGTTTTATTATGACTCTTACATATCCAACTTGTTTGAAGTTGGTCTAAGCTACTTGAGAACTATAGTCTTATAATAACATGGGAATAACACTAACCAAACTCCATTCTGCACATTAACACCATATGTGCCAACCAAGGATGTAGTATGATAAGTCATCCACCATGTATTTGCATAATTAACTTGAATAAAAAATAGCAAATGGGTTGAAAAATTTATACTTACTGCTATCAAATCCTTACAGTGCAAATGTTTCCAGCAACCTTAACTTACTGTATCCCCACCAACTACTGTTCTATCCTTCCATCAAATTTCCAGCTAAGTTACGAGACAGCTTAAACTTGCTTACAATGAAAGCAAAAATCATATTAGCCTACTTGGTCTGGTTTAATATATACACAGTCTACAAACCATTAATTAAATGCCCAAATTATAACCAGGAATTACCCATTTATAACCTCAAGTCTCTCTAAAGCAGCAAGACATTCAAACTTCATGATTTACATATCATAATCCAATACAAAACGCTAGCAAAAAATAGACCAAAACTTCTGTTAATTTTCCTGCACAGGTTCTAACATACCCAATCTAACAATATCATATTTATTGCAAATAGGCAAATATTTCCCTTTCTACAAACCGCAATGGCTATTGGATAGCTTTCATCCACAAAAATTATACACTGGACTTGGGATGCCTAAGCATCCTGCTGAGTCTTTATGTGAGACTCAGTATTTTTCTCCAACTCAGATACCCCGAAAGTTCATTTCTTTCTCATACTCAAAACAATTTCTCCTCAAAGCCACAATATCAGCCATCATCTCGTCTAGTTTGCTCTTATACATTTTCGCATCACTCTTGTTCCGTTCATTATCTTTCGCTAAATGCATAAAAGCTTTACCCTTCTTCATTGAAGGAGATGGGTTAGAAATGACCATGTGCCCCATCCCTTGTGCGTACCCAGATTTGAACCCTGACATGTCTTTGAAAATGTCAGCTGCTTCTTCATCAACGTCCTCCTCGGGATTTTTCTCATTCAATTTATCCACCATGATATTATGAAAATAATATGAAAGAAAATCAAATCTCCTATTAATTTTGATCTAATGTATAGTCTAACACAAGTTAATTCAAACACAAGTATTTCCCATTTAATTGTATTCAGTTGTGACATTGATGAATTTGTTCTTCCGTGCTAACCAATGTGTTTCTTTATAGAAAGCAACCATATTTGGTGCTATCTCCCCCTGCCACACATCATTAACCATGTATGTTAATATTCAAGTCTCTTCATATTTATAATTCTCACTAAATACATCATAAAAGGCACAAACCTTCTCTTCCAAAATCCTTACAAAGGATTTCCTCCAGCCGGTATGATTCACCTTTAGCATTTGCCTATTTGTAGTGTTTCTTTGAGACTTCTCCTGCATTTTTTACCCAAAAATCAAATCCCATTTTCTGCATTTGCTACTGGAATTTAAAAAGGTAGCAATATATATATATATATATATGCATACATATATATATCACATCTAACACAAACCAAAAAAACATGTGGTAACATCGATAGCCATACTTGAAGTTGAAATTTAAGGCATATATACCTTGAATGTTTTGCTTGCCCACCTCTCACAAAGCAACTCTCAAACAGGTTTTTCCACCATGGGTGTACCATCATGTAGGGCCTCCTCATGTGATATATATTTTTGGTAGACTTTATACATTTCATAATGATATGCATTATACTTTTCGGACAAATGCAACACAACCATTTCCCGATGGTTGTCTTTCCCCCAATCCAATACAAAATAGCCTGCAAGTTCAGTTATGCTTATTGTTACATATTTTCATCAAACTCACATTAAGCTAAATGAGTAAAGAACTACATTTTAATTGGTTACTATAAAATAACTCTCCTACCCTAACACGGTCAACCAGCAATTGTTTCTCCTCCTCAGGTACAAAACTCCAACTTTCATCCCTCATGTCGGCATATACTTTAACGATCCACATAACTCGACCACTGAAGATGGAGGCATTCTCGCATGAAGGACCTTGATAGCTATCCTTTATATCCAAAGGAACCTTACTCACCTTCTGGAGGCGTTCAAATATTGTGCCCCGCGCAGGCCCTCGACCCCGTTTCTGAATAGGTGGATCTATATCTCGAAAAGTTAAGGAGTTAAATCTAGAATTAAAATACGATCCACAAATCAGAATAAATGCTCCAATTTGACTCCTATATGAATTGATCACAAAAGATGCATAGGTTATGAGTACTATGAAAGGCTTACCTATATTAATTTTCATCTTTCCACCATGTGCTACTTCCATGCACTCTTGTACGCCTGCACCTCCTACTGCCTGAGTCGATTCATTTGCGTCCACCTCGTCTCGTAAAATATTTATCAAAGCCAATGTTTCTGCATCTGGCCTGCTACGTATGATCGGTCCTGAGTGTCAGACTCGCCCCCTCCTTCCCCTCTTTACAGATCTCCACATCCTTGCCTTCGTTTGAATTCAATTGAAGAACGTTGTAACATGTAGCAAACAAAACACTAGTAAGCACCTATTAATATACTATTTACATACTAAACCCAGCTAAGATATCATTCAGCCTTTGGATAATGAGTAAATCATTATAAATAGACCACTAGAGAGCATGCATTTATGGATGAACAGATTTAAATGTTTGATGTTCACTGCTACACATATATGTATCTAGAAGATTACTAATATTACAAGTAATATTCACCCACCTTAGATCATAAATTTTGTTAACTAAGAAACTTTAATGGATATAATTCATGTCGTAATTCATTTTGTGGGGTTCATAGATAAATCAATAGTAATGGAAATGTGCAAATGTTGCCCCTTGTAGGATTGTGAAGTGCCTTTCTGGTTGGTGTCAAATCGATAAAAGTTAGAGGCAACTTCTATATGTGTTGCATTTTTCATTAAACTTTGAAAAATATAGTTGTTATTTTTTTATTTCTTGCTCATTGAACATATTTGAGGCTCAAGCTCCTAATCTACCAAAAGACAAATTCTGCTCAGGTATGACTTGATATACTTGTGGTTTTTCCGTCCATTTAGCATATCTAATAGGTTTTAACTTAATTAATAACTTCTTATAAAGTGTATTACTATTACATATATGAAATTTTCAAACCAAAACCTTGAATGAAGTTCTATTTGTGTTTAACAATCAACCATGTATCTCACATCTATGTATTAAATAGAGGTGGATGACACTTTATAGTCTCTACTGAAATCTCATCTTTATAGGGAAACATCTAAGAAAAGAGCCAATAACCTCTACTAGCTTTTACGGTATCTATTTGATACCCAATAAGATTTTTTCCAAATGTCAAAAGTGTTGGCATATCTGTGTTCTATACCTTTGCAGCCCAAAATCATATAACTTGAATTTGCAGCCCAATATTCTAAATAATCCCAAAATCATATAACAAAAAACGGTTGAAATGAAAGGTATGTAGTTAGACTGTGTAAAACATAGCTAAATATTGTGCAAAAATTATTTATCCAGGCAGAAGGAAGATAAGGAATAAATTGGAAAAGCAAAGCTATTTGTACCTGGTTTTGGGTCTGGGTTGCGTGTAAGAGGTCAATGAGAGAATATACTTGATATTGTCTGTTTAGTGGAAGAACAGAAGCAGCTCCAGCATAGGAAATGAACACAGCCTCAAAAGCTAACCAATGGAACTAGGAGCTCGCTGGAACAAGAATGATGGAAAATAAGCTTGTTTTTCTGGACTACCAAAATCACTTCACTCTGTTTCTCTTCATGGAAAAGCAGAGTACAAATTAAGTCCAGCAAACACTCAAGAAACTGCTAGCTGTCCAGGAAACAGAGGAAGCCATCTGCTCTAGGATATGAGCCCTGGCGCCATTTCCCCCCTTAATTAAAATTACTATCCCGCCCTTACACAATCTCCTTCCTCTTTATATATGTAACTTTATCTACTGCTCTTCTTCATGCACGAATACAAAGTTATACGCGTTATTCTCATTTTACACCTTGCATTGCAACATTTACCAAAGTAATTATGTTATATTATAACTTATAAAATTGCGCTTTGCATAAATTATACTGTAGTGCAAAAAAAGATTTATCATTTTTGCCTTTGAGCCTAATTTGCACAACACCTTTGTCAGAATTTGTGAAAATACCATAAATAAATAACATGGTTAGGTGCATGAATATTAAATTTATTTCATTTGTCAATACATGACTAATTTTTGTGCTTATGAGATTTGTCCATAATACCTGGTTCAGCTAGCAATACCTCATATTAATGTGTCTTTTCTTATCACATTAACAGATGCTAAAAATTAACATGTGTTACATTAATAACATGGTTAGGTACATGAAGTTTAAATTTATTTCATTTTAAGATACATTCTAAATTGTGTGCTTAGAAGATTTGTTTATATTCTTGGTTCAGCCAGCTTAGCCTCAATTTAATGTGTCTTTTCTTCTCATATTGACATATGTTAAAAATTAACTGCACCTAAATATCTATGTTACTTTTGGGATTTTTGCATATAGCTCTATTGTGTTTGCATTTCTTGATTTTCATTCTCAGCCCCTTTTTCATAAAGTCTAGCCTAATTTTCCAATGTAGTGACAATCTATGTTATCCATCTAGAGTGCAATCCATCAACTATGTCATCATATGCAGTTTGCATATTATTCACTTATGCATTTACACATCATCCCCATTTTGTGACCATATAACTCCATTTCAGAAATAATACAGACAAATACATGGATCTCCTACATCCCCTAGTTGGCACTTCAAAGAAGATGGTCATCATCCCACTGCAACAACTTTCGTGCCTCGACCTTTGATGTAGGTGGACCAAGAACATCTCTTGATTTAAAGTAACCATTGAATCTGCACTCAATGTAATTTAGAATCACATGAGTTATTATTTACTTCTTTTACCTAGCTAACAACATATTCTGCTTCCTAAGTTTAAAATGCCAATGCAACATTTATCTTTCTTCATCCATATTTCTATTAATATGTTGTAGGCACATGTTACGGCTCTTCTTAAATGTAAAACAACACTTTTGTACAGCCTCTAATTAAATTTAATATCTACCAACAGTCTAGACGCAACACTCATCTAAACTCATATAGTAAACTTAGATGTCTGGTCATATGATGTACAACCAAGACTTATACAATATATAATGAACGAATCCCACTAGTTTTCCCCAGACGGCTATTGGCTAAACAGTTCTTGAATTCAGCCTTCACAAACTTCCACTTAAGATAATCACATGTTTTATGCAAAATCTACCTCCAAGGATGAACCAACAACGCCCAAATAATAGTACTCATGTAGTTAATTATAAAATACCTGATATATTGGAATGCAATTGTCACAACTTGGTTCTTACACTTACATCTCACCCACCTTCATCGATGTCAACAATTGAAGTCATGCATTGTTTGCGATAGCCACGTATACAAAGTAAGCTAATAGAATAGGTTATTAATACATTAGTAAGTTGTAGACAACAATTTACTGATATCATGGGTTGTGAAATGGATGTTGTGAAATACTATGCAAAGCACACACACCAATGATGGCAAATAAAGTAAAAGCAACACAATCAAGAACAAGCAATCACACACGACACAGTATTTATATGGTTCGGCAAATTGCCTACATCCACGGGAGCTGTAGATGCTTTTTATTTCTTGAGGAATCATAATACAATAGTGTAGGATGACTACTATTCACTCTGATTCAGTACAAGTCAAAATCATAAACAATTTATATGTTATGCGGCGGAAACCCTAAACTCAGCAGAATTAGTGATGTTTGCTCGAGCGGCGTGTCGAGCCCGCATTGAGCGAACCTGTTTCCTGCAATCGCTCGAGCCATGTGTCGAGCGACTCCTCAAGCGAAGCTCTCTGACTTCCCTCCGCTCGAGCTAAGTGTCGAGCGGTTATCGAGCGAAACTTTCTGACTTGCTTTTGCTCGAACGGTCTGTCAAGCTCTCTTCGAGTGAAGCTCTCTGACTTGTATTCACTCAAGCGGCTAGACGCTCCGCTCGAGTGGCGTGAACTAGACTCCGAATACTCAACAATTCTCCCACTTGGAGACTGGTACATCCACATTGTCGCCCTCTGCCTCAAACATGATATCCTCCACCTCTGCAACTCACAGCTCCTATCTTCATGCTAGAAGACCAACTAAAGTCAAGCCCGACTTCAGTCTTCCACATACATCGCCCTTAGAGCGACTCACAACTCCCACTACACTAGGAGTATCCGGTCTCAAACCGATCTTAGCAACCTTAGCCAACTTTCCCAAACTTTCATGAGGAACGGCAAAGCTGACTCCCTTTGGCTTCCTCACATGTTTTACGCGATCAAACCTGCCTTTTTGCACTCTTGTATTTCCCTGCACATCACTGGATCCTGATGTCAAATACAAAGAATTAGATCTTTTACCATGCACTAGGACCAGCGCACCCTTAGTGATCTCCCAAGCTCCTCCAGAGAATGCTACTGCAAAATCGCAGTCATCAAGCTGTCCTACAGAGATTAGGTTTTTCTTCAGATTTGGAACATGTCTGACTTGCTGTAAAGTCCACACACTCCTGTTTGGAAGTGTGATATGCACATCACCCACTCCCACTACATCCAGTGCCTCTCCATCAGCGGTATACATCTTTCCAAAATCACCAGCAACATAATTCTACATGATTTCTCGATGTGAAGTGCTATGGAATGAAAACCCTGAATCCAACACCCAATCATCAATCGGACTGTGCACTGCAAGAAGTAAGGCATCATGAATTTCTTCTGCCACTACATTCACAGCATCATCATCAGAACTTTCTTGATTCCTGCAGTTTCTCTTGATCTGGCCCGGCTTGCCACAACTCCAGCACGTGATCTGCTGCCCAGTTCTCATCTTGTTATTTCCCCTGCTCTTGGAGCTTGACCTGCCATGTCCTTTGCCTCTATTGTCAACAATCAGGTCAGATCCTGAACCCGAGGACTCACCCATGTCTCTCCTACGTACCTCTTCAGCAAGCACCATGTCACGTATGTCATCATAGTTCAGTTTTGCCTTACCGGCTGAACTACTCACAGCCATCCTCATGGACTCCTAACTATTTGGCAACGATGCCAACAGAATCAACGCTCTGATCTCATCATCAAACTCAATCTCTACAGAAGATAGTTGATTTGTGATCGTATTGAATTCATTCAAATGTTAGGCTACAGACATACCTTCCGACATCTTCAGATTGAACAATTTCTTCATCAAGTGCACTTTATTGTTCACAGACGGCTTTTCATACATACCTGACAAAGTCGCTATGAGATCCACCGTGGTTCTCTCCTTACTGACATTGTGTGCCACTGTTCTGGACAAGGTCAGCCGAACAAGACCTAGAACCTATCGATCTAACAGGGTCCACTCAGCATCATCCATGCTCTCCGGCTTATTTCCCAACAATGGAAGGTGAAACCTCTTCCCATAGAGATAATCCTCAATCTGCATCTTCCAGTACCCAAAATCAGTGCCGTCAAACTTCTCGATCCCGGGTGCGTTTACTTTATCTCCAGCCATCATTCTCTTTTAGATCCAACCTGTCTCTGATACCAGTTGTTGTGAAATACTATGCAAAGCACACACACCAACGATGGCAAATAAAGTAAAAGCAACACAATCAAGAACAAGCAATCACACACGACACAGTATTTATGTGGTTCGGCAAATTGCCTACATCCACGGGAGCTGCAGAGGATTTTTATTTCTTGAGGAATCACAATACAATAGTGTAGGACGGCTACTATTCACTTTGATTCAGTACAAGTCAAAATCATAAACAATTTATATGTTATGCGGCGGAAACCCTAAACTCAGCAGAATTAGTGATGTTTGCTCAAGCGGCGTGTCAAGCCCGTATCGAGCGAACCTGTTTCCCGCAATCGCTCGAGCCATGTGTCGAGTGACTCCTCAAGCAAAGCTCTCTGACTTCCCTTCGCTCAAGCTGAGTGTCGAGCGATTATCGAGCGAAGCTCTCTGACTTACTTTTGCTCGAGCAGTCTGTCGAGCTCTCTTCGAGCGAAGCTCTCTGACTTGTATTCGCTTGAGCGGCTAGACACTCCGCTCGAGCGGCGTGAACCAGACTCCAAATACTCAACAATGGAAACCATGAAAATAATGCATGTTACCAGAATAGGTGCTCATGGATGGGTTATTCATGCATGAAGGGAGAGAGTGGATGCAGGCAACCCAACTGTTCATCACACATGGATTATATATCATGTTGCTCTAAATTCAATATACTATATATCGAGCAAGTCATGTCTGCATTATAAGTTGAACTTAAATTAACATACTCAATACAAATTAAAAATACCGTCATCATCATCTGTCTCCTCATGAAGATGTTGCCCAGACTTGCTACTGGAGTTATCATCGACATTTATGTCATCCATCTCGATTCTCCAATTCATCGTTTAGTGGGTCATCATCAATAAATTAATCATTGTCAACTAGTTTGGACTGGGCTCGACGTGATATGATTGTTAGATCAACGAGCAAAATCTCTTCATCAACTCGATTCAATAGATCGCCCATGGCTGATTTACTCTTGAGAATAGAGAGATAGTTCTGGAGATGTGTGTAATCATCATCTTCTGCTTCACCCCAAGACGATTCGTCATCATCATTCTTATCATCAACAGTAGTCATCAAGTGAATATTGCATTTGATGGCCTGCATCTTGGATGGACCCTCCCCTCTGTCGTCTACGAGATTCGCTGGCACAGGAAGCGGAGAAGGGTCTCGTTGGTTGCTGGGGATCTCACGAGGGGCCCGCATCACAATCAGAAACTGGTTGGCCACGACTTTGCATCTCCTCATCAAGCAAGCGCTCATCGTCATTGTCTGGGCAGGATCTGTCAAAGCCTTATACATTGTCCCAGTCGCAACTAAACAACCAAATATTATGCAAAGTTGTTCATACTTTGGGCATCCCATCGTCTTGAAATGCTTCCATGATGATTTCACCTAACATTGAAGAGAGTGATTAGATACAATCATGGAATGTTGACTAAAACCTCTAGGAGAAATAGAAGACGCAACAGTTTATATCGTACCTGAAGGGCATTCGCCTAGTGTTCCTCACTAGCAACTGGGACCTTTCTTTCTAGGTCCCACCCCCAACTGGTTTGCTCCATAAGATCGGTAAATTCGCATTGTCTTTGCTTGAGACGAGCAAGGTTGCATTTAACTTGATCGGAATAAAATTTTTTTGGGCCAACGGCAGACAACTTTTCAGCCAGCCTCACATAATCACCGTTATTGATCCTCCCTCCCCTCAATCTATCCATGAGGGTGTCTTCATACAACATGTTTATAAGCAAATCCTCGAACCCATCATTCCATAAGCTTCCATCACGGGTCAAATCGATGGTATCATTGTCCATATGGTTCTAATAGACTAATATATGCTCAAATGAGACTGATGATTGAATATGCAGTGACATTATATTTGGATGACACAATGACATGATATAGAAGAAAGTTGGTAAATAATGATAGCAATTGTGAAGAATATTGATTCTGGAATGAACTAACTAGGTAAAAAGGTTAGATGGAAGAATGTAAAAAGTTGAAAACCAGTATATTAAAAAATGAACTAACTCACTTAATTAAGATATTCATACCTTTTGAGATGATGACCTAGATGTTGAGCATAAGTAGTAAAGCTACAACAAGAAATGGTATAAGTTAGGCCTCCAGCAAAGCAAAAAACATAATACTTTGTGCTCCCTAACAGTGTGCATGATATAAGTTAGGGTGCTGCAAAATCTTTTCAGACTCAACTTTAAAACATTTCCCTTTATAACATAAGAGATATTATTGGATTGATTATTTTCATTTCCATAACAAAGCATACTATGGTTGGAATAAAACTCTAGCTTTCTTATAGTCAACATCAGCCACCATAGACATTTATTATTGCTATTTTAACGTTGAGGTGGTAAGAACTAAAGGCTAGCATTTATCAATCCACCAGATTTATAGAAAATTAATACACCACAACATTTCCAAACAAAAAAGTATACATGAAGAAAAATAGAGCTAAACTTCCTGTGTACCTGGGCTTGGCCTATTTCTATGAATATAATATCTATGATTACCTAAAAAAAAAAAAAAAAAGCCATATTGGAAATATGCTACAAATAAAGAAACTTACTAGAGCATATTAGAAATGAAAAAACCCCATTTTGGAATTCCAAAATGTATCAAGATGTTGTCATGTAAAATATCCCAAATAAGATTTGTTGGATTTGTAAAACTGATTGACATTACTAATGGAAGAGGTGCAACAATAATTAATGATTTGGTTTGGGTCAATGAGTTCATAAATTCGGGGCACATACCATAAGCCTCTAACTAGCTAGGTGAGATGAGACTTCATTTCCCAAAAATCACTACAAGAAAAACGAGCTTTTGTGATCAATTTATTGCAACTAAAAGACTATTTGCAACTAATTTTAGTTGCAAATAGTTATTTCGCTAGAATTAACTGGTCGCAAATAAGTAATTTTTTGTAGTGAATAGAGATATTATATGTCATAGGAGGAATTGTATGTTTTGTTTTATTCCATGAAATTAATGGAGCAGATAACTAAACTTCAAATTGGTGTAATGGTAACTGGGTTAGCTGGACAGAAGAAAGGCAAATGCCTAGAGAAGAACGATAAAAGCCTTTAAAATAAATATATAAAAGAAGTGGGGCATGTACAAGATCTTGTCAAATTCAAAGGCATTTCTTGGCTTAAAGCTTCTAGTACATGCTTTCAGAAGTTTTGTTGATCACCAATGGTCTCATCAAATGTTTCTAAACATCAATATGCAAAAAATATAATAAATGAATCTAATTGAATGTTTCTTCATTGCCCAAATATGTTAATATGGTCATGATATGCTAAAAAAAGGAATTTTGACATTCATTGTTAAGATTTTGTAAATAATTTACGAAAGCTTTGTCATCATTTTTGGCCATTGGTTAGAGAATCATTTTTAGTTTGCCTTATTACAATTTCCCATAAATGGTTGGGATTAATGGTAGTAGTTTTTGTCAGTGAAAGGAGGCTTGTAATATAAGTTCTTCTTTTTTTAATGAATTTTGATCGAGATTGCAGCTTAAGTTTTGTTTGAAGGGACATGTTTTCCAAGAGATATCAGCCTTCTACATTACCATTGTTTTTGTTCTAGTTGTTATTGCTTTTAAAAGAATTTCTATGATTAGCTATATATATATATAAAAAAAAGGGCCAAACCATTTCAAGGCCTCAAAACATTTCAAGAAATTCATGAAACTCTCTGAGTTCATCTCTAATGCCCCTTTCTACCAAGTCCTAATCATTGTCCATACTTTTCTAACAATAAAAAAACTAGCAATCCAAATTTTATGGCTATAACCTGTAGAACTTAAGCCTAGTCATGTGAAAAGAAGACAAATACATTAATCAAGAAACTACCAACTCCAATGCACAAAGTTTTTCCAAACACAGCACGCATAGATAATAATCAATATTTATGAAAATATAAATTCCCTGACTCCAGTGACTCGAAATTGAAATAATCTGCAAATATACCTAGTAGGAGCGTGTCTTAGGACCTATGGTGGTTGAGTTATGGAGGGTCTGCCATTTATGGCGATATTTGGGGATGGCGTAGCGAGACTTGCAGCAGTTCATTGAGCTAGGGTTAGGCACTATGCCTTTATATACCATTTTGCAGGGCAATGAGACAGCCGAGCTCAATACACGAGATTGCCTTGGTACTATTTCAAATCACACGAACCCAGTTGTCTTTGTGGGGCTCACTTATCTTCGTCTGAAGGCTGCACAACACAGGCTATTTGTTCCTTGATCGATGTAGGGTTAATGGGCCCGCTGGCCACATATATATGCATTCTAATCGATCTATTATGTTCTCAAGTTCGTCTATAGAATGCACATGATCATCCACATCACTTAAATGGTAAAATTTTATTTTTAAAATTTAAAATATAAAATTTATCTTTAAAATCAAATTATGCAATATAAATATTTTACTAAATATACTCTACACATTGGCTTGAAAATAGAATCTTTAACCCAAAAATGTTAATCAATTTAAAGATTTTCTAAAACACTCCCTCATCCTGATAATTACTGTAATGCTCCGTCCCCGAGGGTCTAGAAAGTTAACTCATGTTACATGGTACTCAACTCCTACACTGCTAATATACTTCCAAAAGCTCTAAATCAAACGTAAACACTTCAATTTTAATTAACCACACATACTCGTATATAAAATCCTCAATACAGTAATCTCAAAAATTATCAACTTCTCTACATGTCACGTAAACTCACATTTCAACAATATAATTATAAAAAATCATCAATACTCATCGAAAGCTTTCTATTCTTAATCCACTATTCTTAAGTCATCTCACCCAATTCTTCATAGTCCTGATCCTCAGCTGAAATATCCAAAAATCATCTGAAAATATTGGAGATAAGAGGGGGTGAGTTATCAACAACTCAGTAAACAAATAACATATACTAGTATGCAAATATGAGCATTTACAGATTTCAAAATACAGAACAAAACACTTTTTATTTTCAGAATGCAGAGTCAGAATATGTTATAAAAAATATAAGAGCGAAAGTTTCAGAAAATATTATTATTCAAAGACTTTTGGCATAGCATAATTGACCATCATCATACCAGAACATCACATCACATTAGAGACCATGTTTAACCCACGTGGTAGGGTTGTGCAAACTCCGGTAGCTAATCGAGCAAAAACAGAATGTGAATCTTCCCTTTTTTTATTCCCGGAACCCCGAGTGTGCACACAGGAAAGACCACCAAAAAAACCACTTTGTTTCCAAAGTGGGTGCACCAGAAACAGAACAGTTGGTACCAACCCAAACAGAAGCCACTATTAGCACCCGTGGTAGGTCAAATAGATCACCATCCACAAACCACATCCCGATTCAGAATGTCATGCCAAAAGTTTTTAGAAATCACATCATATCAAAGTACAGAACATCTTCAGAACAGAACAGCATCAGATCACAAAACATAATTTTATGCACAAACTTTTATATTCGCTCTCTTTTGCACAGTTCATAAGGAAAATGCAAAACAGTTCATGTCTACACCAGTCATACCAGAAAATACTTTAATCTTAAACAGAATTTCATGAGTAATGCATAAACAATAACTGAGGTAGTTCAAATCTCTTTTCATAACAAAACATGCATATTTTCAAAAATCAACCTCAGCTCATTTTATTTCTATGCAAATCTAGCATAGGACCCCGCTTACCTGGATGATTTAGCTTTTCAGAATTTTCCTAAAAAATGTCGAGTCGACTATAAATCGTTACCTATAAAAAATATAATCACGTAATTTCCGTAAGTTTTCAATCAATCACGGATTTTGATTTTTAAGCCTAAACTTCTAAAATAACCTATTTTAATTCCTCAAAACTTAAAACCCTCATAATCCCAAAATATATCATTACTTCCTAAAATCACCAATATCCACCATAATCAACGTCAAACTCAAAATACCAATATTTAAACCCGAAACAACCAACAAATTTCATAACATAAACTAATCACACAAAAACTCCAACATCCAATCTAACCGACCCCCTTACTCATCGAACTCAGTCCGGCACAACCAACCAGTTCACAGTAAATATGAGTTAACACAAAAATACATTTAAATCTCAAAAGTTCTTTGAAAAAATACTTACAATGCTATAATATAATTTTTGAAAGATCACGGAGGTGCTAGAAGTGGCGGCACAACAACGGAATAGTGCGAAATGCACTGTGGCCGTGGGTCTCAAAAACCCACTTTTGAACAGAGACAAACCAAGACTTGAGATTACTAGGGAAGGATTTACGGATGTCGGTGATATTAATGGTGGTGGTGGTTGGCCATGGGTGGCAGCGTAGAGGGCGGTTGAAGGCCTAAATGTCCAAAATGAAAATTTTGATGGTGGGGCTTCATCGGTGGAGGATCGGAGCAGGGGATAGGTGGTTTAGGTTGCTAGGAGGTCAAGGAAGATGTGGTGAAGAGACGGTGGCGCAAGGACGCAAGGAATGCCGTTGTTTGAGGCCGCGCGTGGGGGATAACGGTGGCGCGGGAGGAGCTGAAAACACAGGGGGGTTGGTTGCTGGCCAGTGAGGAAGAGGTTTGAAGGGGCGGTAGTGGACACGGACGACGCACGGCGGCGCTTGGGGCTGACAAAGAAAATGCACGGGGAGAGGGAGAGAGAGGCTCATGTGCACGGGAGGAAGCACGGGTTCCAGAAGAAAAAGAAAGAAATAAAAGAGGAAAGAGGAAAAAGAAAGAGGAAAAAGAAAAATGAATGGAAAGAAATAAGGTCCAATTCTCACAACTTGGGTTACAAAATGATCCAACGAAAATTATTTCAAAACAATAAATTTAAATAAAATAATTTAAACCCAAAGCCTAAGTAAAATGAAATAATAATCCGACAACACAATAATTTTAAAACCCACAAACAACTAATTTAAATTAAAGAATAATTTAAATGCAAAACAATATTTAATATTAAGAAAGCACATCAAAATATATTTCACAACTTAAAAAAAAAAAATCATGAAATAAACTAACTAGAAACCCAATAAATTTTAAAACAAGAGAACTAATATTTAATTAAAATAATCATTTAATTAAAATACACTAAAATACGAGGTATCACAATTATAAATATCTAGAATCAAAGCTTAACCAATTATATTGATTTTTAGGCTCTAATTAATTAGTTAGTAGATGAACTTAAACTTCATTTTCTCTATAAATATTCAAGAACTACGTACATAATTATATAATTACAAAAAAAACAAAAAACAAAAAACAAAAGATAAAGTAATTATATTTATCTGCTTAATCTTTTATATTTATCAAGAAAATCCCAACTCAAACTCTAAGTACATGTATATTACAATTTTTTTTCCTGAGAAAAATCAGTCCTTCCGCACTTTCAGTTATACGATTAGATTATCCGTTTAGATATTTTCGTGATAATCTTAAAATCGAATATGGATAAATTCATCACGGATAGACTACTAGTGCCCATAGGAATCCTGGCACTCCTGGTCTATAAATTTCAGTGCTTCTGATCATCGTTAATTTGATTCTTCTGGCTCTTTTCTCTTCTAAAGAAGTGATCAATTACGTCAAAATGGCCGGTGGTGTTATCGCTTCGTCGGATGGACGGGACTATCCGGGCAAACTCACTTTCAAGGTCTTCATGACATGCGTAGTCGCTGCCACGGGTGGCTTGATTTTTGGTTATGATCTTGGAATTTCAGGTAACAATCCTCAAGTTCGATCACTTTTGTTTTTTAATCGTTCCTTGCATCCTGTTTTTACCTGTCGTTTTGGATTGCGAGTGCACGGAGAGGATCAGGCCGTATATATATGTATTCGTCGCTAATATATCTAGGGTTTCTGTAATGTTACAGGCGGAGTTACATCCATGGACTCCTTCTTGGAAAAGTTTTTTCCCGCTGTATACAAAAAGGAGGCAGCGGTGAAACCTTCTGATGATCAGTACTGCAAATTCGACAGTCAGACATTGACTCTGTTTACTTCGTCCCTATATCTTGCTGCCTTGATCGCATGCATCTTTGCATCAACCATAACCAGACATTTTGGGAGGCGGACTACGATGCTTTGGGGTGGAATACTTTTTTGTGTTGGTGCGCTTGTCAATGGCTTCGCTGATAGGATCTGGATGCTTATTGTTGGCCGTATGCTACTTGGTTTTGGCATTGGATGTGCAAATCAGGTAAAAGAAAAAACCCAAGTCCGATATGATCTGTCTCTTATCATATATACAAAAACAATTTTGAATTTCTGATTAATTCAGATTCACACGTCTGAATTATTATACATACGTACATGATAATCTGAGTTATTATATGTTTGTTTACAGTCTGTGCCAATTTACGTCTCTGAGATGGCTCCATATAAATACCGAGGTGCTCTCAACATGATGTTCCAATTGGCAATTACAATTGGCATCCTCATTGCCAATCTTCTGAACTACTTCTTCTCCCAGATTGAGGGTGGTTGGGGATGGCGCTTGAGCTTGGGTGGTGCCATGGTCCCTGCTTTAATTATCATTATAGGTTCGTTTTGTCTTCCCGACACTCCAAACTCTCTGATAGAGCGTAACCATTACGACGAGGCCAAGGAACAACTTGTGAAGATCCGAGGTATTTCCAACGTAGACGAGGAATTCAATGATCTTGTGGCGGCCAGCGAAGCCTCTAAATTAGTAAAACATCCTTGGGCTACCATTTTCCAAAGGAAGTACAGGCCTCAACTCACAATGGCCATTTGCATTCCCTTCTTCCAGCAGCTCACTGGCATGAACGTGATCACCTTTTATGCTCCTGTTTTGTTCAAAACCATTGGTTTCGGAAGCAGTGCTTCGCTCATGTCTGCTGTGATTACCGGTAGTGTTAATTCTCTCGCAACCCTGGTTTCAATTTTTAGTGTTGATAGGTGGGGAAGAAGGACCCTTTTCCTTCAGGGTGGCGCTCAAATGTTCATATGTCAGGTATATATATCATAATTCTAAGTCTGATCTCTTTATAATTGGATTCCTTTGTATATATAGCTTTATCTTGCGCTTCTTATTAATTTACATGCATATTTGATTTATTTATTTATGCAAATACAGGTTATAATTACAATAGCAATTGCTGCTAAATTTGGAATGACTGGAAACCCGGGTGAATTGCCGAAGTGGTATGCTTTTGGATTGGTGTTCTTCATCTGCATTTACGTTGCTGGATTTGCATGGTCATGGGGTCCTCTAGGGTGGTTGGTTCCCAGTGAAATCTTCCCACTGGAAATCAGGTCTGCTGCTCAGAGTATCAATGTCTCCGTGAACATGATCTTCACCTTTGCCATTGCACAAGTCTTCACCTCAATGTTGTGCCATCTGAAGTTTGGGCTGTTCATCTTCTTTGCATTCTGGGTAGTGGTAATGAGTTTCTTCATTTACAAGTTCCTGCCGGAGACTAAGGGTGTCCCCATTGAAGAAATGTCAATTGTGTGGCGAAATCACCCTTACTGGCGCAAGTTTGTTGATTCTGAAGAAGACAAGAGTACTCCTTCGGGCGGCCCTGCATCAGGAGATATTCAGATGGGCAAAAGGGTCAATAATGCTTGATCAATACTGATATGCTTAATTATAAGTTTTTTCATTCTCTTCATGTATATAACAATTACTTAGCTAGCTCCCTATTTTTTATTTCTGAATTTGGATCGAATCGTTTTGTTAAACGATGATCTTATTTTGTTTTATTTTATTTTCAAATATCATAAGTATTTTTTATTTTATTTTTTAATATATATATATATATATTAAAAAAAAACAATCTAAGTCTAAATAAGTAGATCAACCATGCGTACATACGGCCTTCAAGTTGGACCCCAAGTGTCTCAGATGTTTGGGCCTTGGTTCCTGGACTATTCTAAAATTCAATAAAATATATTTCACTCAAACTATTTCACTATTATATATATATTGAGATGTTCTTTTTCCACCATGAGAAATGCCATCCTTTTTGCCATGACATGAACGATGGATAAAGTATTTTAATTTCGTGGCACACAAGTTCACTAACATCAACTCATGGTCAGTAATAATGTCATTATCCATGGAAGTAGTTCGTGGAAAATCTACTATATCCATAAATTTACTTCGTGGCAAAAGTTATGTCTTTTAAATTTTACCCACCAATTCATTCTTGTCCAAAAATTACTCTGGATGGTGACTTCTGGTGGAAATAAGCACCACAATCAATTGGTTGGAAAAGGCACTTGCTATGAACTGGAGTGAATGTAAATAGTTATTGTTGGTGAAGCTTATTTTTTAGCAAAAGCGATCTTTACTATATCCCACAAGTATTAATTCATGGCAAAAGAGGTTTTCTCATTACAATTGTCGGTGGGAATAATTTTTTTTGTCAGTTTGGTTAAATATTTTCCATCAAAATCATCTATCAAAAAAGATTGTTTTCCTATGAATATTAGTCATGGGAAATACAAAACTACAAAAAACCTATTTTGTGACCAAATCAACTCTTTTTAAAAAGTTTATTTTGATTAATGTATGCTTCTATGAAAAAAATTGGTTTCCTACCAATCAATCCCACAAACAATCCAACCAAAAATTAACTCATCCTACATTTATCTCATAAACAGACCTGTATTGAACCTCTTTCAACACAATAATCCATCAACAAATGTAACCAACACCCAAAAAACTAATCCAAACAAAAATTCAGATTACCAACATATATTATACATAATTAATATTGTAATTTACAAATCTGTCCACTGGGTTAACCAGTTAATTAAGGCCATCAAAATACAATTATGTTTGCAAATATAACCAAAGTACAGGCCAACAATATGGATGATAAGTTTGGGACTAAAAGACACATCACTGCAGTAAACCTCTCATGGTGCAGTAATTCTAATTTACTGAGACAATCTTCATTCTTGAATAAATCTTTAATATTCCCCTCTTGATCCACAAAGCATGGTGTCTTAAAATCCACATGAAAAAATTGTCATCCATGCTTAACTGTATTAGCCAATAGAAAACATTTATTTAAGGCAAATGTACTAGCTAGAACATTACTATAGCAAAACTAAAGGGCAAACAGATGAATAGTTAACAATTATATTAAACTACTGGCCAAATAAAAGCTGACGTCTAGGTTCTTAATCCCCCTTCATTTCATACACCTAGTCCCAACTCTGGCCATTCATGTTGGGAGTTGATGGCAAGTGTTTTTGACAAAAACTATGTCCATTGATATTAATACTTATATAGTGGAGGAAGTGACATGGGCCGGAAAGCTTACTAATGATATCAATTGTTGAATCACAAATAATGAGGCTTAATTATCCATATAAATATTGTTGTAACATGATAATTGTTATAACATGTTGTACATAGGTTTAATTATCCATAGTACGTTAATCACAAATAATGAGGCTTTCCAAAAAGAATATCCTAGGGTGATGCATGGAAAATACCAAATGTCAAGAGTTGAATCTCAAAACTTTATATGGAAGTATACACACACACACACACACATTTTTTTATAAGTAATAAGTTATTGTATTGATATAAAGCATGGAAGTATATATATATATATATACATATATATATATATATATCTATCTACCAACTTTATGTTATTTTAAATACTGCAGTGACATATACGAGTATGAGAGTTCTGCAATTTTTTCTGCTATAGCAGAATACACGGTCCTGCCATTCACTACATATTTCTTGTCAATTAGTTATGGTTCTCATGGTTGACAAGTCATAAAGCATCGACCAAATTAGGAAAAACATATCATCATGCATAGATAAAGTCCTCACTTAATGCAGGTAATTAAAGCATGCATGGAATAGTCTTTGAGCTTGGTGCCCCCACAAACCAACTAACCAACCAACCAAACCACCCTATGGTTTACAAATTATTTCAGTCAAGTATTTGTAAATGTCAATAACAACCAATCATGAATTTTCTAACACCTTCCATGATCAATATAATAACCATAAGTCTCTCCGAGATAATAGAATAAAGTTATGAAACTATATCTTTTTTACATGGCACTGGACTCATGTAACTTTGGCTCAACCATCAATATATATATATATATATATATACACACACATATTTATATATAATGTAAACTTTACTACTGACAACGCTAAATGTATATTTGAATTACAACATGAATCTAACATGTGAACACTATATCTACTGAGAGAGAGACCAAAATAGAGTTATATTATGACTCTTACATATCCAACTTGTTTGAAGTTGGTCTAAGCTACTTGAGAACTATAGTCTTGTAATAACATGGGAATAACACTAACCAAACTCCATTCTGCACATTAACACCATATGTGCCAACCAAGGATGTAATATGATAAGTCATCCACCATGTATTTGCATAATTAACTTGAATAAAAAATAGCAAATGGGCTGAAAAATTTATACTTACTGCTATCAAATCCTTACAGTGCGAATGTTTCCAGCAACCTTAACTTACTGTATCTCCACCAACTACTGTTCTATCCTTCCATCAAGTTTCCAGCTAAGTTACGAGACTGCTTAAACTTGCATACAATGAAAGCAAACATTATATTAGCCTACTTGGTCTGGTTTAATATATACACAGTCTACAAACCATTAATTAAATGCACAAATTATAGCCAGGAATTACCCATTCATAACCACAAGTCTCTCTAAAGCAGCAAGACATTCAAAAGTCATGACTTACATATCATAATCCAATACTGGACTTGGGACGCCTAAGCATCCTGCTGAGTCTCTATGTGAGACTCAGTATTTTGCTCCAACTCAGATATCCCGAAAGTTCATTTCTTTCTCATACTCAAAAAAATTTCTCCTCAAAGCCACAATATCAACCATCATCTCGTCTAGTTTGCTCTTATACATTTCCGCATCACTCTTATTCCGTTCATTATCCTCCGCTAAATGCATAAAAGCTTTACCCTTCTTCATTGAAGGAGATGGGTTAGAAATGACCATGTGCCCCATCCATTGTGCGTACCCAGATTTGAACCCTGACACGTCTTTGAAAATGTCAGCTGCTTCTTCATCAACGTCCTCCTCGAGATCTTTCTCATTCAATTTATCCACCACGATATTATGAAAATAATATGAAAGAAAATCAAATATCCTGTTAATTTTGATCTAATATATAGTCTAACACAAGTTAATTCAAACACAAGTATTTCTCATATAATTGTGTTTAGTTGTAACATTGATGAATTTGTTCTTCCGTGCTAACCAATGTGTTTCTTTATAGAAAGCAACCATATTTGGTGCTATCTCCCGCTGCCACACATCATTAACCATGTATATTAATATTCAAGTCTCTTCACATTTATAATTCTCACTAAATACATCATAAAAGGCACAAACCTTCTCTTCCAAAATCCTTACAAAGGATTTCCTCCAGCCGATATGATTCACCTTTAGTATTTGCCTATTTGGAGTGTTTCTTCGAGACTTCTCTTGCATTTTTTACCCAGAAATCAAATCCCATTTTTTGCATTTGCTACTAGAATTTAAAAAGGTAGCAATATATATATATATATATATACATGCATACATATATATATATATATATCACATCTAACACAAACCAAAAAAACATGTGGTAACATCGATAGCCATACTTGAAGTTGAAATTTAAGGCATATATACCTTGAATGTTCTGCTTGCCCACCTCTCACAAAGCAACTTTCAAACAGGTTTTTCCACTATGGGTGTACCACCACGTAGGGCCTCCTCATGTGATCTATATTTTTGGTAGACTTTATGCATTTCATAATGATATGCATTATACTTTTCGGACAAATGCAACACAACCATTTCCCGATGGTTGTCTTTCCCCCAATCCAATACAAAATAGCCTGCAAGTTCAGTTATGCTTGTTGTTACATATTTTCATCAAACTCACATTAAGCTAAATGAGTAAAGAACTACATTTTAATTGGTTACTATAAAATAACTCTCCTACCCTAACACGGTCAACCAGCTCTTGTTTCTCTTCCTTAGGTACAAAACTCCAACTTTCATGTCTCATGTCGGCATATACTTTAACGATCCACGTAACTCGACCACTGAAGATGGAGGCATTCTCGCACAAAGGACCTTGATAGCCATCCTTTATATCCAAAGGAACCTTACTCACCTTCCGGAGGCGTTCAAATAGTGTGCCCCGCGCAGGCCCTCGACCCCGTTTCTGAATAGGTGGATCTATATCTTGAAAAGTTAAGGAGTTAAATCTAGAATTAAAATACGATCCACAAATCAGAATAAATGCTCCAATTTGACTCCTATATGAATTGATCACAAAAGATGCATAGGTTATGAGTACTATGAAAGGCTTACCTATATTAATCTTCATCTTTCCACCATGTGCTACTTCCATGCACTCTTGTACGCCTGCACCTCCTACTGCCTGAGTCGATTCATTTGAGTCCACCTCGTCTCGTAAAATATTTATCAAAGCCAATGTTTCTGCATCTGGCCTGCTACGTATGATCGGTCCTGAGTGTCAGACTCGCCCCCTCCTTCCCTTCTTTACAGATCTCCACATCCTTACCTTTGTTTGAATTCAATTGAAGAACGTTGTAACATGTAGCAAACAAAACACTAGTAAGCACCTATTAATATACTATTTACATACTAAACCCAGGTAAGATATCATTCAGCCTCTGGATAATGAGTAAATCATTATAAATAGACCACTAGAGAGCAAGCATTTATAGATGAACAGATTTAAATGTTTGATGTTCACTGCTACACATATATGTATCTAGAAGATTACTAATATTGCAAGTAATATTCACCCACCTTAGATCATAAATTTTTTAACTAAGAAACTTTAATGGATATAATTCATGTCGTAATTCATTTTGTGGGGTTCATAGATAAATCAATATTAATGGGAATGTGAAAATGTTGCCCCTTGTAGGATTGTGAAGTGCCTTTCCGGTTCATGTCAAATCGATAAAAGTTAAATGCAACTTCCATATGTGTTGCATTTTTCATTAAACTTTGAAAAATATAGTTGTTATTTTTTTTATTTCTTGCTCATTGAACATATTTTGAGGCTCAAGCTCCTAATCTACCAAAAGACAAATTCCGCTCAGGTATGACTTGATATACTTGTGGTTTTTCCGTCCATTTATCATATCTAATAGGTTTTAACTTAATTAATAACTTCTTATAAAGTGTATTACTATTACATATATGAAATTTTCAAACCAAAACCTTGAATGAAGTTCTATTTGTGTTTAACAATCAACCATGTATCTCACATCTATGTATTAAATAGAGGTGGATGACACTTTATAGTCTCTTCTAAAATCTCATCTTTATAGGGAAACAAAACACCCAATAACCTCTACTAGCTTTTACGGTATCTATTTGATACCCAATAAGATTTTTTCCAAATGTCAAAAGTGTTGGCATATCTGTGTTCTATACCTTTTTGAAATGCAAAATATAAAACTGAAATGTCTAAAAATCTGTTGGCAAACTTGAATTTGCAGCCCAATATTCTAAATAATCCCAAAATCATATAACAAAAAACGGTTGAAATGAAAGGTATGTAGTTAGACTCTGTAAAACATAGCTAAATATTGTGCACAAATTGTTTATCCAGGCAGAAGGAGGATAAGGAATAAATTGGAAAAGCAAAACTATTTGTACCTGGTTTTGGGTCTGGGTTGCGTGTAAGAGGTCAATGAGAGAATATACTTGATATTGTCTGTTTAGTAGAAGAAGAGAAGCAGCTCCAACATAGGAAATGAACACAGCCTCAAGAGCTAACCACTGGAACTGGGAGCTTTCTCGCTGGAACAAGAATGATGGAAAATAAGCTTGTTTTTCTGGACTACCAAAATCACTTCACAATGTTTCTCTTCATGGAAAAGCAGAGTACAAATTAAGTCCAGCAAACACTCAAGAAACTGCTAGCTGTCCATGAAACAGAGGAAACCATCTGCTCTAGGATATGACCCCTGGCGCCATTTCCCCCCTTAATTAAAATTACTATCCCGCCCTTACACAATCTCCTGCCTCTTTATATATGTAACTTTATCTACTTCTCTTCTCCATGCACGAATTCAAAGTTATACGCGTTATTCTCATTTTACACCTTGCATTGCGACATTTACCAAAGTAATTATGTTATATTGTAACTTATAAAATTGCGCTTTGCATAAATTATACTACAGTGCAAAAAAAGATTTATCATTTTTGCCTTTGAGCCTAATTTGCACAACACCTTTGTCATAATTTGTGAAAATACCATAAATAAATAACATGGTTAGGTGCATGAATATTAAATTTATTTCATTTGTCAATACATGACTAATTTTTGTGCTTATGAGATTTGTCCATAATACCAGGTTCAGCTAGCAAAACCTCATATTAATGTGTCTTTTCTTATCACATTAACAGATGCTAAAAATTAACATGTGTTACATTAATAACATGGTTAGGTATATGAAGTTTAAATTTATTTCATTTTAAGATACATTTTAAATTGTGTGCTTAGGAGATTTGTTTATATTCTTGGTTCAGCCAGCTTAGCCTCAATTTAATGTGTCTTTTCTTATCATATTGACATATGTTAAAAATTAACTGCACCTAAATATCTATGTTACTTTTGGGATTTTTGCATATAGCTCTATTGTGTTTGCATTTCCTGATTTTCATTCTCAGCCCCTTTTTCATAAAGTCTAGCCTAATTTTCCAATGTAGTGACAATCTATGTTATTCATCTAGAGTGCAATCCATCAACTATGTTATCATATGCAATTTGCATATTATTCACTTATACATTTACACATCATCCCCATTTTGTGACCATATAACTCCATTTCAGAAATAATACAGAAAAATACGTGGATCTCCTACATCCCCTAGCTGGCACTTCAAAGAAGATGGTCATCATCCCACTGCAACAACTTCTGTGCCTCGACCTTTGATGTAGGTGGACCAAGAACATCTCTTGATTTAAAGTAACCATTGAATCTGCACACAATGTAATTCAGAATCACATGAGTAATTATTTACTTCCTTTACCTAGCTAACAACATATTCTGCTTCCTAAGTTTAAATTGCCAATGCAACATTTATCTTTCTTCATCCATATTTCTATTAATATGTTGTAGGCACATGTTACGGCTCTTCTTAAATGTAAAACAACACTTTTGTAAAGCCTCTAATAAAATTTAATATCTACCAACAGTCTAGACGCAACACTCATCTAAACTCATCTAGTAAACTTAGATGTCTGGTCATATGATGTCCAACTAAGACTTATACAATATATAATGAACGAATCCCACTAGTTTTCCCCAGGAGGCTATTGGCTAAACAGTTCTTGAATTCAGCCTCCACAAACTTCCACTTAAGATAATCACATGTTTTATGCAAAATCTACCTCCAAGGATGAACCAACAACGCCCAAATAATAGTACTCATGTAGTTAATTATAAAATACTTGATATATTGGAATGCAATTGTCACAACTTGGTTCTTACACTTACATCTCACCCACCTTCATCGATATCAACAATTGAGTCATGCATTGTTTGCGATAGCCACGTATACAAAGTAAGCTAATAGAAAATGTTATCAATAGATTAGTAAGTTGTAGACAACAATTTACTGATATCATGGGTTGTGAAATGGAAACCATGAAAATAATGCATGTTACCAAAATAGGTGCTCATGGATGGGTTATTCATGCATGAAGGGAGAGAGTGGATGCAGGCAACCCAAATGTTCATCACACATGGATTATATATCATGTTGCTTTAAATTCAATATACTATATATCGAGCAAGTCATGTCTGCATTATAAGTTGAACTTAAATTAACATACTCGTACAAATTAAAATTACCGTCATCATCATCTGTCTCCTCATGAAGATGTTGCCCAAACTTGCTACTGGAGTTATCATCGGCATTTATGTCATCCATCTCGATTCTCCAATTCATCGTTTAGTGGGTCATCATCAATAAATTAATCATTATCAACTAGTTTGGACTGGGCTCGACATGATATGATTGCCAGATCAACGAGCAAATTCTCTTCATCAACTCGATTCAATAGATCGCCCATGGTTGATTTACTCTCGAGAATAGGGAGATAGTTCTGGAGGTGTGTAATCATCATCTTCTGCTTCACCCCCAGACCATTCGTCATCATCATTCTTATCATCAACAGTAGTCATCAAGTGAATGTTGCATTTGATGGCCTGCATCTTGGATGGACCCTCCCCTCTGTCGTCTACGAGATCCGTTGGCACAGGAAGCAAAGAAGGGTCTCGGTGGTTGCTGGGGATCTCACGAGGGGCCCGCATCACGATTAGAAACTGGTTGGCCATGACTTTGCATCTCCTCATCAGGCAAGCGCTCATCGTCATTGTCTGGGGCAGGATCTGTCAAAGCCTGATACATTGTCCCAGTCGCAACTGAACAACCAAATATTATGCAAAGTTGTTCATACTTTGGGCATCCCATCGTCTTGAAATGCTTTCATGATGATTTCACCTAACATTGAAGAGGGTGATTAGATACAAACATGGAATGTTGACTAAAACCTCTAGGAGAAATAGAAGACGCAATAGTTTATATCGTACCTGAAGGGCATTCGCCTAGTGTTCCTCACTAGCAACTGGGACCTTCCTTTCTAGGTCCCACCCCAAACTGGTTTGCTTCATAAGATCGTTAAATTCGCATTGTCTTCGCCTGAGACGAGCAAGTTTGCATTTAACTTGATCGGAATAAAATTTTTTTGGGCCAACGGCAGACAACTTTTCAGCAAGCCTCACATAATCACCGTTATTGATCCTCCCTCCCCTCAATCTATCCATGAGGGTGTCTTCATACAACATGTTTATAAGCAAATCCTCGAACCCATCATTCCATAAGCTTCCATCACGGGTCAAATCGATGGTATCATTGTCCATATGGTTCTAATAGACTAATATATGCTCAAATGAGACTGATGATTGAATATGCAGTGAGATGATATACCAGATTGGGTTTGTTCCAAACCAACATTATATTTGGATGACACAATGACATGATATAGAAGAAAGTTGGTAAATAATGATAGCAATTGTGAAGAATATTGATTCTGGAATGAACTAACTAGGTAAAAAGGTTAGATGGAAGAATGTAAAAAGTTGAAAACCAGTATATTAAAAAATGAACTAACTCACTTAATTAAGATATTCATACCTTTTGAGATGATGACCTAGAAGTTGAGCATAAGTAGTAAAGCTACAACAAGAAATGGTATAAGTTAGGCCTCCAGCAAAGCAAAAAACATAATACTTTGTGCTCCCTAACAGTGTGCATGATATAAGTTAGGGTGCTGCAAAATCTTTTCAGACTCAACTTTAAAACATTTCCCTTTATAACATAAGAGATATTATTGGATTGATTATTTTCATTTCCATAACAAAGCATACTATGGTTGGAATAAAACTCCAACTTTCTTATAGTCAACATCAGCCACCATAGACATTTATTATTGCTATTTTAACATTGAGGTGGTAAGAACTAAAGGCTAGCACCAGATTTATAGAAAATTAATACACCATAACATTTCCAAAAAAAAAAAGTATACATGAAGAAAAACAGAGCTAAACTTCCTGTGTACCTGGGCTTGGCCTATTTCTATGAATATAATATCTATGATTACCTAAAAAAAAGGCATATTGGAAATATGCTACAAATAAAGAAACTTACTAGAGCATATTAGAAATGAAAAAACCCCATTTTGGAATTCCAAAATGCATCAAGATGTTATCATGTAAAATATCCCAAATAAGATTTGTTGGATTTGTAAAACTGATTGACATTACTTATGGAATAGGTGCAACAATAATTAATAATTTGGTTTGGGTCAATGAGTTCATAACTTCGGGGCACATACCATAAGCCCCTAACTAGCTAGGTGAGATAAGACTTCATTTCCCAAAAATCACTACAAGAAAAATGAGGTTTTGTGATCAATTTATTGCAACTAAAAGACTATTTGCAACCAACTAAAAGACTAGTCAATTCGTTAGAATTAACTAGTCGCAAATAAGTAATTTTTTGTAGTGAATAGAGATATTATATGTCATAGGAGGAATTGTATGTTTCGTTTTATTCTATGAAATTAATGGAGCAGATAACTAAGCTTCAAATTGGTGTAATGGTAACTGGGTTAGCTGGACAGAAGAAAGGCAAATGCCCATATCTTGTCAAATTCTAAGACATTTCTTGGCTTAAAGCTTCTACACATGCTTTCAGAAGTTTTGTTGATCACCAATGGTCTCATCAAATGTTTCTAAACATCAATATACAAAAAATCTAATAAATGAATCTAATTGAATGTTTCTTGATTGCCCAAATATTTTAATATGGTCATGATATGCTAAAAAAAGGAATTTTGACATTCATTGTTAAGATTTTGCAGATAATTTAAGAAAGCTTTGTCATCATTTTTGGCCATTGGTTAGAGAATCAACTTCCAGTTTCCTACTACTCAAGGTGTCAAACAAATCAAAAGGTATTATTGTTACAATAATATAAATTTTAGTCTGAAGCCAATAATTTGTCATTGCTTTTACATAATGGTTTTAGTTTGTTGTGCTGAAACTGATGTCGCAAGAGTGTGTTATTGTTCACATGGGTGCTATACTTCACACACTGAATACCCTAGCAGCATATTCACCGAGCTTCTTAACTATGTTTCATTAGTAAAGGTGACAAGCACATTTTAGTTTGCCTTATTACAATTTTCCATAAATGGCTGGGATAAATGGTAGTAGTTTTTGTCAGTGAAAGGAGGCTTGTAATATAAGTTCTTCTTTTTTTAATGAATTTTGATCGAGATTGCAGCTTAAGTTTTGTTTGAAGGGACATGTTTTCCAAGAGATATCAGCCTTCTACATTACCATTGTTTTTGTTCTAGTTGTTATTGCTTTTAAAAGAATTTCTATGATTACCTATATATATATAAAAAAAAAAAAAAAAAGGCCAAACCATTTCAAGGCCTCAAAACATTTCAAGAAATTCATGAGACTCTCTGAGTTCGTCTCTAATGCCCCTTTCTACCAAGTCCTAATCATTGTCCATACTTTTCTAACAATAAAAAAACTAGCAATCCAAATTTTAGGGCTATAACCTGTAGAACTCAAGCCTAGTCATGTGAAAAGAAGACAAATACATTAATCAAGAAACTACCAACTCCAATGCACAAAGTTTTTTCAGACACAGCACGCATATATAATAATCAATATTTATGAAAATATAATTTCCCTGACTCCAGTGACTCGAAATTGAAATAATCTGCAAATATACCTAGTAGGAGCGTGTCTTAGGACCTGGGTGGTTGAGTTATGGAGGGTCTGCCATTTATGGCGATATTTGGGGATGGCGTAGCGAGACTTGCAGCAGTTCATTGAGCTGGGGTTAGGCACTACGCCTTTATATACCATTTTGCAGGGCAATGAGACTTCCAAAAGCTCTAAATCAAACGTAAACACTTCAATTTTAATTAACCACACATACTCGTATATAAAATCTTCAATACAGTAATCCCAAAAATTATCAATTTCTCTACATGTCACTTAAACTCACATTTCAACAATATAATTATAAAAAATCACCAATACTCATTGAAAGCTTTCTATTCTTAATCCACTATTCTTAAGTCATCTCACTCAATTCTTCATAGTCTTGATCCTCAACTGAAATATCTAAAAATCATCTGAAAATATTGGAGATAAGAGGGGGTGAGTTATCAACAAATCAGTAAACAAAGAACATATACTAGTATGCAAATATGAGCATTTACAGATTTCAGAATACAGAACAAAACACTTTTTATTTTCAGAATGCAGAGTCAGAACATGTTATCAAAAATATAAGAGCGAAAGTTTCAGAAAATATTCTTATTCAAAGACTTTTGGCATAGCATAACTGACCACATCATACCAGAACATCACATCACATCAGAGACCATGTTTAACCTTCGTGGTAGGGTTGTACAAACTCCGGTAGCTAATCGAGCAAAAACAGAATGTGAATCTTCCCCTTATTTATTCCCGGAGCCTCGAGTGTGCACACAGGAAAGACTACCAGAAAAACCACTTTGTTTCCAAAGTGGGTACACCAGAAACAGAACAGTTGGTACCAACCCAAACAGAAGCCACTATTAGCACCTGTGGTAGGTCAAATAGATCACCATCCATAAACCACATCCCGATTCAGAATGTCATGCCAAAAGTTTTCAGAAATCACATCATATCAAAGTACATAACATCTTCAGAACAGAACAGCATCAGATCACAAAACATAATTTTATGCACAAACTTTTATATTCTCTCTCTTTTGCACAGTTCATAAGCAAAATGCAAAACAGCTCATGTCTACACCAGTCATACCAGAAAATATTTTATTCTTAAACAGAATTTCATGAGTAATGCATAACAAATAACTGAGGTAATTCAAATCTCTTTTCATAACAAAACATGCATATTTTCAAAAATCAACCTCAGCTCATTTTATTTCTATGCAAATCTAGCATAGGACCCTGCTTACCTGGACGACTTAGTTTTTCAGAATTTTCCTAAAAAATGTCGAGTCGACTATAAATCGTTACCTATAAAAAATATAATCACGTAATTTCCGTAAGTTTTCAATCAATCACGGATTTCGATTTTTAAACCTAAGCTTCTAAAATAACTTATTTTAATTCCTCAAAACTTAAAACCCTCATAATCCCAAAATATATCATTACTTCTTAAAATCACCAATATCCACCATAATCAACATCAAACTCAAAATACCAATATTTAAACCCGAAACAACCAACAAATTTCATAACATAAACCAATCACACAACAACTCCATCATCCAATCTAACCGACCCCCTTACTCCTCGGACTCAGTCCGGCACAACCAACCAGTTCACAGTAAATATGAGTTAACACAAAAATACATTTAAATCTCAAAAGTTCTTTGAAAAAATACTTACAATACTATAATATAATTTTTTAAAGATCACGGAGGTGCTAGAAGTGGCGGCACAACAACGGAATAGTGCAAAATGCACTATGGCCGTGGGTCTCAAAAACTCACTTTTGAACAGAGACAAACCAAGACTTGAGATTACTAGGGAAGAATTTAGAGATATCGGTGAAGTTAATGGTGGTGGTGGTTGGCCGTGGGTGGCGGCGTATAGGGCGGTTGAAGGCCTAAATGTCCAAAATGGAAATGTTGATGTGGGGCTTCATCGGTGGAGGATCGGAGCTGGAGATGGATGGTTTAGGTTGCTAGGAGGTCAAGGTAGATGTGGTGAAGAGATGGTGGCCGGAGGTGGCGCAAGGACGCAAGGAATGCCGCTGTTTGAGGCTGCGCGTGAGGGTTAACGGTGGCGCGGGAGGAGCTGAAAACACAGGGGGGTGGTTGCCAGCCAGTGAGGAAGAGGTTTGAAGGGGCGGTGGTGGACACGGACAACGCACGGCGGCGCTTGGGGCTGACAAAGAAAACACACGGGGAGAGGGAGAGAGAGGCTCATGCGCACGGGAGGAAGCAGGGGTTCTAGAAGAAAAAGAAAGAAATAAAAGAGGAAAAAGAAAAATGGAGGGAAAGAAATAAGGTCCAATTCTCACAACTTGGGTCATAAAATGATCCAACAAAAATTATTTCAAAACAATAAATTTAAATAAAATAATTTAAACCCAAAGCCTAAGTAAAATGAAATAATAATCCGACAACACAATAATTTTAAAACCTACAAACAACTAATTTAAATTAAAGAATAATTTAAATGCAAAACAATATTTAATATTAAGAAAGCACATCAAAATATATTTCACAACTTAAAAAAAAATCATGAAATAAACCAACTAGAAACCCAATAAATTTTAAAACAAGATAACTAATATTTAAATTAATTAAAACAATCATTTAGTTAAAATACACTAAAATTAAATATATCACAATTATAAATATCTAGAATCAAAGCTTAACCAATTATATTGATTTTTAGGCTCTAATTAATTAGTTAGTAGATGAATTTAAACTTCATTTTCTCTATAAATATTCAAGAACTACGTACATAATTATATAATTACAAAAAAAACAAAAAACAAAAAACAAAAGATAAAGTAATTATATTTATCTGCTTAATCTTTTATATTTATCAAGAAAATCCCAACTCAAACGTCTCTAAGTACATGTATATTACAGTTTTTTTTCTTGAGAAAAATCAGTCCTTCCGCACTTTCAGTTATACGATTAGATTATCCGTTTAGATATTTTCGTGATAATCTTAAAATCGAATATGGGTAAATTCATCACGGATAGACTACTAGTGCCCATAGGAATCCTGGCACTCCTGGTCTATAAATTTCAGTGCTTCTGATCATCGTTAATTTGATTCTTCTGGCTCTTTTCTCTTCTAAAGAAGTGATCAATTACGTCAAAATGGCCGGTGGTGTTATCGCTTCGTCGGATGGACGGGACTATCCGGGCAAACTCACTTTCAAGGTCTTCATGACATGCGTAGTCGCTGCCACGGGTGGCTTGATTTTTGGTTATGATCTTGGAATTTCAGGTAACAATCCTCAAGTTCGATCACTTTTGTTTTTTAATCGTTCCTTGCATCCTGTTTTTACCTATCGTTTTGGATTGCGAATGCAAGGAGAAGATCAGGCCGTATATATATGTATTCGTCGCTAATATATCTAGGGTTTCTGTAATGTTACAGGCGGAGTTACATCCATGGACTCCTTCTTGGAAAAGTTTTTTCCCGCTGTATACAAAAAGGAGGCAGCGGTGAAACCTTCTGATGATCAGTACTGCAAATTCGACAGTCAGACATTGACTCTGTTTACTTCGTCCCTATATCTTGCTGCCTTGATCGCATGCATCTTTGCATCAACCATAACCAGACATTTTGGGAGGCGGACTACGATGCTTTGGGGTGGAATACTTTTTTGTGTTGGTGCGCTTGTCAATGGCTTCGCTGATAGGATCTGGATGCTTATTGTTGGCCGTATGCTACTTGGTTTTGGCATTGGATGTGCAAATCAGGTAAAAGAAAAAACCCAAGTCCGATATGATATGTCTCTTATCATATATACAAAAACAATTTTGAATTTCTGATTAATTCAGATTCACACGTCTGAATTATTATACATACGTACATGATAATCTGAGTTATTATATGTTTGTTTACAGTCTGTGCCAATTTACGTCTCTGAGATGGCTCCATATAAATACCGAGGTGCTCTCAACATGATGTTCCAATTGGCAATTACAATTGGCATCCTCATTGCCAATCTTCTGAACTACTTCTTCTCCCAGATTGAGGGTGGTTGGGGATGGCGCTTGAGCTTGGGTGGTGCCATGGTCCCTGCTTTAATTATCATTATAGGTTCGTTTTGTCTTCCCGACACGCCAAACTCTCTCATAGAGCGTAACCATTACGACGAGGCCAAGGAACAACTTGTGAAGATCCGAGGTATTTCCAACGTAGACGAGGAATTCAATGATCTTGTGGCGGCCAGCGAAGCCTCTAAATTAGTAAAACATCCTTGGGCTACCATTTTCCAAAGGAAGTACAGGCCTCAACTCACAATGGCCATTTGCATTCCCTTCTTCCAGCAGCTCACTGGCATGAACGTGATCACCTTTTATGCTCCTGTTTTGTTCAAAACCATTGGTTTCGGAAGCAGTGCTTCGCTCATGTCTGCTGTGATTACCGGTAGTGTTAATTCTCTCGCAACCCTGGTTTCAATTTTTAGTGTTGATAGGTGGGGAAGAAGGACCCTTTTCCTTCAGGGTGGCGCTCAAATGTTCATATGTCAGGTATATATATCATAATTCTAAGTCTGATCTCTTTATAATTGGATTCCTTTGTATATATAGCTTTATCTTGCGCTTCTTATTAATTTACATGCATATTTGATTTATTTATTTATGCAAATACAGGTTATAATTACAATAGCAATTGCTGCTAAATTTGGAATGACTGGAAACCCGGGTGAATTGCCGAAGTGGTATGCTTTTGGATTGGTGTTCTTCATCTGCATTTACGTTGCTGGATTTGCATGGTCATGGGGTCCTCTAGGGTGGTTGGTTCCCAGTGAAATCTTCCCACTGGAAATCAGGTCTGCTGCTCAGAGTATCAATGTCTCCGTGAACATGATCTTCACCTTTGCCATTGCACAAGTCTTCACCTCAATGTTGTGCCATCTGAAGTTTGGGCTGTTCATCTTCTTTGCATTCTGGGTAGTGGTAATGAGTTTCTTCATTTACAAGTTCCTGCCGGAGACTAAGGGTGTCCCCATTGAAGAAATGTCAATTGTGTGGCGAAATCACCCTTACTGGCGCAAGTTTGTTGATTCTGAAGAAGACAAGAGTACTCCTTCGGGCGGCCCTGCATCAGGAGATATTCAGATGGGCAAAAGGGTCAATAATGCTTGATCAATACTGATATGCTTAATTATAAGTTTTTTCATTCTCTTCATGTATATAACAATTACTTAGCTAGCTCCCTATTTTTTATTTCTGAATTTGGATCGAATCGTTTTGTTAAACGATGATCTTATTTTGTTTTATTTTATTTTCAAATATCATAAGTATATTTTATTTTATTTTTTAATATATATATATATTAAAAAAAAAATAACAATCTAAGTCTAAATAAGTAGATCAACCATACGTACATACGGCCTTCAAGTTGGGCCTTGTTCGAAAATACATGACTATTTTGACCCAAGTGTCTCAGATGTTTGGGCCTTGGTTCCAGATCACTTATTATGTTTGCAGTTGGTGGCTTGAACATTCTTCATCCATCGTGCCGTAGATCTATTTCCATCATTGTGTTTGATATGAGTTTTTGAGAAAATAAACAAGCGGAGTGTTCATTTCTATTTGATGTTTTCATTTATCATTATCTAATCATTATAACTTTTTCAAACTTCCAAATAAAATAAAAAAAAATACATTTTTTTCAAATTTCAAAACAAATATAATATTCAAAAATTATATTCAAACAATTTTTTAACTTTATAATATTTTTATTGCAATCATAGAATATATATATATAAGTGTTGAACAATCTCTTTGAAAAAAATGAACAAATATGGAGACCACATGAAAATAATAATAATAATAATAATTTTTAAATAGTATACATCTCTCGTTTTTTAAAATAATTACGTAGCACTTACGCATTTCATGGCTATATATATGTAACATTAATTAATTTAATACAACAATTTAACTAGTTTGGATGCCTCAAAAGACAATTTGACATGAAGACCCGGACAATAGAGACAAGTACTTAGTTAATTTCGTGGATAAAAATCGTCCTTTCGACCAAATGTACTCCACATGATGACACGCAACTTTCTCCTTTGCTACATTCCTCAGGCTCAAACAATAATATTCAGCCCTCTCTGGAAAACCATCCTTTTCAATGCTTCTATGCACTCAAATTATAAAATACACGTATGCATGCTCAATTTCTTCATAGAGGAAAAAATGCTTCCCCTGAGTTGAAGGAGCTTTGATAATGACCATAAGGTTGAAAAATCAGATGATCTTGAACCCAAAAAACATACAAATCTTTCTTCCTGCAAATTAAATGGTTCAACTTTCTAGATTAACGTACGAGTTTAATATAAGTTCTAGAGTACTAAAAACGGTCACGGTACGTTTGGTGACTTCCTCCATCTGAAATGGCCGCCAAAGCCATTTTTTTCACTAGATTCCAGACTACTGTTGAGTACTAGACTAAGAACTGGACAAAAACTGCCCAAATTACATGTATATATATGACATTCTAGAAAAAGAATCTGTATATTTTTCACATTCGTGAAACTTGCGGTCGTCGTACGTACAGATGTTTGATTAGGAGAAATGTCTCCGTTCTAAGAACAATCATATGCACAGCTACTACTTGACGCCGACACGGAATTAATATATATTAGATTTCATATTGTTTGCATGTGTGCTGTTGAGTCGATCGATTGTATTTAATTTGACCGAGTTAGGGTTCTAAAAATTTGTCAATATTCATAGTAAACGTCTTTTCATGACCGTATATAGCAACATCATATCATGCTCTAGTCATGTATTTGTCCAACCACAAAAAACTCGTCCAAGATTTTGTCTTCATTGATTTACGTACGCGTTCATACATAAGACTTACTAAGGTGGTCCTCCTCCTGAAAGAGTGTTTAAATTTGGAGTCAATAAGGAATCCCAGCCAGTTCGACTTCTGGAGATGATCATGATCTCTTTTTTCGTGTCGGGCTTTAATTCCCAGAACTGGCTAGCAAACTTCAATATTATATTTTTAACACCATTATGCCTTTATTTTTTGAGTTCAAATGAAATGAATCGAAATGAATTATCTATATATATATATATATTTATATATATAATTCCATGCGTGAAGCTTACATTTCACAAAAGACTTGGTTGAAGAAAGCAAGGTTCGGATGGAGAGGAAAAACAATTAGGGTAAGGTGGGAGATGGTCAACATATCCTCATGTGGAACTCTTTAAACTTAAATTATTGAAGTATATTATTTTTTATTAAGAAATGTTTTAATCATATAAAGATCCTATAAAAATAAATTCATAAATTAATGCGCGTGGCTTGATGTTATATGTTAAATTGTAAAGTTACTTTTATTATAGAGTAGATCTAACCTATCAAATGAAACTATTTCAATTTGTTGGACTACTTTTTATAATTTTATAGGATCTTTTTGTGTTTATAGTATTTCTCTTCTTTATTTTAAAGATCTTGTCATCCGACGCCTATTTACTAATAAAGAACTACTTAAAATACATATACCACATCATGCTAAGAGCTTCTTTGGTATTTGTCGTAGGGGTGCTACCTGCCCATGCAAGGGCGAGGGATGGGGTTTTCTCCCCTGTAACCAGCACTAGTGCCTTGGGATTGGGGCGAACCCCTCATCTGCCATGCCCACTCCAATAGTGCCTACGGCCCACTAGGCCCAAAAATGACCAAAAATTCTTTTTATCCAAGTTGTAAATTTAAACTTATAAATATGATCATATGTCAAAGCAATACAAGAGTCTCACATTGCTTTAGTGAGACACTTGTATTGTTTTGACCTCCAATATAAAGGTCATTATAAGCCATACTATAACTTGTACAAAATATTAAGTAAAAATTATACTTGATACTTATTACTATATTTATATATAGTAAAACTAATAACATATATTTATAAATATATATTTTATATAAAATAAATATAAGTAGGTGGAATGGGGGGCGAAGTGGGGGCGGGGCAGGGCCCCTCTAGGGACAGCTTGCTCCCCGCCCTTGCTGGGAGGGCAGGGTTGCCTGCACCACCATGCAGGGGCAAGACGGACCGGGACGGGGTAGTGGGGTAGCGGGGTTTGGGCCCCAAGTGCCCACCCCTAGTTTGTCAAAACTCCAAAGTTATGTGTAGTTGAAAATGATAGAATCTAAGATGAAAAATAATATTTTCTATTGTTATTTACATGAATCTAAATGATAAGACACGGATTGGAAGTAAAATTATAAGTTTAATTAAAAGATACATAAAAACATTAAGTCGATCCCTTTAATATGCTTGGATGCAATGCACCATGCGCGCCAGAAGTAGTAGTACTAGAAACAAAATAAGCTATAAAACCACAAAGTACTTCATGTGATTGTTTTGAAAAGCAACTTTTTACTTGAAAGAACATTATACGGCGGCCCTCTCTCATAATCCACGTGAGGACCCCCGCATGTGATGATGAGAATATATATGAATTAATGTGTATGTGAGTTCCCTCTAGCACATGCAACGTCAACCTCCTATAACTGTTCAATTGGCAGTT
Organism: Juglans regia; assembly: GCF_001411555.2. NCBI lineage: Eukaryota > Viridiplantae > Streptophyta > Magnoliopsida > Fagales > Juglandaceae > Juglans > Juglans regia. Next base: position 31,617,077 of record NC_049902.1, on the reverse strand, counting down.
AGTTTCTTGTACTTCTTCTCCTTCTCCTTTTTACCTTTCCGCACGCTTTTTTGAATTTTTGTCATGGCTACATATGCGCACGTTGTCCCGACTGATGACAAGATGAAGATAGAGTCGAAGGCGAAGACAATGGTGCGGACAAGAAGAGTCGTACACGTTGAATGGCTTCCAATATAAAGCACACCCCTTTAATTGCCACCGCCCAATGCATGCGGCTGGGACCATATCTATACTTCACTTTTCTTTTTAATGTTTCAAGCCGCACCATCATGCAGCATGGCATCATGGAGAAATATATAGCTAGCCAGCCGACCAGCACCAAGACAAATTCCTAGGGGGGGTGGGAGCTGGGGGAAAACCCTAGCCTCTCATCTTGATAACATTTTAAATGCATTAATCAATCCTAATAAATATATATATGTGTGTATGTGTGTGTCGACAGTCAATACAGCATGTAAGTCGACCTAGGCATGCAGCATATGTAGGACTGAGCTTTGAGTGCTTTTTTTTTTTGTTCATTAAATTGAATTCTTTTGTTTGTTTAATTTATCCACCAAAAAGAGTTTCGGCTAGCCATGGCACTTTTGTTTACTATTGGAATTTCACCGCACTGCCGAAAGGATAAGATCATTGGTACCCACTAGCTAGCTAACTACTCTTTGGGATTAACTTTATATCCATGATCACTAAAAATGTGCAAAATAATAAAAAGGTGACTTTAGGTCGCGATGTTCTTTCTTCTAATCAATTGTCTTATAGCTTAATGAATAATTCGGTTTGGCTTTTTTTCTTTCACACGAGGTGGAGCAAAACATGACGGCCTTAATGATACTTGTAGAACAGCCACTACAATAAAAAGGGGCTTTTGTGATCAATTTGTTGCAACTAAAATACTAATTGCAATCAATTTTAGTTGTAAATAATTATTTCGCTGGAATTAACTGGTTGCAAATAAGCAGTTTTTTTGTAGTGAGCTATTGGTGTTCACATGAAGTTTAATTTCATTAGTTTGATAATTGGAGATTGACAAATATATGGATTTGACCTAATCGTGAAGTTCTAACGAGCAAACAGTTCTTTCTTAAACCTATTAATAAATGACCAAGTAATGACCAATATGCCAAGTAAAGAATCAGAGGAATTAATTTGATATTTAACTCTATAGTTTAATCATATTTCTTTTCTTTTCCAAATAAGAGATTTGTGGCCAACTACAATTTTCTTTAAAAAAAAAAAAGAAGAAAACCTTCTTTTAAGTTTTAATTAACATGCTCTTCTTTTTTTAGCATTAAGATTTTAACATTCTTTTGACCCAACAATTAAACATAGGGGTTGCAATTAGTATTTATATGTCGTGTTCGTATCGTGTCAAGTCATGAATATTAGAATATATGAGTCAATCCAAACCTGACTTGTTTAATTAATGAGTCATACAAATCGCTTAACCTGTTTACTAATTAATTTTTATTGGGTTAACGTAGTCACAACCCATTTAACTAATTTCGACGACGTCCCGTCCCAAATAAATGAGTTAAGCTGACCCAAATATTTATTTTTTTAATCAAATTAATATAATTTCATATATAATACAATATCAACTATATAAAAAATTCATAATTACGACTTGATTCATGATAAAATATTTATTATCCATATCTAAACTAATAATATATAAGCAAACTAATATTTTCATAAAAAAAAATTACATATTACCAAAAAAAAAATAATAGTTTGAAATATAACATAACCAAATACTAATATTAGTATCAATAATATATTCCCAATAATAACAAAAAAGACATATAAAAGTACTAAGCATTAATAAAATTTAAAAATAAAATTTATTCATATTATAGGAGCTTATTACTAGTACTTGACCCGTAATTAACTTGTTTATTAATTTTATCTTATTAAATCAATCTATTTTGATCGAAACTCATTTATAATAAACTCAAATACACTTATTTTGTATTGAGTTAAGTTAAATATACAAATAATGTTATATATTCGCATTCCTGATAAAATAGTTTTTGAGGAGACGTTTGGATTCGCAAGTCATTTCAGCTCATCTCAACTCGTCTCACTATTATTCATTACTATTCAACAACTTTAACTCACAAATCTCACTACTATTCACAACTCATTTCAACTCATCTCAAATCATCTCAAATCATCTTCGAATCCAAACATCTCCAAACCTACAAACAGAAATCGACAAGGAATTTAATTAATTAATTAATAGCGGACTGACAAAGAGTAGACCTTAATTGCAAGTCAAGGTCTCAATTTCAAACCGCCCACACCTTTATTATTTGGCATATTTACCTCCGTCCACAAAATATCGACTCAATAACGTTATTAATTAACATCTTCGACAACGCCGTTATTAAAATACTTAAGGGATAATATATACTTGCCATAAAAAAATCTTTTCACTTTTTTTCTTAGCGAATATTTAACAATTTACGCTAGTATACATTTTAAGGTTATAAACTCACCATCTATATATATATATATATATATATATATATATATATATATATATATATGAGCCCATAATAACCCTAATTTCGTTAAGTCTTGAATTTACGCTCGCTCGCGAATCTTTAAAGCAAGGATGAGATGATTTGAACTTATATATCCTATTAAGATTATTTATAATTCTTATTTTGAATATATAAAAAAGAGAAATGATATTTGTAAATAAAGAGAGGTATTTTTTTTAATAATAAGTATAAAATTTATATAAAAATTAAGTTTTTAATAATAAATCCTTATTTTAAAAAAAATATATATATACAATACTTAGGTAATTCATATTAATGCATAGAAAATATCACAACCATCAATAAATGATTATTTTTGCATTTTTTTTTATTTTTCCTAAATTAGATTTATACCGAATGTTATTTATTATTTTAATTCTTATTTTTTTTATAATATAAAATTAAATAAATAAAAATTATTTATTATATTTTACTATCTTTTAATATCACGTAATAAAATAAAATAATAAGATGATAATAAAAGAGAGATGATAATAATTTGAGATTGGATAGTGCTACAGCCCCCGCTGGGGGCTCCCGCTGGAAGCTCCCGCTGGGATTGTAGCATGTATTTGTTTGTGTTTTTTTTTTAAATTATTTTTTATATAAAATTTTTAAATATTTTTAAAAAATAAAATAAATATAAAATATTATTAAAAACATTTTCTTAATCAAGAAGTAAAAATAAATTATTAAAAAATATTTCCTTAATTATAAAGTAAATAAAAAATATTAAAAAAATATTTTTAATAATATTTTATGTCAGGAGATATTATTAATATTTTACTTCGTGATTAAGAAAATATTATTTAATAATATTATGAATTTTTTTATTTTTTAAAAATATTAAAAATATTTATATAAAAAAAAATTAAAAAATACACATATAAAATATACTAGAGCTCCAGCGGGAGCTCCAGTATTTTCCTTTGAGATTATCTTTCGTGTAATTTGTGTCCCAGGTCCCTACAGTGACATCAATGTCGGTAATGATGGGACGCTTGAAAAGACTTGGTTTATTATTATTATTATTATTATTTATAAGTACTTTTATCCTTCATTTCCTATACCTAAAAAAGCCGTCCCCCTCCCACCGACTTCAATTTCCGTTGTGTCCTGAGAAAGTGATATTCCATCTCAGCCCCCCACCCTCGATCTCTCACCCTTTAAATCCCAGGGCTGTCTTTTTTATCTTCGCCGACCCCCACCCTCTCTCTCTCTCTCTCTCTCTCTCTCTCAGAAAGTTCAAAATTATGAGTCAGTTATCTTCTTCTCCAACTTCTGTTACTGAATCCGATTCAGACCAAACAAACCTTTCCTCAAACAAACCACGACAGCCCGACATGTTCACCCCTTTGATCCTCCCAACACTTCAACATAAAAACCAACATCCCCACAAAACCCATCTTTCGCTTGTTGTCACTGAAGCCAAGTGCATATTTAATATAGCTTTTCCGATGGTACTAACCGGCCTTTTGCTCTACTTCCGCTCCATGATCTCCATGCTCTTCCTCGGCCACCTCAACGAGCTTGCTTTAGCCGGTGGTTCCCTCGCCATCGGATTCGCCAACATCACCGGTTATTCTCTTCTCTCCGGCCTTGCCATGGGAATGGAACCCATTTGTGGTCAGGCCTTTGGAGCCAAAAGATTCAAACTTCTTGGCCTTACCTTGCAAAGAACAGTGATTCTACTTCTACTGACTTCCATTCCGATATCGTTTTTATGGTTCAATATGAAGAAGATATTGCTCTTTTGTGGTCAGAAAGCCGATATTGCAGCCGAAGCACAGTCGTACATTCTTTATTCCCTCCCCGACCTCGTTGCACAATCTCTTCTGCACCCTATACGAATATACCTACGTTCTCAATCCATAACTCTGCCTCTGACATTGTGTGCAGCTTTTTCTATTCTTCTCCATGTTCCCATCAATTACTTTCTTGTTTATGTTCTAAAACTAGGAATCAAAGGCGTCGCTTTAAGTGGCGTCTGGACTAATTTCAATCTAGTAGGATCTTTGGTCGTCTATATTGCAATATCCGGCGTGCACAAGAAAACATGGAGTGGGATTTCCTCCGAGTGCTTCAAAGGCTGGAAAGCTCTCCTGAATTTAGCCATTCCAAGCTGCATTTCCGTTTGCCTAGAATGGTGGTGGTACGAGATCATGATTTTACTCTGCGGGCTTTTGCTCAACCCCCAAGCAACCGTTGCGTCGATGGGAATTCTGATTCAGACCACTGCTTTGATCTACATTTTCCCATCTTCTCTAAGCTTCGGTGTATCAACAAGGGTTGGAAACGAACTGGGTGCTAACCATCCCCAGAAAGCAAAACTCGCCGCAAGCGTCGGCCTCTCTTTCAGCTTCGTGTTGGGATTTTCAGCATTGCTTTTTGCCGTATCGGTTAGGAAGATATGGGCTAGCATGTTCACCCAGGACGCAGAGATTATAGCCTTAACATCTATTGTCTTGCCCATTATCGGTCTCTGCGAGCTCGGAAACTGTCCACAAACAACAGGTTGTGGCGTTCTGAGAGGAACAGCTCGGCCAAAACTAGGAGCCAATATCAACCTCAGCTGCTTCTATCTTGTCGGAATGCCGGTTGCAGTGTGGTTGAGCTTTTACTCCGGGTATGATTTCAGAGGTCTTTGGCTTGGCCTTTTAGCCGCGCAAGGCTCATGCGTTGTGACCATGCTGTTCGTTTTGGCTCGAACCGATTGGGATCGCCAAGCCCAGAGAGCCGAAGAGCTGACGGGAGCTACCGTCACCAATATTGAAGATGATGATAACCAAGAAGACGACGATAAGTTAATAAATGATAAAAGTCAGGATTTTAGCAGTCCATTGGGTAATGTAGAGAGCAGCCAAAATTCACTAGTTTGAATTTTCCTCAAGATTTCTGGAAATATCGTTTGTACAAATCTTGCATGCCAAACAATTTTTACATATATTAATATTATTCACAACAACTGGTGGATTTCTTCCCATCTCTCGTAAATCATATTGAATAAACGCCGCATTCTGCAACAGAAAGTCTCTTTTTTCTTTTTGTGGCTTACAACAGAACAGGAACGGTTTTTTTTTTGTCTTTATTTAAAAAAAAAAAAAAACAGAAGAAGAAGATAAACGCTAATAGTGAACTAGTAATCTTATGTATAATTAAAAATAGTGAGATTTATTATTAAAAAATTAATTTTTTATATAAATTTTATATTTTATTTATTGTTTTTAGCCAATTATACGATAATTGTATAATTCAATTCAGAGTAATAAATATATTTTCTAAAAACTAAAAAAAAAAAAAAAATCTAACTTGCGACTACCTCATGTTTCCCGGCAAAAGAAAAATGTTAAAAAAAAAAAAAGCAAACAAAAAGATTAAAGCGTACTGACACCGCAGGATGTGCTAATTTGGGTTAGCTCCACGTGTCTGAGATATTGGTGTTTAGTCCGTTGATTTGACTCCCATAATCGGGCAGCTGATGATCCACTTTCAGATTCAATATTTTCGAGTCAATTAACCTTTGCGCATCAACTTATAAATTCAAAGTCATGGATATATAAGCTTCCAACTTTTCAGGGATCGAGCCCTTTTTATGGACTTACTTCTTTTAAGTCGGTCATTATTTTTACCACGTAATTAGTATTTTATCACTTACAATTAATTCAAATAAGTGAGGCTAAACTGCCGCCCTGCGTCCCATCTACGTAAAACTCTTATTTTTTTTTCTCTCTTTTCACAATTTTTTAACATCTTTAAATATTTTTTTAAAAAAATCATTACACTAATAATCTCTTCCTTAATCGGTAAGTACAAAAAGTTAAAAAAAAAAATTAAATACGTGAACGGTTAAAATGAGAGGGCATTCTAGCATTATTCAATTCAAATTCAAATTTAACTTTAAATTTATTAAGACCAAATATAGAAATTTGAATTTCAAAATAATAATTACAATTAAATTCGAAATGCATCTAGATTTTCTAGAAATTAAATTAATTTAGAGGATCCCGATGATCATCTTAATTAATTACTATTCTATGTAATCTATTCTAGAAGAAGAAGTTACCTTAATTCCCTAATTAAACACCATCATGGTAACATTTTCATAACATTTACTCTAAATTTAAAAGTTTGGACTATCATGATTTTGCATCAATAGAAAAATATCCCATGCCAAACATGCATAAAGTTGGCAGTACATATATTGAATTTCGCTCGGGTATTCTTTGACCAAATGATCTAACTTTTATCTACGGCCTTCATCCATTATACATATAATTAAAGGGAAAATATTTTTCTCCATCTAATTAATTTACAATTGTTTTATATTTTGCACGACTCAAAACTACTAAATTGATATATTATATTCTTAAACTTGAGAAAAAGTACATTTTCACGGCCACTTTGCAGGTAAGATCCGAGTAGTACTAGTGTTAATGTTGCGTATACGTCATGATATCTCTTTTTATGATCTATATATATATTTATTATTAAAATTTGCTATTTGTCAATTATATATGTCAATTTCGATAATTCGATATGTAAATTAATGTGAAACGTGTGACATGAGTTTGCATGCAGAGATCGGGTGCAAATTATTATATATATTCTTTCTTATATAATATGAATTAACGAAAGTGTAATAAGTGAGATTGAAAAACGTGAGTTATATATGAACGAATGGAATCAAATAAAGGTGGGCTTAATGGGTAGAGTTCACATTAATTGGAATAATGCATTATTATGTCTTAAAGATCTAAACAACCATAAGGCATGGGTTAGTGTACATATATATATATATATATATATATATATATATATATATATTGGATCATCCCCTTCCCCGGCCAAACTACCATGATAAATGCCTGTGGAGCTTTTATCACCAAATCCAACATCTAGCTCAACTTGCATACCATACCAAATTCAATAAGTACCATTGTTGGCCATTTCTCTCTGATGATCTCTACCTTTTTGTCTGGTTCTTTGTGTACTTTTTTATTTTTATTTTATGGAAAAATAGATACAGATCAGAATTCCTAGCTAGCTACTTGGCAAATACTTTTGCGTTTGTTTATGATCATGCATGACGTTCTACGTGCGCGTGGAAAATAAATCAGCTAGCCTAATTAATTAATTATTAATATGATCATTTATATAATATTAGCCTGCTTACAACGTTGAGAGATTGAATGTAAAACAAGAACGTACACCCACCCTCTCTGATCGATTCTGTGTTTGACTTTAGTACTTGTTTAATTATATATATATATATATATATATATATTTTTCATATCTGATCAAGGGCTGACATTGTTATTTCTAACGTTGTGAAGAACTTTGTAATAATATTATATATTCTCCAGTCCTGGGTTGAAAATTTGGTAGGAGGCATGCATGCATGCACCTCGAGGGGGAAGTGTACGCCGGCTAGTGAATCCCGCCGGCAATTCATCATTTGAAAAAATAAAATATAAAAAAGACAAAGAACTCAGCAGCTGGAAATTGTATAATTTCTGACAAGGCAATATTAATGGTCGTCACTGCCGGCTTACCGCCAAAAGTCCACATTATGATCTTGTACGTGTATGTATATATATATATATATACATTTCCTATATAACAGAAAAATTACCCTTTTCTACTTGACATATTAATGTTTATATATATGTGTGTGTGTGTCCATGCATGGCCGAACCGCGTACGTACGTAGCATCTCTAGTTCCTTGTTATCTCCTCGATCGGCTTTCTCTCGGCCATCTTTTCTTTAATTTATTTTATAAAATTCTACCATTAGAATATTGTGGTAATTAGAAGCTCAATTCTCATATGTGACACGATCGAGGGTTTGTAACATGCAGTATGGTTAATGCTGTCCTCTAGTCTTTTTTTTTTTTAACTCGATCGTTTGTCTTATACTATGAAAGCATGACAAGAAAGCATGCCTTCTATACGGTTTTGTGGCATGATCAATGATAACCAGATACGATCAAGATATTGCTCATGATGATCATATTTTGTAAGATAAAGGTATCGTTTAGATTCGAAAATGAGTTAAGATGAATTAAGATGAATTGTGAATAATAGTATAATTTATGAATTAAAATTATTGAATAGTAATAAGATGAATTGAGATGGTCTGTGAATACAAACGAGGCTAAAATAAGATTGATGTGTTTTCATTCTTATCAGGATATATTTAATTATGATCAAAAGCTGTGCGGTTTGCTCATGCATGCATGTTGCTCTTTTGAGGTCACATGCACACAAGCAGGTATGTAAATTAATTTGGTCACCGCACGTGTAATTCGTGGGACGACCATTATCTTGGTGATCATCAAAATTCATTGACTACTTCTAATTCCACCGATATGTCCTCTCCTTGTAGAAATAAGAAGTCCGCGTAGATATAATCACTAGTACGTACGCCGGGTTACACGTGAACTTAGCATGAGATTGTAAATGACATTACAAATAATAAAAAATAAAAAAACAATTTGCATTAGTAAGTCAGATTCATTTATGTCTGTCTACGTGCTACTCAAAATAATAACTAGGGAAATTACCAAATTAAACGTATAAGGTTGACACTTCCTCTTTTAGGAAAGGTTCGTTTCAATCATGTATAAAAGCAATTTTTTACCGAGATCCGAGACATCAGTATCTTTAAAGTTCCATAATTGACCGGCGTACGTTGTTCCCCCCGCGTTTATATTTAGGAAAATACATGTCAACACGTGTGTACCATCAATTGGCTTGACCAAAACCATTTCAGAGAGAAGTTTGATTTATAAGGATTGGCTCTGTTTTTCTAGAGACAAAAAAAAAAAAAAAAAAGCTTTTAAAAAGTTCTTTCACGTCATGCATGCACAATTCAGTGAAATATCCCAATTTGGGTCAAATTATAAAAAAAAAATAATTATAATCGATTTTACGTATTAATATCTATATTTATTTAATATAATTAATTAAAAAATAGATTTTATTAAAAATAATATTAATTTAAATTTATAATATAAAGACAATAATATTAATATATAGATTATTAGTACATAAATTTATTTATATATAATAAAATTTCAAATTATTTATTTGTTGAGCTGCCGTGCATATACGTAACGTGTGTGTATATATATATACATGCACGCATACATCCACAAGAAAGGTGCTTAGTTTCAGTAAGTCATGGGACCTCAGAACAAAATCTGGAGCTAATGCTAATGTCATCCTCCTGTAGAAGGCAGGATTTATGTGAGGGATGAGAAAAAGATTCAGCCCCCCATGAATTTGTCTTTGATTAGCTGGCAAAAGAACCAGTCCTCTGTAAGACCAGTCTCTTGGTCTTTATCTCGCAAAAGTCATGAATTTCAGCTGTTTGCACTTCAACTCAGATTACTGGGCAACCACGTCCAGCCATCCCATCATCATCATTCACATGTAAAGATGAATTGTCTAAAGTTTCATACTGAGTTTTTTTTTTTTTTTTTTCTCCCTCTCAATGGACTTTCGTAAAAATATATTGGAGAAATCATACCGCTTCCCACCGGGCAGAAAGCAACTTCTATTTACATTCCGTATCAAAATAATAATAATAATAAAATCACATGCAACATTTTAATTTTGAGTGCATGCACGTCGACATTTCAGGAAAGTCTCTCAAGGCACGCATGTCTCCGTGCCCACGTGCGTACCTGCCCGCCTTCAAGTCATGCCGCTTATTATTTAAAAAATAAATATAGATAAAAGTCACTATTAAAAATATCTATTTTACACACATGATATGATATTATCTAGACCACACATCTTTTCAAATGAGTGTTAGAAACAATTAACTAGTGACTTCTCTCTAGCATTACTCTTATTTAAAATAAAAATAATGGTGAATAAACAAATACCATACAATCACTTTTAAAAAAAATGACGCATGAGATTTATATAAAAAAAAAATTAATTTTTTGATAATAAATCTTACTTTTTTTTAAAGCGATTACACGATACTTAAATACTCTACAATTGTATGTAGCATTACTCGACTTAAAAACCTCCCACGTGCGTGCCTGCCCGCCCTCAAGTCATGCCACTTATTATTTAAAATAAAAATAATCGTGAATATACAAATACCATACAATCATTTTTAAAAAAAATGATACATGAGATTTGCATGAAAAAAAATTAATTTTTTAATAATAAATCTCACTCTTTTTCAAAGCGATTACACGACACTTATATACTCTACAATTACATATAGCATTACTCGACTTGAAAACCCAAGAGCCATGTACGTGCAAGCTATATGTACATACATTCATGGGGCCATTTCCTGTTACATATTAAGTTGCACGTAAAAGTAAAAAAATTAAATAAAATAAAATGATGTTTATTCTTTTGCCATATATAACACATTACTTGGGAATCAAGTCCTTTGATAATTATTTTTTCTTTAGCTACTTTCCACATCAATCCCACACCCATTTACTTCTTTGCAATTTTGGAAGTGTCTGGACAATCACCTAGCAATTTAAAGCAAAATCTTAATACTGAGCTCAAAGTGAGCAGACTCATGATCTAATCCACGACTGAAAACAGATGTTACATGTGATCGATTATCAAGATGAAAATGAAAACATGGAAAGCATTGCTCTTCCACTCTAAGCATTGCTCTTCCACTCTCCTAATCCCATCTAGAGCACTCCAAAAGAAGAGTTTTTTCTACCTCACTGCTCTTTCCGAGCTTTGGATCTGACAGGCTTTGCAGGTCTAATTATGTTACCAAGGAGGATCAAAACTATGGGAAGAACGGTTCCAACAAAATATACACTTCCATAGGAGGCAAGTGTTTCATGCAGGCTTAATACCTGTCCAATACAAGCATATAACCATAAGAAACTTGAAAGCAATACAGGTGGGTGGTTGGTGGTGGTGGTGCGAGGAGGGGGGGTGCTTGAGAGAGAGGGGACTTACAATGAAACCAATACAAGAGTAGTTCAGAACCAGAAGTGTGTAAGCAAAGTTTAAAAGCACCATTATCTTCTTAACCAGACCAGGGACAGCTTGCTGCCACCTGTAAATGACTGCCCAGACAGAAAGAAAATGGTAAAGCCAAATAAAGAATTAGTTAATCCTCTAAACAAAGGACAATGAGAATAAGGGAGGATTGATCAATACCTCTTGAACCAGCAATCATCAACGCTGACTGGACAAAGAAGATGATGTAACCAGGATACAATCCCTGTAATTTGCAGGGTGAAGAAGGAAAAGAAAGAGGTAAACTATGGTAGAACTCAAAACTGAACACGAAAAACATTTCTATATTTCCATTGATAACCCAAGATGGTAACTAGATCAAAGAAAATAAATTTTTTTAAAAAGAAACACAAGAAAATTATTCTTAATGAAATAAAGTATGAAACTAGTCAACGTTCATAGATATGTCCGAGATGAGGGCTATTATATTGATGGGCACACAAAACCATAAAATGCCGGATAAGCATGTTGCAATATTTGGGAAAATATTGGTATGTGATGAGAATCAAAGCCAGCTAAAAATTACAAGGACCCCAAACAGGATTATGGCGCTATGAATGATGGTTAATGCAAAAAATACAGAATTTTGTTAATTTGCAATCATATGTTTACAGCAACATCTACCATGAAGGATGCCTAGATCAAATAAAGAAGTTGGCAGTATGAAACAAAAAGTGATAGATGGCAGAAAGGAAGCAACAATTGCTACATGGTGCTAATAACATGGAACGAACTACTGTTGACAAGGTGAGAAGGCTTGGTGCAAAGATCATAAGATGTATCTATATACAATTAGTACATTAATCTATGTATAAGGACTATGCTTATTTCATTCATATATATAATCTCTCTCTTTTTACTGATAAAAAAAAAATATACAAGTACATTAATTTGTTTAGAAGACTGAAAACATTGGCACAGATATTAAGCGCTAAAGACAGCAAGATACATTGGTGAGAATATATTGAATTGTTTGGGAAAACCTCATAGACGATGGTGCAAATCATGGCAGGAAATAAAAATATATTCAGGATAATCAGGCAAGCATAAGGCTGAAATTCTACTCACATGCCAAACCGCACTGACAGTCTGTGTAGCCAGCAACTGGAAGAAACCAGGCTTCTTTCCCTTCTGAACGAGTCTCTCATAAACATCTACAAAACCACAAAACATTAGATATTTTCTTTGCAGTCATTACCCATATATCCATGAAGTACTAAGCCTAGTTATAGAAGATACAAGTATGCCACTATATCCTTCATTAACTTATTGTAATAGGATTTGTCAGCACAAGACATCCAAACAGTAAGCCTGTCGACACATTTTCCTCTTTTTTGAAGACAAGTTTTGACTTATCATTATTATTTAAAACAAAAAATAGCAATTTCTAATGCAAACGAATATCATCCATAGACGAATTGGATCAAGATCCTAACAGGTAATAATCTTTCAGCCACAGGATCCGATTGTTTCCAAAGAATAGAACAGCACTAAATATTAGAGTTCAATATACTTTTGCCAGTTCAATCCAATTATCAATTAAAATCTTGTCAGATTCATGTCTGTGGGAGGAAAGACTGGATCATATCCATGATTCAGACTGAATAATGAACTTTCTCAGTTTGCTGATGCCCGATCAACTTTTAAGGGGGATGACATAGTATATACTGCTAGTTGGATAACCAAGAAAATTGCAGGACATAGAGAGACGGAAGGCTTATGAGAGAGACTCACAATGACGCAGCCAGGTGCTGACTTGAATATTCCACATGAGTGGCAACTCCACTGCACTCTTTGCCAACTCAACACCCAGAACGTCAACATTTTTGGCGCGATCCCAGCGTGGCTTTTGTGGAGATGATTCTGTCCAGCCACTAAAGCCCAGGCCAGAAATAATGATAGAGGCCTCTGAAATTGACCAGATGAAGTAATATTTCCAGCGTGCCGTAAAGCCAGACATGTACTGGTAAAACAACCGTTTCCAAAATCCCCATTGTTGGTATATGGGATCAGTAAATCGGGACAAAGGAAACTGAGGTACTAAGTACAGATACAAGGCCATGCAAAAAGCAGCTTGGAGAAGAGCTCTAACTGTGGCCCCATATGGTGATGGTGACCGTCCTTTCTCTGAATGGCTCCAAATCTGCAAAAGATTAAAAAATTTGAATAAAAGAACATAAAAGAAAAGACAGAATGAAAGCTAACTTGTACTCTATTAACAAGGAATACAGAAATGCAAGTTAAGAACATAATAAACCTACCCCCTTTCCTTCAGTCCAGTCGAGATAATCCTTTATTTCATAAACTGGACCAGCAAAATGACTACCACAGCAGAGGCAGTAACCGATGTACTCAATCAAGGAGGGTAACTCAATCAACCTATTTTTTCTCTGAGCCTCGCGTAAGTCTTCCTCTTTTAATAGCCCATCATTGTAGTTTATTGCACACGAAATGACTTTCAATGTTAACACCATCAACGCTCCTAATTTCAATCGACATATAGAAGTACACCGATGAGTTATTATGCAGGTGAAAAAGAATAAAATTGAACATGATCAATGTATGCGAGCATGCAATTTTGATAATCAAGAAAAGGTTGGCAACTTTAATAAGTAACTAAAAATTACCGAAGTAATCAGTCACTAATCAGATATTCTAGTCTTCATCAGAAGACATTGATACTTATCACAACCCAGGAAAACAGCAGAAAATACAAGATGATATTCAGAAGGAGTGAGGTGCCATAGAAAGGAACCAAGCCCCCATGTATCAAATCATTAAAACAGGAATGCTTTGTAAGATGCTTAACTCGGTATATAATGCAAAGAGCACATGGATTATCCCCATTTCACCTCTACAGGAGAAAATGCGGAACAGGTTGAAGGCTGAACATGTGCTTACCAGTGGCATCAATACCCCCTTCCTTCCATGCATCACCGCTCATGTAATACACGTGGCTACACACGTATACAACCAGTCAAAAATTCCAAGATTAAAAAAAAAAAAAAAATCAGGAATTTCAAATCTAACAACTAACAAGTATGATTTTTCAATCATTGCAGCAATTAGACGGAGTCAAAACCAATCCAGTACAACAAAAGAAAAGGAAGCAATATCATCAGTTAAAAAACTCCAGCAGAAACAGAATTAAAATAGCAGAAGAGAGATTATAAATCTTGTCTAACTCAGTATGAGGCTAGTCCATAGATTCGTGCACATGGAACTGATAGCCTCATTGTTCAGCATCAATTAAAGCCATGAAACGTGTGCAAGCATCTAAAGAAGTTTTACAACAACAACAAACATAAAACTTCTGTAGGTCACCCACCAGGCATAAAAAATATAAGAGGTGCAGACAAGCCTTCAACATCGGCTAGATATTTATTCACGTAAGTAGCTTTTGTTGGATTTGGTGTGAGATGCCATGCCTCTCATGGCTTCCATGATTGGCGAGGAGGCACAACCAATTAAAAAACTTGGGCAAGAAGTATGGAATACCGACTAGAAAATTCATGTCCTTCTAGCGACCTAAATAAAATTAGTTTTTCTTTTTCACACTTGAACACTTTTCTGTGACACTCTAGAGAAATTTGTTGTTGTCTTTGCCTTGACAGAAAAATGCAAGCTTTCCTTGGGCGCAGCAAAATAAAAGAATTAGAGAAACTGTGTCCCGGAAAATCATTGGCCTTTTTTACGTGGATATGTGTCATATTTAGCATATCTTTTGTTTCATTCGGTTCTAGAATTCATTCAGTAGTCAAAGGTTGGAAAAATCCAGAAACAACAACAAAAACCCAAACAGATGCATAGACCAATAAAAAGAAAAAAGACAAACAAAAACAGAAAGTGACGGACTCTTAAGATCTACCACACGAACTAGAAAGTAGACGTTACAGTATTCGATTCAAACAGTTCTTGGAGGAAACAAAAAGTCCTACCAATTCATAATTCAATTGACTATCAATCAATCAAGCACCCAAATCTCAAATTAAACATCAATCTATTTTGCATTAAAATAAATGCATGGTATAACCAGAGTAAACAAGAAACCATAATGCACAAAAATATACAAAAGGAGAGTCATTGCCAAATCAATTTCTGATGCATCCACAGAATAATGTCCAATTCGATGCTTCCAAGCGCCGAGGAAATAACAATAAAAAGACAGCCTTTGTATGAGATTGCAAATCGAAATTCCCAAACAATCAAATATTTCCAAAATTTAAAAACTACCAGCCAATGAGATAGCCGAATCCCAAGAAGAAAGTGATGATGCCGCATCGGGAGCGGAATAGGACCATCGAAGCATAAGCGAGCAACATGGGGACCAAGAAATGTAGATTGGAAGAGAACCCGAATGAAAGGTAGGATAGCAGAGCCCCAGACAAGGCCGAGTAGAGGTGCTTTCCGATTCGACCGGGGACGAATCTCCAGAGGAAGCTCACGGGTATGGTGGCCACGAAGCAGAGGAGAAACCGGAGCACCGGGACCGAAACCCCGATCGCGCCAGCCATGGAATTCATGTCCAGCTCCATGGATAATCAAATCTACTCGGCTCGGACCGAGTCTGGCTCGCTGAATTCGAGGATTTGAAGTACCTCCACTGGATTTTGAGGTGTGAAGACTGGGGGGGAAGCATGAACAGAAAGACAGCTGAGTTCTATAGGATAACTACACCAGATTACAATAATACCCCTACGTTTTCGTCACTTCCCAAGTTCAGAATGGTGGTTGCAACCGGTTGGGTGGGCCGTTCAGATTCTCACTCGCATTTTGCGCGTGGGAATTTGCGCTTTCGTCTTCATATAACTTCGAAATTGTCGAAAAGTCGCTCAAAAAGAATTAAATATTAAAATTAGATAAATGATATTTACATGCAATCCACTTACATTTCTTTTGAAAAAATTAAGTACATAAAAATTTTATATAAATTAATTAATTTCTTAATAATAAATTTTAATTTTTTTTAAAAAAATACAGTATTTATAATATTTATGATTGTATGTAATATTATTTTAAAATAATCAATTCATAAATATTAAAACAATATCTAGACTCTACGCTTCTAAAACCATTTTTTATTATCACATCTGAATTATATTCAGATGTTTGATCTTTTTAATTTTAGAATGTATAAATTTTATATAAAAAAAGTCAATTTTTAATGATGAACTCAATTTAAAAAACAAAATTACACATATTAAAATTATATCTAACATTATTTTTCTTCCATTTTACCCCTCCTCTCGAATCATTATGCCAAGATCTTCTCTAAATTGTGGTAGAATAAACTTGTTTATGAAAAAAATAATTATACTCATCAGTCTCACGGAGATTTATATTCCTTAGAATTATATATAGCTTAGAATTATATATAGCTCTTTTATTTAGTAAGAATAAAATAAAAATAAAAATTTTAAATGTTAAAAAATAAAAATAAAAATAATGTATAGATAATGAGTAACAAAATGGACTTACAATCTTAGACTTGCATTCAACCGTCGCTCATTGTCTTACAAGTGCCCTACTTGGAGGAACTCTGCATTTTGACGAACACATGATGGGCCTCGCGTAGCACGACGGTGACTCATTTTGTTCGATGGTACGCCAACTTAACAAAAGCATTCAGCTTTTGAACATGACCTTGATAGAATAACTTATTTTTAAACTAGAAATTAGTGTTTTGATAATTCGGAATTTATTTAAAGGAAAAGTTTATAGTAATTATTAATTCCCACTTTAATTTAAAATTATGGCGTTTGGAAGTAAAGAGATGTTGAAAATTCTCACAAAAATTTCAATCAAAAGACATTATATTGATTTTCTTATTAAACAATAACGTAAATAGTTAAAGAAAAACACTTTAGTCAAAACAAGATTTCGTAAAAATAAATTTATAAATTGATGTGACTTGATATGATACATTATATTATAAAATTATTTGTTATTATAAAGTAAATCTAACGTATTATATAAAACTATATCAATTTATAGATTTTTTTTTGTACAATTTCTATGCGATTGCAACACAAATTAAAAAAGAGCTATGCTACTCATAATCATATACCACACACCATACATATTTTATTTTATTTTAATTTTTAATTTTTGATTTTATTTTTATTTAACTAATTGAATTGTTTTACTTATCATTCATATACCACATTTGTTATGAGAAAAAAGAAAAAAAATTAAAAGAGGTGTGGTGCGTGAGATGTTAAGTGGAATTATTCATTAAAAAATGAGTAATTATAAATACAATCATAAATTATGTAAATAATGTACACTCTTTTTCTTTTTGAAAAAGTAGGATTTATTATTAAAAATTTAATTTTTATATGAATTTCATATTTACTTACTTTTATAAAAAAAAAAAGTGTGGCTCTTGTACACTCTGTCATTATAAAAAAAAAAATTATATTCCTCATCCCTACAAACCATATACTATAATTTTTTATTTTTTTTATTATCAAATGTGGGGTATATAAATGATAAGTAGAAAAATTTAATTAGTTTAAGAATAATAAAATCAAGAAATTAAAAAAAATATATGATATGTAATATATATGGATGATAAGTAGTAAAATTTTACAGAAATATCATTTCTTTTAAAGGATTTATATTAATTTTATTCTTAAACATATTTTTAAAGATATTTTAAAAACATTTCAATATTTTCTTTTTCTTTTTTTAATCATAATATCCAAACGTCTCCGAAACTCTGAAGAACTTGGCACGGGAGACGAGGAAAATCATACGCCAGTAACGCCACCATGCAGTGTTCACGGAAGGAGTACGTGGCTGGTCCAAAAGCGACGCGTGCCCCAAGCTCACCGGACCAGCCGGTTAAAGCTAGCCCAACAACAAGTATAGCCGGTCGCCAATGTCTCCCGCATGTCTCACTCGGCGCCACTTCCCGCTCACTAATCACTATATGCATAACCACAACTCTACAGTAAACTTACGGCCATGGCGGTACCGTACCAAAATTCAGACCCATCTCTTATCCTTCTGCAGAACCTCAAGGTTTTAGCTTTTTCTTTTGGGGTATACTTTTGCTGCTTTTCTTCTTTTTCTTTTATAAATATATGTGTGTTTTTATGTGTTGTGCAGATTCTGGCCTCTTTTTAAGCTTTCTTTGACGCTGCTTTAAATAAATTTTATGGGATAGTGGGAAAATATACCGACATTTCCTTTGCTTTATCTGCGTTTGACTGTTTTTAACGAGAAACGACTGTTTGATTGTTAAGAAAGAATAAAGGCCGAGAAGTTTTTGAATTTATAAGCATATGTGATATGGGACTCCTGAAAACGATCAACCAACACCTCTTAATCGAGCCTGATATGGCAACATGAGCCCTTGTGCTTTTTTTTGGAAAGAACAAGAAGGAAAGGAAAAATCTTGGGAAATGGGTTAGTTTCCAATATCTTCAGCATCTATGAGCAAATTTTATTTGAGCATTTGAGCCGGTGGGTTTTTTTGGGCGGTTATTGAGATTATTTTTCCTTTCTCACTGAAAAGGAAACGGAGATATTAGGCAAATATCTGTATTGATCCCGACCAAAATAACAGGGGACTAATATGTTGTTCTGGGGAAAGATATTTCACAGATATCTTCATGCTTCGATATGGAACCTGGATAGATCTGTTTTTTTTTTTTCAAGTTTTTTTTTTAATGTGGTTACTAATAGTGCGTAATGTATTGTTTAGATGGGAAGATGAGTTCAATTTATTGAAACCTATGAATCTAGGCTCATGGTTATATCATTAGTAGTGAGGCATGCGGAAGAGAGCTGTGCCTTCTATTTCCAATGCCATATGGTCTTTTTAAACCAGTTTTCAATGTTTAATGTTTATCTTGTTTTGATAATCGGATTGTTATTCTTGTTGTATTTGATGAGTAGTTTTTAGTTTCTACTACTGTTTTTCGGTTTCATCTCAATGTATATGAATTGTCGTTCCTGTTTGGCCTTCATCTTTATTTGCGGGCATCCCTCTCTATTTGCCTCAAGGAAATATATGCATCCTTTTCGTGTGGCAATTCATTTGTGATTAAAGGGAGGTTTTGATAGACAAGAAACCCGTCGATTCCATTGTACTTCTCTTGAAAGATCCACGAATCACACAAACATGCATGTGCACCGCCTGTGCACGCACCCACATACGTCCTTGGTGGGAGAGCTGAAATAACTCTGTGCTTTCCATGTCTGTTTCCTGCTTGTAGGGTATTATTCTGTGAGAGTTCATCTGCATTTCCATAAGAGTCTTTGATTCTCATCTGAAAAACCAGTCAGAAGGAGGGATGGCTCTAGAGAGCTTTGTAGATTCCAACTTCCAATTGGCAGCACACTCTCTGGCACTGACTTGGCCAACTGGAGGTTTTTTGGGGTCCTCGAGTTCTGATAACTTGCTAAAAAAGGATGAGTACTACCAGGCTGTGGTACCGTCCCTCTTGAATTCATCTTCTGGAAACCTGCCAAATGGGACATCTGTGATTGCACATATGAATGTAGGTAGGGCATTGGGTGAAATCGATCCAAGTATCTTAAATCATACGGGAAAGGAACTGAGTGTCAGGCCAAGTTCCTTGGACACAGATTCCAAATCAGCACTTTCAAAGGGTCCTTTGCACAGAAGTGCCAGTGCTAACATGGATTCTTACCCTGTTTTACGCACATCGCCTGCACTATTCTCTTCTTTTAACTCATGTTCAAGCTCTTCAGTTGTAAGTGGTTCCTCCATAACCCAGCATACTTCCCGTTTAAATCCAAAAGGCCTTCAAGTGCATAAAAGGAAACATCAGCAAGGGGAATTTGCTGCAGCATCTCAAGAGGTTACGGAAGTGCATAAAAATTCATTCATAAATTGCATAAAACAGGAGCCGTGCACTTCAACTCAGATGCATAAGAAACCAAGATTAGACATCCAGCAAGAGGCAATCATGCAGCAGCATATTATTCAACAGCTACTGCAGAATCCAGATTCCGTACAATTGCAAGAATATTTACCCCAACTGCAAGAATTGTTTCAGCATCATCAGTTACGAAAACAGAAGCAGCAAAATAGTTTGCACCCTATTCCACAATATCAGGGAGTTGGCATTCAACAGCAACTACAGCAACACATAAGTCAACACCTGCAACAGCAGGTCCTGCCTCAAGTACCTGCCATGCGCTCCTTTAATGAAGGCATCTGTTCACGCCGGCTTATGCAGCTAATATATCATCTGCGGCAACGACCAGCTGTGAGTTGCTCTTTTAATTGACGATTTGATGTTGTTTATCATTAGTATATTACAATTATGTCCATTATCGACGACTTTTTTGGCATATTTAATGCATTGCCCTGTTAATCTGCAATTTAGATTTTCTGAAGCATACCTGAGTTCTATCTTTTAATATCATGCTTACACTTTGCCCCTAAACTTTGTGATTTCCCTGTGGTCATAGATTCAACTAATGCATTACTCACTTTGAGTTGGTCCGACCCTCATTCTATTTTTGGTCTCTTTAGGACAACGGTATGGCTTATTGGAGGAAATTTATCACAGAGTATTATGCTCCTTGTGCTAGGAGAAGATGGTGTTTGTCTTCATATGACAAAGTTGGACGCCATGCCTTTGGTATGATTCCCCTAGCTGCTATGGTGAGTTCTCATCCCGCTGATATATGTTTTATTCCTTATCATAAGAAATAATCAATATTGTCGTGAGGTGGTATGGTGGCTATTGATTGTGCCTTCTGGTGTCAAGTGCATCGGTTGGGCTGTGTTACACAGTGTGGTAAATGGTCCCCATATCAACTTTATGAAAAGTTTTGTTTTTAAAGCTTTTCCCACCTCAAATCCCCTTGGGTGCAAACAATCTCTAGGGGCCATCGGATTGGGGATTTTCCCCTTAAATTACCCTAGGTGCATTTGCGGGAAACTCATTGCCGAGAGCCTGTGCACCCCCAGGATTAGTCAAGACTCTGTTCCTGGACACTCGGTGCCAATAAAAAAAAAAAAGCTTTGCCCACCATTTTCATAAATTCCTCTGTCACTGAATACACCTTTGCAATTCCCTTGAATCTGAACTGTTTCTATCGTGCCAGTGTAATTATGGCTTCATAGATGCACATATACAATTGCATCCACTCATCTCAATTTATTTCTTTACACGAAGCCTATTTGTGTCGAATTCTTATCTTCTCCTTCTGCTTTAAATGCTGTGTTGATTGCTTTAAATGGAATTGTTTGCTGCTTCTTTTGTTTTTTCAGGATGCATGGCAATGTGAAATTTGTGGTTGTAAATCAGGAAAGGGGTTTGGTGAGCAAACTAGCATTATTGAATTGTTGAATCACATAAGTTTTTCTTTTCCTTCAGTTATTTATCCCCCCCTGATTTTTTTTTTTTTTTTTTGCACGTAACTTATTTCTATGTTTTTCTTGCTTGGCAGAGGCGATTTTTGAAGTACTTCCTAGGCTTTACAAAATCACCTTTGATAATGTGATGGATGAACTATTGTTCCTAGATTTGCCACATGAGCGTAGATTCCCTTCAGGATTAATGATGTTGGAATATGGAAAAGCAGTTCAGGAGAGTGTCTATGAGCAACTTCGTGTTGTTCGTGAGGGTCATCTGCGAATTATTTACACACATGACTTGAAGGTGAGTCAAAGGCCCCTTCGTATGAAGTTGGTGGGCTGATGCATATTAATTGTTCATGGATGTGTTGAAATACTTCTGCTTTTCAGATACTGTCCTGGGAATTTTGTTCCCAGCCTCATGAAGAACTTTTGCCTCGAACTTTGCTTGCACCTAAGGTGATGATTATTTTTGTGCTCTCTGTTTTATTTCTGGTTGTGAGTTGCTCCTTTTGGTGTTCAAATCTGTCATATGATTCAGTACTTCTTGCCCTTTTACCTTGTGACTTTTATGATCTTGCTGTGTGTAACCATGCTGTAACTTAGTTTCTGAAACATGCATGAAACATGCATGGTTGCAGGTCGATAAGATGGTTCATGCTGCACTGAAATATGAAAGCACCAATAGCAGTAGTGAATCTGTTGTGGTGTCTCCAGAAGATTTACAAGCAAATTCTGACGCGTAAGACATTAATGTTGAGTGTTTGTTTGCTTTGGATGCTAGAAAGTTCAAATTATATATTTTGCTCTAAATAAACTAGAAAAAGTGAGTTTTGGGAGGACAAGGCCATTGCAAAGCAGTTATAATTCGCGAGTAAATTTTGTTCTTGATCATTCATCTCACTGTAGGTTCCTGGCAGCTGGGTGTCAAGTTGCAAGAACTTTGGACTTGCAACTGGTTGATGACTTGGGATTTTCCAGAAGATACTCCCGGTGCATGCAGGTAAACATTTTCAATTTTTTTTTTGAGTTTGAAACTAATATCCAATTACTTGACTGGTTCTTAATGTATGCCAGTTATGATTATTGTTTGACAGATTGCAGAGGTTGTCAGCTGCATGAAAGATTTAATGACTTTCTCCTTCAATAATAACACAGGACCAATGGGTAAGTAGCATCAGACGTTGCAGTTGATGGCATGCAAGTGCTTTCTCCACTCATGCTTATTTTGGTTGGTTTTCAGTTTTTAATAAGGTCCAGTAGTTAGTTTTGATCTTTAATGGTGTTTGCTTGTTCAATATAACTGTTATTTTACTATTGCTTATGTTTTGGCTTCACATTGATATTTTAGATATTAGCAAGTTCATAAATTAGACTTTTAAGAGCTTCATAAATGGTTTTGTTCGAGTTCCTTTTATTACGTTCTAATTCATTCTTAAATATCTTATTACATTTTCTGGCCAAATACATTGAATATCAAACTTTTACCACTTTACCATGAACAAGTGGGATGCCAGATTGGTTCTCGATTTGTTTCACTTGTTTTATTGGACCCTTTGCTTGCTAGTAAAGCCCATTTGCAGATGGCAGTCAGGTCTACATTTCTTGGTTTCAATAGGACTCCCTTTGAGCATTATTTCTATCTACCATCATCTAAAGTGTGTCGACACATTAACCTTCATTTCTATTGGAGTACCTGTTGAAAACATTCCTATTGAAGTGATTTATATTTCTTGACATGTTAATTTTGCAGCTATATACTATAAACTAAGATTCATTCATGATGTTTCTGCTAAACTCTAAATTTCTGTAATCAGTACTCATATTTGAGTTTAATTTGCAATATTAAATCATCCAAATCAGTGTCAAAATTAACATATTATAGGATAGGCAGTATGATGGAGTACATTGACGTGCCAAAATTAACAGATTAGTGCATGTAGATTTGTAATCCAATCTCGCCAATCTATTGATTTTGACATGGAGTTGGATGGTGAAGTATGGAACTACCAATCAAATGAGGTTGATTGTGATTATTTTATGTTTATAGGTACATTACAAATGATCTCCATAGTTTAGAGTGGTTATTTATTATAAACCTATATGATACCATTATCATTTGTAGAGAGCTTGAAGAACTATTCCCAAGAAACCACCACAAGTAAGATCGGGAAAGAGGAATTACATGAGAAGGAAGTTGTAGGGAGTGCTCA
This sequence comes from Juglans regia, assembly GCF_001411555.2. Lineage (NCBI taxonomy): Eukaryota > Viridiplantae > Streptophyta > Magnoliopsida > Fagales > Juglandaceae > Juglans > Juglans regia. Next base: position 31,592,952 of record NC_049902.1, on the reverse strand, counting down.
AGGTCTGCCTACTGACGACAATAAGTTGATGGCTGGGTCCAGTGGTCATTGCAGTAATGTGAATGATTGTGTAGTTCTGACAAATGGAGGACTTTTGACTAGCTCAAAAGAGGCAGCATTGATGCCGCCAGGTTCTTACCACAAATTGCTGAGGCAGAACTCCTCAACTTCTGAACAGGGCAGAGTGAAGCGACAGGGTTCTTCACTGCGAGTGTCCAACCAGGATGTCTCTTTTGAATCTTATAAAGGTTCTAAAGCTTCAAGCCCAGGACTAATCCAGCACTCGCCAATGGATGGCTTGTCAAATTCCCATTCCATGGAAGGCAGCCAGAATATACGGGACAAGGCTATTCAGAAGATACTGCAGGAGATGGTCAACAACAGCAGAAAACTGAACGTGAATGCTGGAGACACTGTTATCCGCGAAGAGGGGAAGAGTCATGTTGTTGACGTGCCTGCAAGAGGCAAGGGGATGAATGTTCATAATGGGTTAGGTTCTAGGTACAGCACAGCAGCCCTGGATATCCCAGGAAATGTATTGAGGAGTGCTGCAGGGAGGATCAGCAGCTCAGGTGCTGTCTTCAATAGAGAGGTCTCTGAGTTCTGTGGTAACAACAGCTCCATGAAGAATAAAGAAACAGATGTTCCAGAGAAGCTTCATCTTCCCGAAGCGCTCATTAAAATGATCAACGGTTATCATGAAAATGGAAAGTTGAGTGGCAACAGTGAAGATATGTGCAATGCATGGAGGAACTAACCATATCGAGATACTAGTTTTAGGGAAGTGGTGGTTAGGAGAGTTTGTACAGTTTTGTTGGGTCCCTTTGCTGATCTTACATGATGCAAAGAACACGTTACAAGACTTTTTGAGCAAATATTACAGCTTCTTGTTGTTACTTGTAGGTTTGCATCCTGATGATCGTGTTATACAAGTGTAAACTGATATCTTCACCATCTCGAGTAGTTTTGATGACTTGATTTTGCACGACTTTTAGAATCGTTCTGAATTTATACTGGATCTTTTAGTTGTAATGGAAGTGTGTGAGTATATAATTACTGGTAATTCGAGTTTGGTGAGACACTTAAACAGAACAAACAGGAAGCAAATACCAATTTCATAAATTGGCGGGTTTTTCTTTCTTCTTCTTTTTTTTTTTAAAAAAAAAAAAAATTAATTTGACTATTTCAGAAATTAAGTTTTAATTTCTGCTGGGGGAGGAGTTGAGGACCCTAGGCCCCAGCCACTCTCGTTTGCATTTCTTTGCAAAAATTGAAACTCAAAGTGGAACAATGAAAATGCAATGCTGCCCAAGGCCAAGGAAAAATCCCTCACAAATTAATATTAGAATGCTCAGACATCAACTAGCATTTATTACTCAAAATTCCATGCTAAAACCCTTTTTCAGGAGATGAAAGTGCACATTTCCATACTCTGATTAAACCAAGAGAGCACATACACATACACATTTCCTAGCTAAGGTTACAAGTGATAGGCTTCGAAAACCATTTAAAACTTGTAGAACTCTCTTTTCCCTACCTGTTTATCATACAGAACTTCCTACCTACAGAGGTTAACTCAAAAACGCTTAAACCTCTCCCTAAATTTACTTGGGTATATAAATACAGAATCTAAACAGAGACCACCTTTGGTATGCGTGCAATCAATCTGGGTCATTGAGAATTTGATTTTGGTTGGTGCGTTGGAGTTATCTACAACAAAATCGCCAACGTGGTAGTAGTTCCATTTTCCGGTTTCACTCAAAATGCACTTTGATGCCGCATGCTGACCATCCGAAGTCCATAGCTGAAACTGCACTGGCTTTATGTCCCATCCGTGAACATGCTCGGTATTACAGATTCGGCGACCAAACCTCTTGTATGCCCTTCCTAAGTGCAACCTGAAGAATAGGCTATATGTCCCCATCGGAAATGGGAACTCCACCTCTCCATCAACTTCAAACCACCAAATTTGCTGGAGGTAGGCGACAGTGCAGAATCTACATGAAAGGAAGAGGAGCTCTAAATCAATTCAAGTACTCCATTGCCCAAATAGGCAAAATAAATAACGCGGTAGCATATTCCAGTGATACAACCACATTCGGAGCATCAGAACAGAAGAAAGCTAGGCAGTTCTTCAATCTTGAAAATCACAAGCATCACTCATCGTCACAAGCAAGACATGAAAACGTCGAGATTCCTAATCTAGGGGAAAATATGTTGGAAACTGTGGCTGTCATTCATCAAAGTTGCATAGCAGATTATACAACAAGCACATCCAAGATTCAAATATCTAACTAAGAAACTAGCCTAAGGATTATAATTAAATCCTTCAGTCAATATTGAATCTTATAAACTCATTGAATAACTCTATCTCCTGAAGGATCAAATGTGTTACTCCAACGCAAAAGAAACTCAAGGACAACATGCCTCATTTGTTTTTGCAAATGAGATGAGATGAGATAAGTTGAGATAAAAGTTGAATAAAATATAGTTAGAATATATTTTTTTAATATTATTTTTGTTTTGGAATTTGAAAAAGTTGAATTGTTTATAATATTTTATATGAGAATTTGGAAAAGTTGTAATGATTAGATAATATGTGATGAGATGAAAAGTTTTGTGAAAGTGAACGAGCTTTGATCCAAGTTCAAGAATATGATTATAATATTATCACTGATAATAACAGTCTTAAACATTAGGATCCGTTTGGATATAAGAAGTGTTTCATTTTATCTCATCTTATCATCACAATTTTTCCAAATTCTCACACAAAATATAATATACAATTCAACTTTTTTCAAATCCGAAAACAATAATAATATTAAAAAATAATATTCTAACAATATTTTATTTAACTTTCATCTCAACTAACCATCCAAACAGCACCTAAGATCTTCCCCATAGACTCAATGCTATAGGACCTTCTCCAAATGACCCAAAACTTGCTATTGTACAGAACCTAGCTTTTCTATACGAGAATCCAATCCAAAACACATTTTCTAAAAGTAAGCTGAGGTGAGAGTGTTTTTAACATGCAGGTCATTAACTTCCCAAAGCTAATGAAGCCATTATTAAACTAAATACATATATCACATCATCATGCAATAGACTTCAAAATTTCAAACAAAATAGATGAAAAGATAACAAGAAACCTACTTTTGATGAGTTCCAGCGAGGAAATTCCCAGAACGTTGGAGTTTCCATCATCCATCTAAAAGAATTATATATTTTTTTTTTGTGGTAAGTACCATCTAAAAGATACATGACAAGAAACGTACAATTTTTCTATATCCATTGGAAATCATTATATAAACGTAAACAAAGGTGCATAATTCTCACCTAGATTCTTCAGTTGGGATGTGATTCCAATATCTTCGATCATCAATCCCAGTGATTGCCAACCCCTTAGGAGAAATGGACAAACAAACACCACCGGTACTTTTATGCAGCCAAACTTTCTGTAAAATCCAATACAAATACATCAGGAACACATCCAAATCAAGAAAATCAAATAAAATGAATAATCGAGATCTCATGATTGGCCACCGAAAAAGCTGAAGAAAAATAAAAGAAAAGAAAACATCGATTCTTGTTCTACAAGTTCTTTTTCGTTTTGTAAATTTCCTCCGAAACCGAACAAAAATAACCTAGAGAAAAACATATGATAGAAACTCGTAACAAGTAAAAGAATCTCATTCCCCGCTCAATTGATCACAATTGGGCATTTTAAGATCTCCACACACTTCCTCAGATTAGGAAACAAGCAAAACGAGCAATACCTTAGTACCGCCATCGAAAGTATTAGCCTGGCAAAGCCTCTCGTAAATCCCTCGCTTACCCAAATCCCCCGGCAACTCGCCGAACACTTTCCGAAAAAGAAGTTGATAATTCGACGGCAACTTCGATTCCCACACAAAATCAGCCCACGACGCCCCACGAAAAGCACGATTCAGTCTCGCCAATTTGCAGATCTCAGGCGGGTCCAAGTAGCTCAGAACCAAAGCCACGCAGCTCTCTGGTAAGTCCCCCAAACTGGGTCGCGATTGCAAACACAAATACCCATCAGACCCATTGGAACAATCCAGCCCGGTTAGGCTTGAGAACAAAACAGATAAATCGGCACCCATGAAACAGAGCAGAGCGGAGAGAAAGAGAGAGAAGAGAAACAGACTAACTAGGATGATCGTCAAAAAGATTTGAGTTTTAAATGGAATGAATTCTACAGAAACGGAGTGCGGTGGTGGGGTGGCAACATGTGGTACTGGAAGAAGGACGCGTAACAGTTGTTGGGAGGGGGGAGGAGTTTGTTTGTCTTGGTGGGTTTCGTTGGTTTATGGAGTAGCAGAGGAAGACAGCAGAGAATGAATCGGTCGGAAAGCAGAAGATGAGTTGGGTGCGGGTGATGATGGGGCTCTTTATTGGGGAAAAATAAATAAATATCACCCAAAACAGCAGGTACAGTACACGCTGTATGAAAAAGACAACTTGGAACTCTCCTTTATTTTTACAGAGATTGAGATAAATTAAAATTAAAATTAAAATTAAAATTAATATTTTTTAAAATATTTTTTTAAAATTAAAAAAACTTAAATTATTTATTTTATTTTATATAAAAATTTAATAAAATTATAATAATAAAATAAAATAAAATGAGTTAAAAAGAATTCTAAAAACAAACGAGTCGATTTCAAGTTTTGTAATATTTAAGTTGATATATGTGGGTATTTTTTTTTATCAAGGAAAATCAGATTTTTTTTGTTTATTTTTTTATTTCAAAAGAAATTAATTTTTAATTTTTAATTTTTATCTTTAAGAATGTTTAAAGTTTACAGAATTACTTTATTTTTATTACTTCCCAATAATATTTAATAAAAAATAATTTTTATTATCTAAGCTCACCGTTCACTTCTTTTTAAAAAAAATAATAAATCTAAAACTCGTATGCACAGTCTCAATTTTTAATAGTGAATTGTTTTTTCCTCAAAATAATTAAAAGAGTGCACCAAATTTCCTAAAAGTTATCTAGCATTATATACTCGTATTTAATAACCTTTAAATCAATCATTATTAGAAATATTATTATTTATCATAATTTATTTTCTATCCTTGAATAAATAAAACTTTATTAAATTAAAAAGAGATTAAAAAAGGGGTGGAAGTCACAATAAAACACCTTAATATAAAAATATAAATAAATAATAATTTTATCTATTTATTTGGTTGATTTTGGTATTTACTTGTATTAAGATTTTTTTTTTTTGTAGCTTAATTACGAAAAGAAAAAATTTTCAGTTTGTTGTTAAAAGGTAAGAATCCATCATCTTATGAAAGTGCACAACGGGGATTTTGATTTTCTTCTAATGTTACACCCTAGTACTAGTAGTCCGCTTCAAAAATTAAATAAATATATATCGTTCATGAATAAATCGAAATATCAGTTTGAATCTAGAAGAAAGTTGCCCATTTCATATTCCTTGAGAGCGATATATGTGCAATATAAGTGTGAGGAACATACGAAAACATTAATTGAATGAGCAACGATAATAGGGTGTCTTTTTGCGGAGATTTCAACATGACTTCATCTGTAATATTACCTTGTACAAATTACCAAAACTTTTTTGGGTCATGTCAAAATGGCTAGTTTGGATTCAGAGAGTGTTTCATCTCATCTCATCTCATCTCATCATTATAATTTTATCAAATTTATACACAAAATATAATAAACAATTCAACTTTTTCACATCTCAAAATAATAATATATAATATTAAAAAATAATATTCTAATAATATTTTATTCAATTTTCATCTAAAATCATCTCATCTCATCTCACTATACAAACCAACAATCATTAAACTTCCAAATTGATTATTATTATTATTATTATTATTTGCCAATTCGCTGCTATCATTGTACGTATGATTTGAATAGTGAGATGAGATGAAATCATGGTCAAGATCAGCTCAATGGTAAGGCCATTTAGGCCATTGCCTAACTCCCCTACCTTATGTAAAGCCCCCAAAAATAAAAATGAAGTGTTTTTTTTTTAATTTTTTTATTTTGAAAAAAAAAAATAAAACCATTTCATTAAATAAAATTTTAAATAATTTTTATAGTTTTCAATGCATGCAAGACCACATAATACTAAGTTTAATATTTAATACATTGAATCTTTTTTTGATAACTAATACAATGAATTTTTTATATTTTAAATAATTTTTTAAGATCTTCCTAAATTGAGGCACAAAATTTACATTGAGGCCTTATTTTAAATTTTTGTTGTACTTGTACATATAAATTCACAAAAATTGTATTTAAAAATTTTAAATAAAATCTCATTTTATTGAAAATTTTGAAAATATTTCATATTTTATTGTATTATAATTACGAATGACTCACTTAAATTTCTTATTGAGCCGCCCCTGATCATGGTTTTAGATAAAAGTTAAATAAAATATTGTTAGAATATTATTTTCTAATCTTATATATTATTGTTTTGAAATTTGAAATTCTTGAAATTTTTATTATATTTTGTGTGAGAATTTGAAATAATGATAATAATGAGATGAAATAAACATTTTCAGTATCCAAACAAGCCGGCCTAAATTGCTGGAAGCAATCAAGTTTTAAATGGTTCCCCTAACATTCTAACTTAAGCAAATAATATATATAGCTCTCATCAATCAAGGACCAACAAACTAAAAATTAATATCGGTAGATTTCTGTTCACATTATGTCTAAGAATATAATATTAAAATTAAGCCCTTTTAATTTATTCTGCAGTTCATAGAAACAATGGATTGGAGTGGATGTGGCCGCGGCGGCCGGCCACGATCTCTTTTGAATTAAGGAAAAAGATTGGGAAGAATAATTAAATATTTGTGCAAATATAAAGCCACCTCGACGTGGTTCTGACTCAGAGCCGTGCATGACATTTGGCCCAACCGCATGTATCGTGGTTAAGGGTACGTTATGGCCATCTTTGAACACGTACGTAGCGTGTCCTTGAATCAGCCTGCAGCTTCTAAATAGATACATAACATAAGAGAAGTTCAAAAGAAGGAATAGAACACACATGAGTGGGGCCTAATCATATGCATGCATATATAATGGTTGGCTGATTATGTGTTGCTGATCAGTTGAAGTACTTTAATTAGAAGGAGGTGGCCCCAATTGATCATGTAGGCAGGGACGTTGGCGCGCATACTGCATGCTTGATGCTTGATCCCTCAAGAATTTAAAAATCGTACTTACGTACGTACCGACCCTAGCTAGCCTGGTTTCTCAAGTAAGCTTAAGGTTGGTACAAATCAATGAACACGTTGCTTCACTGTACCCAGACATGATCGATCTGATCAAAGCCAAACACCACAAGCATGCATATATCAGAAGTTTGACATCAAAGATCAAGAAGAAGATCATCAAGAAGAAAAAAATGGAATGAGCTTGATCTCTAGCTACATATATATATATATGCAAATTAAACCTAGGGGCAGCCAGGTGGCATCTTGGAGTAAGATCACATGAATATTAATCATCCATGCATGCATGCCATCTGGTGCATGGCACGAGAATAAAGAATAACAATCTAATTTGTTGACTTAATTAATCATGTTTAATTTACTTAATTAATAATCCTAGCTAAATTCTGAATGACCTAATGATGATCACATTCATGTTATGATCAAGTGCTTGTACTGTGCAAAGAATATTTAGTTAATTTGGAACTTCATAGTGATCATAAAGCTGCTAGCTAGCTGTATGCATGCTTATAATTAATTGATAGAAACATGATTTGAGTTCATCTCAAAGTACTATATATATCGATCTTACCCTGGAATCGGCCTGCATGAAGCTGGAAAAGAAAGTAGTATGTAGAAGCAATGAGAAAGTAGAATAATTTCTGCATCCATTGGTAAGTAATAGATCATATAATTAAAGTACTTGATTATTAATACTAATCGCAATTAAAATTTATCTAATTTGTTCAAGTTATTTTCTCAGAGATCATGATGAGAATCCTAAGCCAATTTGCTCAAATATAGTAAAGTCCAAAACATAAAAACAAGCATCGATCGTTCCTTTTGCTGATCTATATATCATTATTATTTTTAATTAGTACGCGTATTTAATATATATATATATAAATATATATAGTCGTGATATCATATAGCTAGCTAGCTAGGAAAAGGCATGTCAAAATGGAATTAATATTACATCATGATTAATACCATGATCATTATCTACCATATAAATGATTTTATATATCCAAGACAGTCCTGGCCTGCCGGCGGGTTATATATATGTATATAGAAGGGCCGACAGCAATTTAGAATCTTTCATTTTATTAAACAATTGAAAAAGATAGAGTTTCCTTAATTTGTCATCATAATAAGAATAAATTAAAAAAATTATTAACAAGAATATTCTTCACAATTTAGAACTATAAGCTAGGTTCTAGATTAGTTAATGTATATTTTGATATAAATATAGTGATCCAATAAGCATGCATGCATGTGGGTCATGATGTGAAAGATCAAGATAACCATTGAAAAAAAAAATGATCTCAATGAGCCAAATTAATTATAAAATAATCAAAGCTGGTTTGGATATATATGGACATAATTGGCAGTTTGGTAATGACATTCATGAATAGATATATAATTTCCCTTCGATCGTATATATATATGCTATATATATTAACCATGCATGATGCAATAATCCTTAATTTATGAAAAGAACTTTTTATTCCAACCAATATTATGAACCCTAGCTAATATATATTGAAAACAATAAATTTAAAAACCCCGATAATTGATGGGTCAAATATAAGACGTGGATAATTGGCTGTTCTAGTCATATGTGTATATATATATATATGCGATAACAAAGTAAAGTCTATATGTTTTCATTAAGTTGATACAGAAATTAGACAGAACATGAATAAAATTGTAAAAGAATATATTTTATTGCACACACATGATGTCATATACATTTGTTGTAATATATATAAAGAGTCATCAACTGAATTAGTGGAAATAATACAAAGAATCTGAGTATAAAAAAAAATACAGTAGACATTGGTAGACAGCTAGCTTCTGGAATTGATATACAGTTTGATACAAGGCTGGATTGCATGCTATTCATATGCACTTGATTCTTTTAGTGAGCTGTTATCAACTGTGGAGAGATTTTTGACAGGTTTATCGAGTCCCTTAATTAGAGAACTGATAATGAAGAACAAGACGTGCATGGAAGCAAATTAAGGTGTCGTTTGGATTCGAAGATGAGTTAAGATGGATTGTGAATAGTAGTGAAATGAGTTATAAATAATAGTAAGATTTATGAGTTAAAATTGCTTAATAGTAGTGAATAGTAGTGAGATGAGTTAAGATGAACTATGAATACAAATGAGACCTAAGTCTAGACTCAGGCGCCACTCGTCATGATTTGTGTAAAAAAAGACAGTGGATTTCATTGTCCATGCATGTAGCCACAGATGCAAATTTAAGGAAGTCATGATCATACATGGTTTTTCTAATTCTTATAAATTTTGATCACCTAGTATATATATATATATAGTTGGATTATTATTATAGTAATTTGGATGCGAATTGATGCATAACCCTTTAATTTGGTCGTGCATGCCAGTTAATTAGTTCAACAGTTAAAACTCTGCATGATGAAAATAGATCCCAATGAATTTAGTGATCATTTTGATCTTATATATGGTGTTTGATCGAGTGCCTGTCATTTGGTCCAATGTGTTCTTTGAATTGAATAGTAGTCATGTATATATATATCTCAGGTCCGTCCAAGCTGCATGCTGCACCATGACAAGAAATTGACATCATCGTTTAACTAGGTTGATGACCACTTAGCTTTTAAAGTTGATACATTAACATCAGCCGGGGCCGGGATCGAGCCAAATATATATTATATTCTCGAACAAATTTCTGAAAGAGATATCATGATGAGAGAGACGCTCCCTCACTTAGACTTATTTCTAGTGGATGAAATTGATAGAATTTGTCATTTTGGTTGGAACAGTTCATGATAACCTGATAAAGATCATGACCATCTTTAAACCCAACGATATATAATATTGTTTTGTTTCGAAAAGACTTGGAAACTTTTATAAAAAAATCTCCCCCTATACATATAAAGATCTAGACCGTCATGCTTGATTTGTTGTTTTTGAAGTGCGCATCTCCTTACCTAGCTATCTGCTTCATGAAGATGACAACTTTGTTTGAAGTGATATCTATCAACGTTGGAGAAATTTCTGGGCAAGAATTTGATAGTGACATTAGCGGCAAATTATCAAGGCATGCATAGATAATGCGTTGCAAGTTGTTCTTTGTTTGCTAAACACGCATGCATATATAACTTCAAGAAATAATTAGGGCCTTTGATTTTACACAGCATGGTGGTTTTTTCGTTTCAATCGGTAATTTATTCTCCTCAAAAAAGTTTTTATGAATCACATGTTTCCGCTGTAATCTCCAGGACCAAATCATGCCCAACTTCATTGCTGTTGGGCTTTCCTTGTTCTGTTGTACGTAGTTTGACAAAGTCTGCCTGCCAAGGGAAAGCCCGTTTAAAACCAAGACTTGCTGGTTCGAATATGAAAATGCATTGTTCTTGCCTCACTGTCAGTCCGCGAAGAGAATTATTAGTCACCTACTGTAAGGCACTAATAGAAGGCCAAATTACATGGACTATACTTTAAAAATACTAGTTAATGATATAATTAAAACTTCATTGGAACATTATAAAGAGCAAGAATTTCTCATTCTCAAGTAATATAAGATTCCATACACCACTTACCCTTTATCTTTATATTATAATATGTAGTATCACACATACCTTAATGATTCGGGGCTGATCTTTTCGGGTTTTGTCGAAGAATGTTGAAAATGAGAACCAATTGGATTCAAATTGGAGAAAAAAGGAGAGAACTTGTGAACATTTTACCAGGAACCAGAACTATTTAGGTGGATCAATAAGATCATATATGCTGGTTTGTTGGAGATTTGTCGATTTATATGACTTCGTCGATGCTGGTTTTAGTATGGTTCACTTTGGTAACCGAAACCTCGTTCCATACAATGCCATCACCTCATCATAATCCAAATCATAGTATCATTCAAAGTCAGGGGTAGCTTGGCAATTTAGTTCCTTGCTCTGCTAATAAACGTGTAGTCTATGTAAAGTAGAATTTTTTCTATGTGAAGTGGTCTATTGCTATGGTTCTAAAGAACCCATATGATCCAGCTGAACTTATGTGAAGAAATCTTTTGTTGATAATTCCAGCAGAACCTATTTATTCAGTTACACTTTTTTGGCCCAGTGGTGATGAATACATGATTACACACATGTAAACAACTTTTGCATCAGACATTCTCACCCATTAGATTGTCAAATTGAGTCCAAAACAGATAGCACTAGGACAAATTATAGAAATTAACAACTTATAAATCAATGAAATCGTTTCATGAATAACAGAATGAGTGCCCAAAAGTACATGATTTATGAGTAACAAAGCAATACAATGAAAGATGATTAACAAAGAATTTCAGCATACATAAAGAATTAATGAATAAACACAAACTGACTCAAAATACTAGTGCCTGAAATATAGGAATCTGGCCTGCAACCACTGTAATCAGTATCGACCTACAAATAATTGTGACACTATTGACTGACAATCTTATCTGCAACAAAAGAATGAAAGAATAATGATACTTTCCTACCTATAAAGAATTGTATATCCCTTTTCTGTATGCTAGACTGGAATGGAAGGTATTGGAAATGCATAGAGAAAACGAAACCCAAAGCATTCAACTTGGCTGAGAATAAGAGGACGAACTGCCAGTAATATCAAGTGGCGCCCATGCCGAGATTGTGTAAAGAGGCTGATCTAGCCAACTTAAAGTAAGCCCCACTCCATCTTGCCCTTGCTTCTTAACACTGAAGTTTTCACAAGAGTACATCTTCAACAACATTTGGCTCTGAAGCATTTCCCTCTCGCTAATTCCCATGCATCGGAACCCTCCTTGCTCTATCAACTTCCTCCACTTCTCAAAACTCTCATGCCTCTCTAGCCTATCCCTTCCTTCACAAGCAATAATGTTCCTGATCTCACGTGCAAACATCTCCTCTATCTTTAGCCTGACGGAGCTGTCCAAGGGAAGACTATAACCAATAGAGTCAAATATGGCAGAGTAGTGTTTCAGTGAATTGGAAACTCTGGCTTCCAACCTGGGGTCATTGTGTTCAGCCTCTTGCTCAGCCATAATGACAATTGTGGGGTTTGTGCTGCGGATGAGTCCCAAAAAGTCCCTTAGTGCCCCTCCATTCCCATCGGAAAGCGTCTTGTGCATTTGGAAAATACAGTTCACGGCCACACATTCTTGCTCCTTCACATGAAGCATCCATAGCCTCACATCTTCCAACCTGTCCACTACTGGATGAAACTCGAAAGGCAGGTTTAATGCTTCGGCGAATCCAGCAAGCCTATCTCCTGTTTCATTCAGTTCTTGCTTGGACTCCCCGATACCGGTGATTCTCACATGGCTTGGAGGACTAGTCCTAGAAGCTAAACTCTGGAACAAACTAGGCCACTGAAGCCCTTGCTTAATGTCGAAATCTATAATATGAACCCTGTCTTTCCCTTCAAAGGTTCTCAATAATATCTCATTTGATGTGAAATGAAGAAACTTTGGAATTGGGCTCACCTGGTTAAAAAGGCTTAGTGCAGTGCCAGAGTCGTCATCCACCCGATCAAGCTCCCGAGGAGTGTTGATGTGAAAAATATGAGGCCAAAGCCTTGTGACTCGTATAGCCAAAGCTTCAGTGTAATAAGCAGATAGACGGCTAATAGGGCTTCCTTTTGGCGAAGCAAGCTCACCCAACTTGGCTATAAAATGATTAATCATTGCGATATTCCGAAACCCAATTGCTTCAACACATGCTGTAAGTAAGCTGACAAGCTCAAACCCCTGATGCTCACCTCGGTTGTCCTCCTCCCTGGTCTCCACTTCATGTTCTTCATGTGAATAAGGATTTCTAGACCCATTTCCCACTTCTTGTTCCGAGACATTCTCATTTAGCCTAAGGCCTAAGCTTTGGCTGTCTGATGAAGAACTTGAACCCGAGGCCTCCTTCACCAGCCCGTGGCTGGTCTCACCGTCCTTCTCGCCAAGGTCTGTGATCTCAGTCACAATGGATTCCACCCATGGATTGTTTGACAATGGCAAAGGCGGTGAAATCACTTCACCGGGCACATAACAGATCCTTTCTTCTTCCTCTGAATATGTCAAAGAGAAAGGAACGTGAGGAGGGCTAAGGCCTATGATCCCCGGAACTGACCGAGACGCCTCCAAACTCGGCTGAAACCAAAAGTTCCCAGCACCCAGCTGGCCTAAACTCAAATTATCACGCCCACCTCCGCGAATGTCATCTGATTTCCCATTATCACTACCCCTCTTTTTCCTCTTGGCTCTGCTAATGCATGACTCATCGACCGAGCCCCGCTCTGCTAACCTCTTCAAGCTCTTTCCTTGCCCCCAAAACTCGTTTTTTATCTCTCTCTTCGCGTCGGTAAATGTGGTCTGAGCACTCGTCGAAGTGCTTGTTGACAAAGGCGGAAGTCGGATGCTCTGCTTAAGAGAACAACTGCCGGTCTTCGATTCAATTGGCTTCTCCACCGAAAGGCCTACTGGCCTAATGGTCTGCGAGCGTGAGGTGTCTTTGCGGGAGAAACTACATGGCAAGTCCAATCTCTGTGTGCTCATTGAAGGCAGCTGGAAATGGCAGGCTTGCAACGGTGCAGGTGCTTCACTCCTCAATCTATGTCTCGGTGACAGCAATGTAGAACTAGAGCACCCAGCCAACATCGTCTATAAACTTCCTATTTTCTTTCTTTGTTTTCTTAACTTCAGTTCACTCACCCTATTCTGTTCTTTCTCCCCCTCCCTATCTCTCTTTGTTCCTGTAGATTTTTTGAAGTATGGAATGTATGTTTTTTCTGTATGAATTGTATGGATCTATGTGAACTCTGAATGTATGTTTAAAAAGAGAAATCCGGAGAGACAAACTGCGTGAGTGTGTGAATTTTTTAGACAACAAAAAACACAATATATATAGGAATCCGATGAATACCAAAATCTTTCACAAGTTTTAGTGTTCCTATATGATCATATATGTAAGTATGCAATGAACAGCAGAATATGAACTACCCACCCCCAAAAAAGAATGAAAGAGTTGAAAACTAATTTAGAAACCTACCAGAAAACGATCATCGGATTCCGTAATTTTCAGAGAGAAGTCATTGGAAGAGGCTATGCTTTTTCTTCTCAATGGAACTCAAACCACGAATGGAAATGTGGAGACATACTTGCTCAAATCGGTGGATGACATACTGAGAAATCTTGTGACCCAGATTATCAATTGAAAAGCCTATGAACTCCACCATAGCTGAAGCTGAATCACAAGCACAACCCAGAAAGCCCAGCTCCGGAAACCCCTCAGACATGCATTGAAAATGTATTATCAACAGAGAGAAATACTGGTCAGCACTCACTACCCAAAAAAACCATATACCATAACGGACTCGCGCTTTTATATACTAAGGCAATTTCTTTTACTTTCCACTTATTCTACAACTATACCATACTCTCCTAATACTACCCACTACACCACCACTTCTGTGACCGTCTCTATCATTGCTTTTTTTCCGGGCTCTATGACTCATCTGATTTACCAGCAACATTGAGGAAAAAAAGGGCATGGCTGCGTGAAAAGGGTGTAGGAGGAAACTTGGTATTGTGGCCGTTGGATAGAGATCGGACGGTGAAAAGCAGTAGTCTATATGACCGTTGGAAGCTGTCGGCGAAATATGACCGTTGGGAGGTTTAAATGTACGGAGAGTGTGATGCGGGAGTTTATTCTTCCTCTTTTAGGTAAGGTAAATGTTGGGGGGGTTCGGGGTTTGTCTGGTGTCAGTCACGTAGGCCGCACGTGCCTGCCCCCGACCCACCCCCGGGATGTCCGTGCTCTTGACCGTTGCATTACATCATCATTTTTTTATGGCCAAGCAAGTCGAGGACACGTGGAGGGACAGCAAACCGCCATGTAAGATTTAACTCAGCTTTCACAAAGTAAAGCGAGCTTTGATTTGAGTACTTCTGCTGCAATTGAGCTTTGTACTTTGCTATAAGCATTGAATATTATGCCATGTTTTTTTTTTTTTTTTTCCCTCGCGTCCTTCGTGGCAGCTCCACATTGCCCACGTTAAATGGACCACGAGTGAAGGTTAAGATTATAAAAGTATTATTTCTTTATAATTATAATAAGTCTACCCTAAATAGTTTTTTAGACGTTAACTTCAAAATAATATTAGTTGTTATCAAAATAATAATAATATTAGTTATACAAATTTTAGTTTTACACTCTAGATATATTAGTCTTAAAGAATTTTATACTCATTATTTATTTTTATACCTCACAATTTTTTTTTATAAAATATAAAATATTTTTCATAAGGTGTTGAGTGTGAGATTTTAAGATTTTTCATTTGTTTTGTTACATTTCAAAGATTGGTTTTAGGATTTTTTTATTCTAAAAAAAAATTAATTTAATCATAATTTTTTTATTATAAATAAGGATTATTAATAAAATTAGAAGTTTCATTTTTTTTATAAAAAAAAACTTATAAATAGTATAATTTCAAAGATATTAAAAAAAAAAAAAAAAAAAGAGAGGAGGTGGTAGTTGGCAGTGGCAGATAAGCATTACCCGCATAAGTAATGCTATGGGTCTCAAATTTGAGATCCAAAAAGTGTTTTGAAAAGAATATATATATTTTTTATGTATTTTTTTAATTATCATAAATTTTTTAAAAAAATAAAAAATTCATAATATTATTAAAAAATATTTTTTTAATCATTCAATAATAAAAAAAAATCTCATTCTAGATATTTTTGGTTTCTCTCCGCATAATTCTTTTGTATTCTTTTAGGGAGTAGAGCTACATCTTCCGATGGATATGATTTGAAAGTCGACGAACAGGTAAAAAATATTTTTTTATTTTTTATTTTTTTTATTTGATATATTTTTTAATTATCATAAATATTTATAAAAAATAAAAAATTTATAATATTATTAAAAAATATTTTTTTAACTACTAAATAAATAAAAAAATTCGAAACACACCTTCATAAGATATCTTCGGCCATTTAGCATCTGTGTCTTTTGGGTTATAACTATTCTTCGAGTTCGAATCTTCAACCGTATTTATTTACTTATCCCATATTTCCTGTCTGAGAAAAGCCCAAGTTATAGACTCATAGAGTAGGCAGAGTAGCTAACGTTATTTGATGTGAAAGTTGATGATCCAAGGCCCCACACGGGCTTGCTTGAAGGTGAGTGCCATTATGAATTGGCAGTGAGACAGAGCACAGCAACTTTACAAGGTGAAGGAACCGTTAAATTGGAGGACTGATTAGCTTTTGCCCATGACGAGTGAAACCCAGATTCCAATCCGCTTTTTCTTCCAGAAGTAATGAAGTATTGCGCTCAACTTGCGGCAACGATCACAAAGGAAATACTGGTTGTTCATTTTTTATTTTAATTCATATTAAAAAAACAAAGACAAATGAAAGTTTTACTCTATGTTTAGTTGGGTGGTTGAAGAGATACAACCAGTTTAGTTCGAAATTTAGAATCGAATTAGGATGTATCGATTTTGTATTTTTAAGAATCAATTCTTCACTGATTACCTCTTTAAATCGATATTTTCAATTTTAACGATTCTAATCCAATTTTTTGATTTTAATATATTATATTATTTATTATATAATATATAATAGTATATTATAGTATATTATAATATATATTATAATTGTATTATAGAATATAGTGATATATTATAGTATATTAATATAGTAATATAGTATTAGTATAACTATTAATACAATACACTATAGTGATATAAGATTTTAAAATTTAATATTATATCAATTAATAATTTACCATATAATACAAAACTATTTTATATATAATTATATATTATATATAAAAATCATAATATATATATAAACATTCAATTTTATTAAAAGAAAATTGGAGCAGAATTAATTTTAGTCAATTTTAAAAAAAATAAAATTGATATTAGACCAAACCAAACTCGGGTACCGGACCGAACTAATTCGGTCCAGTTTGCCGATTATTTTTTTACACCTCTAGTTGGATGAATAAGTTCAATTTATTTCAAACTAATCATTGATAACACTTATTACTTTTTCAATTTCTCATAAAATAAAAAATTAAAACTCATCTCAACCTATTTACTTTAAAAAACATCTTAATAAAACCCACACAATTTAGAGATTAACTCAGATCATCTAAACATCTAAAAGCAACTTTAAGAACTCGAAAACAAAATAAATTCTCGGGTAGAATACCGATACTTGGGGAGGATCAACAACAATGGTCCATGGGCCAGCGAATGTTATCTCAGCACCTCATGATACTAACTCACAAGTTAAGAGGAGAACAGTATTTTCTCTCTCTTTTTCCAACTTTTTTTGGCAAATGTAGTCTCTATATATAACAATTATCAGACATGATGAGCCACGAAACCACACCATACACCGCATTCCCCATGAAGTATGAAAAACCATCGAATAAAAGGAAATAAATGGCGACAAATGATAGTTCTTTCTGCCCAGTATGGTCAACAATAATCGTGTCCATCTTCTCAAATTCCATGTATCTCGCCCAAACACCACGAACCAAAATGGAATCCCATATTTCATGTCCCTCTTCACATTTTAATAAGACTAAAATATTCCAGTGACTAAATTTCTACATTTATGGATTCTGTCATTCTAGATCAACTCCAGATATAAGGCTTCTTGTTTGCCGGTCAGCCCGAGTTCATTCAGTGTCAAAGCCCTCTCTGTGTCACCGAAAGCCCGCCTAGGGTATGGCCTCGCCTGTACCCTCAATGAGAGACATTAGAACAGATACAATTAAGGGCAAACTCTTCATAAAAATATGTTTGTAATTTTTTGTAATATTAGCATGCATAGACAAGTTAATGCCTACAGGAACTTATCCTTGTATCCTGAATAAGTTGTAGTTTATAGAAAGCATGGGCTTTGCTAGCAGAACTCAAGAGGGAATAGAGTATAAAATACAGAGTACTTACCAATCTGTAAGATCCAGGTTTGACAACTCTACCAATATCTATGAAGTCAAAGAGAAACTGCAAAGCAAATAACAATGCATGTTTAGCAAAGAGCCAAGTAATTAAGCAAAACAATCTTTCCTTCACAGGGTTCACCTGTAGCTTGTCAGACTTGAGAAATCGGCGCCCACGGCGGCTACCATCTGGCATCCGTACTAGAAGGTTTACAGCATTTTCATCGTTTGATCCTGGTTCCTGAGGCAGAGAAGCCTCTTTTGCAGCCAGTTGTCTCTCCAATTCCTGCAAGCAAGAATCATACAGACTGCAGCAGTAAACAACTTGGAAAACAATAGTCTCGCCAATGTCTTCCTTGCCCGGTAGGCAGCAAACACCAATATTTCAGGTGTACTTTATGTTTAAAAAAACCAGGTTTGATGTACTGATGCAAGAAAAAGCAAGGTACACATATATCCCACCATGCAAGGATAATTATAAGCATAATATAACGAAGAAGAACCTTGTAAATGAAAATCATTTCAGGTCACCTTTTAAATAGAATCATGATATCCAACACTGTTGTAATCATTAACAACCAACCATTACTGCTCAAACCATACATAAACAGAAAAGTTTCAAAGTTCCAAGTGCAATCCCTTCTTATATGAAGGGGAACTTGTAACTTAAGAATTTATAACCAAATTGAAATTTTTTTGAAAACTTCAATATAAAAGGATAATTATTCCAAACCCAGCTTAATAAAACAAAATCAAGTTAATTGGTACAACTCTACCGAACATACCAATTAACAATACCTGTTCTTCCTCCAATTTCCTTCGAGATTCTTCCTCTCTACGTCTTTCTTCTTCACGAGCTTTTTCTCTAGCTACTTCCACTTCTATACGACGAGCTTCAGCTTCCTCCTTGGCCTTCAATTCTTTTTCTTTGTCAGCCAGCAAAGATGCATGATATTCATCATCCTGCAAGCATCACACAAGTCATAGAGCCAAGGAAAGTTAATTCATGCCATCTTTGGTGGCCCAAATTTCTCATTATTTATGGTCAAAGCCCAAAGCAAAACCTGTTGTTCCCGTATCAAGCGCTGTGCGGCCAAGGAGGGTGATGGAGGGCGAGGTTGCCACTGGGGATAATGACCCTCGGCTTGCATGAAATGATGAGGTGCATATGCTGAACGATATCCAGTCCCTTCAGGAATTCCACCAAACATTGCAGCCTCCAGCATGACTGCTTCATCATGCTCCTCAGAAGAAATCCCTCCCCACTACAATTTGGTGAAGAGTAAAGGTGAAAAAGAAAAGTTGGTAGAGAACATTGAGTTTATAGTTGATCAACTGCAAGACCGAACTTTAGTCCAGATTTACAAATGGGAACAGTGTTTATAAAGTAAGGTACCTCATCAGAAGGAAAGGCATTTCCGTTGTGCTGAGGACGACTATGCAAATCATGCTGTCCAGGACTTGATGGTGGGCTATCCTCAACAACTACAACATCTTTGGCAGACTCAACAGAGCCAGATGACATGTTACGGGACCTATGCCTGACAAGAGGCTGCTCTTCAACATCTTCAGCTTCCTCTTGGATAAATGAGCTTCCAGGCTCCAACCTAGATTGATCACAATACCCTCATCATATTTCCTCCTCCAAACAGTAGAAATTGCATATCAGGAGCTAAGAATTTTATGTTTATGACCTTTATGGCTGGTACAAAGACAAGCCACACTGACTTGCCAGAAATATGTGAATAACTAATAGGCAGGAGGAGACACCTACCTCCCATTTGATGCAGATAATTTTACTTGCTCCCCCTCAGCTGGCTTAGAAGATCCAACATCTGATGCTCCAGCACTTTCCCCTCGCTCACGCAACGCTTTCTCTTTCTCAGCCGTCTGAATTTGTTTCAAGTTAAATAGGACCAAGATTCCATTAAATTAAAAGACACTTGCATGCAAAGTGTAAATAACAGACCTTCAGGGACAATGAAACTGCATGTGCAAGTTCAGCATCTTCCAAGTGAGATTGCCTTGGCCGAGGCTCCAGCTCAGCTAAGTCCTGCGTCAAGACACACTTTTATTATCAACAGGGAACATGGAGGACATGCTTGCAAGCATTAAAGGCTAGGCTCGCATACATTGTGCACTCCCTCCACCTCCCGTTTAGAAGCCTCAATGGCAGCTAGAATCATTTCTTCTTCTATGTCATCACTATAGTCTAGCAATCTGTTAGATTCAGGAGCATTGGGTCTAATGTTTCTGTCATGAGAACCATCACCCAAAATATGATTGTCTTCTCCACCACGCAGTGTAGCCTGAGCAGTTGAGGCCGCTGAAAAATTCTCATCATCATCATCATCAATTAAAACAGTCCCATGAATATCTGGGCCGTGTGCACACTCAGTTTCAGTGACATCCTCAATAGTAGGAGTGCGGCCAGACCGACCAGATGGCTGACCGCTATCCTTTACCTCTATGGGAATCTCCCTAACTTCTCTTGGATGTGTTATGAAGGGTGCACGGTTTGTAAAACCAGAACTACTATCCAAAAAGCTTCTACTAAAGTCTGGATCAAGATCAGAAGATGGGTTCATATTTATAGCCGTTGATGGAAGTTGTAAAGGAGGTGCTGAGGGTTCAACTTGATCAATGTCCATGTAATCATCTTGTGGAGCAGCAACAATGGTTTCATGCATGCTGAACATGAAAGAATGAATTAAGACATAAACACTAAAGCAGGAAGCATGAAACTTGCAGAATATAGTAATTATTGGATAAATGAGAAGACATAAAGTAGCATACCTAGCTGATATGTTTCGATCTCCTTCACTAAAATGTGCATTCACAGCTTCATTTAGATCACCACCGTGTGCCTGATTGCAAGCAAGATGACAGATGAAGTGGAAATGTAAAATTTAAGAACTTGATTTCAGTCAACACTAAAGAGTTGTTCAGTCACGTGGTCATATAAAAGCAGAAAAGAAACCTGATTACAGAATTCAAAAATCTAAGTAAAAAGAAACCGCTTCTGTCACCAGCTCATTAGTCCATTTGTCTGAGTGGGAATGCCATAAAAATCCCATTGCAAGAAGTGGGACTTCCTTTCTAGCATCGCCGGTCGTTCAAGGACAATACAAACTAATTAGGTAGTTTGGGAAAATATAGCTGGATAGGGATGCCCTCTTATCCTCCATGATCTAATTGAGCATAATATGTTCGATAATTTAAAGTACAAATCCTTGATTGCTATTCCCAACCAATCTAATCCTTGATGTATTTGTGGGTCAATCCATGTGTCATACAAAATACAATAGTTCATCTATCTTTGACCGTATGATATTCTCAATCCCCGTGAATTAATAGAACTGAAATGCACGAATCCCTAGTGAAGGGAAAATTTTCAATGGCATATATGACAATTTGAGAATATAATTCTATCGAAAAAATACTCTAGTTCCACCCACTGAATAAACCGAATCATAAAAAAGTCAATTACCATAAATAACAATTGAATACATACCGTCCAAACATAATAAAACGCCAATCTAATAAACCATACACACAATAACTAGCATCTAAATGATCAAAACCCAATTATCATCGACCAACAAATAGCAACGAATTGCCAAGCTGAACAGGCTACGAAGACAAACCCTAATCAAAGACCGAACACCTAACAGTAAAGACTCGGAATTGTGCACGAATTGCACACCTACAAGTATAATTTAAAAAATCCATGAGATATCCGACAAAACCAATCCCAAAATACGATCGGTAATTACCGAGAAGAAGAAAACTTACCTCGAGTTTTTGAACGGCAACTGCTTCGGTCGCCCCGGTGATGCTGATGAATGTATCGATGGCTTCTTGATTAGGCCTCGCCATTAAAGAAACGAATTTCTTGTGCTCCAAGGGGGTTTTCTTCTGCTACTTTCGTCTTCCTTCGGTTTCTCTCTCAGGGGAAGAAAAGAGATTCATCCGTGTGGAAAAATATATGCATCCGTGGTTGAGGAGGAGTGCTTATATACTTTTACTCCATTCTATACCCATTTTTAAAAAATACAAAAATAAAACAAAAATGATAAGACAGTACCTTCTCCAATCTTCTACGACTCTTGAAGATAATAACTGGCTCTCTTCCTCTGAATATATCTACATTTCTGTTAACAATAATAACAATAATAATAATAATAATAAATATTGTGAGTTTCTATTCTATATCGCCGTTGATTATATTAATTAAATATATATTTTTTAATTTTTAAAATAAAAATAATATTAAAAATATATTTTTTAATAATATTTTATTTAATTTTTAATTATAATTATAATTCATCTCATCTTAAGAATAATTTTTTTCTTAAAAAATTAAAAAAAAAAAAGTTTCAGCTTACTTTTTGACACTTTTCTTTTTCTTACCTTTTTATTTTTTTTTTATTTTTTCTCATATTTCATTCTTAAGCCACCAAGCTTTTTGTTTGCAAATAAGACAAAGGAATAGGGAGTCTATTTTATAATGAATAGAAAAGCACCCACTGTCGTGGAAATTTATTGAAAGGATTTTTAGTGACAACTTTAGATGCAACTAATTAAATGATAAGTGATTACAAATAAATTTTATAAAAATAAATTTAAAAATTAACATAATTTCATGTGATACATTAGATATACTTTATAATAAGATAGTAAATTTTTATAAAATGTTAAAGTGTTTATTTTTATAGTTAAAGTGTTTCTCTAATTAAATATTGAATTCCAAGTTTTATTATCTTTCTTCCATGATTTCAATTCGTTACCAAATGAATAATGAATCTAGAGAAATCTCACAAATTAAAGTAGGAAATGTAAATAAAAATTACAAACCCTCATTGTCATTTATTATGGCATTCTATACCATAAAAGATCTAGGAAAATAACGAAACCTTTCTTCAAGTGTATTTATTTGTGAGGAATTTTACTTATGGTGTGAAATTAATAGGTTTTAAAAAGTTAATATACATTGCGCAACTCACATAAATAGGTTTTCAGTACTTGTAATGGTCTAAAGTGCGAGTATGTATATGTTCTTACTTCATTGAGTTTTTGGTCAATGAAATCTTATCACGTGTCTAAATTATTCCTATAATCTTGAAAGTATAAAAGAAACATTCATGTAGTTAGGTGTAAATTCTCTTACCCAAATAAATCAAGTTCAGTCCATCAAAAAGTTATTATTAAGAATAAAATCTCTTTGACCCAGATAAATCAAGCCCAATCTATTAAAGGGTTACCATTATTAAAATGCAACTGAAAAAAGATAAAAAGAGAACAAAGAAAGCAAATGTTAGAGGAGGGAAAGGCAGGTGATAGGAAAAGAGGGAAAAATGAGAAAGAATGAAAGCAAGCCAGACACGAGAGTGGAATAAAGTTGTCATCCATCACCACTCCCAATGCCAAGATAAAAAAAGATTAGATCGGATGAGAAAAAAACTTCTCTTTGAGGACTACTTCAGCTTCTTCAATCTCATGATGAGAGCTCTAGAGAGAAAATCTCCTCTAAAAAATATGTCTACAGCCTCTATTGTACAGTAAAAAATGAGAGACTGTGAGAGACTATATAAAATGCTTATATTATAGTAGAGTTTCCCTTCAAACGATCCGTGAACGTAGGCACTATACCGAATCACGTAAATAAGTGTGTCTTTATCTCTTTTTATATTTCTTATATTTATTTTATATTTAGATGTACGTACGGACACCGTACAACAGTTTCGGACTATCGTCGGGGACACCAAACCACACCGATCAAAGCCCGAATTATCACCGTGGGCCGAGAATGATTCTTTTTCTTATTTCTTACATGTTGTGTTATTTTTTTATATTAACACCCGTAATTGTAGAATTTTTTATATATTTATTTATATCGAAAGTTATATTTAATATAATTACATTTTTTAAATGTTAAATATATAAAATAAACCAGAAAAAATCGTAAAATGGAAATGTTGCTTTGACATAAATCGGCACCTTCTCATCCTCTACGACTCTTGAAGATAATTATTAGTAACAATTATGTTACAGGTACCTGTCATTGGGTACTTGTTATAGAATCGTGTGACGTGGCACCTTCTCATCCTCTACGACTCTTGAAGATAATTATTAATAACAATTATGTTACAGGTACCTGTCGTTGGATACTTGTTATAAAATCGTGTGACGTCATTTTTATATTATTATTTTTAAAAAAATACTCGATTTTTTTAGAAACCCATAGGCGCCAAACTCATTATTGATATTTTGCATCTTAGAACTTGTCTTCATCGTCTTCATTCCTTGGCCAAATGCTCATATAGCTCATGCATTTTAGTTTGGTTGCTGCAACAAAACAATGTTTATAAGAATCTAGAACTTTTCCCATTACTTAAGGCACATGTAACCGTTGTGCCGTCGAACCCCCATCTGCGCTAATGGTCGATTTCTAAAAGAGTGTTGTCGTGGGTATAAGCATTTTTGCTCTGTTTTATGCAATTTTTTTTCTTCTATTTTTCTATATTTTGGCTACCCATCGGAAGGAATCTAAACTTTTTTGTTTTTACTCCTAATCTTTAAAGGTCCAGGTCCAAAATATGATTTAAACTTCTTGATCTTGCGATTGCCACTTCCAGTTGTTCCGTGCGAGGTGAAGTTTTTGTTTCTGCACCCAAGTCCAACCACTTCCAGAATATGACTTAAAAGTTTTTTGTTTTTGCACCCAGGTCCAACCACTTCCAGTTGTTAAACATTCTACAACACAAAAACATCCTCCAGGTCCAACCACTTCCAGTTATTCCATGCGAGGTGAAGATTGGGGTTCGTAGCAGTCTTCTGTGCGGGGTGTTTTGTGGGGTACTATGGGTGTGTTCTCTGCGAGGTGAAGTGCCGAAGTGAAAATTAATTTGTCTTCGTGGGGGTGGAGTCGAATATCATAAGTAAATCAAAAGGTGCAAACGCACCGTTTAACTAATGTAGACGTGGAGCCCCAAGTACACGGGGGGTACCCGTCCTGAGTGAAAGTAGAGTTTTTGTATTAATAAATGGCTCTCTTACTCGACCTGTGTAAGTGCATATATTAGAATGTATTAATAATATTTTATTAGTGCTTATTATGTCATTTTTAATTATATTAATTAATGTAATACATTTTAAATGTATTTGATCGGTATAATTATAGTGATAAAAATATCGAATAAAAAGTATGATAATTTGAATATCATGTTTATCTTCGACATGCATGTATGTTTGCCTTGATTTCCCAACGTGAGAAGTTGGTAATCACGTGGTTACCTACTTACCCAACTTCCATCAAGAACAAAAATTACTTATAGAGTTTGTCTCTTCAAGAATATTTACGAAGAGAAAAGCTACACCCACCGATTCTTGCTCTAATACATTCTCCCAATTGACGTGGCAACTGCCACTTGGCTTCTTCTTCTTTTCTTTTTTTTTTAAATAAAAAAAGACAAAAATCAGAATGGTTGATTTCGTTTTCCTTCCTTTAGAAACCCAATTTCTTTCAACTCTTCAACTCGAAGTGAGGTTATATTTGTTATTCTTGAGTTCTTACACTCGATAGAGAAAGGTGGTGCTCTGTTTTTTTGGCAGAGAAGGGGTGTTGGGTAGGGGAGGGGCCTCTAGAGAAAAGGAATGAAAACTTCATTGAAATTTTGCATAAAGGAAACTGACATACTATATTTCCTATTTTAAGGGTATCGGTAACTAACTAGAGTATTGTATACCGTGACTCATCTTCATAACATTACAAATCACAACCAATAGAATTTCACCACTTGTTCTACTTAAACGAAAACACAAATAGAAATAAAAGTCAAGTAAAAGTCTTCTAGAATTCTTCCGTCCATGCGCTGGCTTAATCTCGAGCGTCTACTTCATCAATGGTCACAAACTGGCCAACTTGGTCTTCTTCCTTGCTTATTCCTTCAAATTATTTTAGCCCCAAAACCACTTCGAACATGTCACAGAGTCTCTCCATTCAAAACATCTTGTCCACAAGGTGTGGGTAGGTGTTCTTCATCTTGTAAAAACCCTCCCAAGTAGCATCATCTTTCTCTTGGCCTTGCCACTGTACCAGGACCTCCACCAACGACAAGTTGACCTTTTTACGACTTCTCTCTAGTACCTTCACAAGCTATAGCTTCACAATTGCCACTTCCAGTTGTTCTGTGCCAAGTGAAGTTTTTGTTTCTGCACCCAGGTCCAACCACTTCCAGAATATGACTTAAAAGTTTTTGTTTTTGCACCCAAGTCCAACCACTTCCAGCTGTTAAACATTCTACAACACAAAAACATCATCCAGGTCCAACCACTTCTAGTTGTTCCGTGAGAGGTGAAGATTGGAGTTTGTAGCAGTCTTCCGTGTGGGGTGTTCTGTGGGATTCTATGGGTGTGTTCTCTGCGAGGTGAAGTGCCGAGGTGAGAATTGATTTATCTTCATGGGGGGTAGAGTTGAATTTCAGAAGTAAATCAAAATGTGCAAACGCACTGTTTAACTAATGCAGACATGGAGCCCCGGGTACGCGGGGGGGTACCCGTCCCGTAGAGTTTTTGTATTAATAAATGGCTCTCTTACTCGACCTATGTAAGTGTATATATTAGAATGTATTAATAATATTTTATCAGTGCTTATTATGTCATTTTTAATTATATTAATTAATGTAATACATTTTAAATATATTTGATCGGTATAATTATAGTGATAAAAATATCGGATAAAAAGTATGATGATATATTCCATGGCCTTGAGGCTATGGCTAGGGGCTATAAAAGTCCTCATGGCAAACTGTTTTCTGGCTTAACACACTGGTACACATCGCAATTACAGATATAGTCCTTCACTTCAGCTTTTAAACCGGGCTAGTAGAATTCTCTCCTAATTATGTGTATTGTTTTCTCATAGCTCGAGTGACCCCTACTAGGGCTGTTATGAAGCAGCTCCAATAACTTCTTCTTAAAAGGCCTATCATTAGCCACATATAATCTGTCTTTGTAGCATAGCAGGCCACATATAATCTGTCTTTCTGCAATTTTTGGGCAAAAAATGACCCAAAAATTGCAGAAATGAGCCTTAAATAGTTCAAAAACAGCTTCTGGACCATTTTAGAGCCATAAAAATAGAATTTTTTTTTAAAAAGAGTTTAAAAAAGAAAAAAAAGTTACATGAATAAAAATAATATATACATAATACAAATTTATATAATTAAGGCTCTAATGAAATACTACTATAGACTACAAGTCTACTATCTAATAAACTAATAAATAATAATAATAACTAAGCTATTACAAAAATAAAATGAAAAATCTAAATAATTACAAAGTTACAAAGAAAAAAGTGTCAAATGGACATTGTATCAACATTACAAAATTACAAATCAAATACATAATACGTACAACTGATTCAAATTTCAATATTTTAAGAAATTAAGAATCTAAAAATAGAGGCGAATTGTTTGGGTCTTTGACTGTGACATTTGGGTCAACCGAATGGGTAGTCTTTTGAAGTTTGAGCACATATTCATATTGTAGTGGAGGTAGACATCGTCTAAGTCGTCTCATGTGTTACTACAACAATCAATACTAAAATTAATATTGATGAAATTGAAATGAATATAAATAAATCAAAATAATAAAATAAAAACAACAATTATCAGATGGTCCAGATCCAGACTTATCACCACCCTCTTCATCGATCTCTTTAAAATCTAAAATATCCGGAACATAAGTTTTAGGGTTTTGGATTGAACCCCTAAATTGATTTAGGGGTTCAATCCAAAATCCCTAAATAAATTCACAATTTAGGGGTTTCAATTGAAACCTTAAATTGAAATTTCAGAGGTTTCAATTGAAACTCCTAAATCAATTTAGGGTTTCGGATTGAACCCCTAATTTGATTTAGGGTTCAATCCGAAACCCCTAAATAAATTCACAATTTGAGTAGCGGGAATGCGAAGTGAAATCGGAAGTTCAAACAACAGTAGAGTGACTGGAGTCCCAGTGGTGCTGCTCGTGCAGTCATGCGAGAGAGAGAATAGATCAAGCGAGAGAGATTGAGAGAGCGCGAGAGAGATCGAGACAGAGAGAGAGTGAGAGAGAAGAGAGTTCGAGAAGGAGAAGGACGTGAGAGGGATGGGGGACCTTAACTAAAGTTTAAAAGTGAAATGACGTTGTTTCGCTTACTTATGAGTATATATATATATATATATATATATATTAAGTGGAGCAGGGGAAAAGCGGAGCGGGGCGTCACCCCCTCTGTCCCCTGCCTCCATAGGAGTCTTGGGGTGCGAAGTGAATTTATTTAGGGTTCAATCCAAAACCCCTAAATAAATTCACAATTTGAGTAGCGGGAATGCGAAGTGAAATCGGAAGTTCAAACAACAGTGGAGTGACTGGAGTCCCAGTGGTGCTGCTCGTGCAGTCATGCGAGAGAGAGAATAGATCAAGCGAGAGAGATTGAGAGAGCGCGAGAGAGATCGAGACAGAGAGAGAGTGAGAGAGAAGAGAGTTCGAGAAGGAGAAGGACGTGGGGGGGATGGGGGACCTTAACTAAAGTTTAAAAGTGAAATGACGTTGTTTCACTTACTTATGAGTTATATATATATATATATAATTATATATATATAATAAGTGGAGCAGGGGAAAAGCGAAGCGGGGCGTCACCCCCCTCTGTCCCCTGCCTCCATAGGAGTCCTGGGGTGCGAGTGGGGCCCCCCTGCACCCCGCTCGAGCGGGTCGGAACCACCGCTCCACATGGGCGGGGGCGGGGCAAACGAGGCGGGGCAGCGGGGTGCTAGACCCCGCTGCCCACCCCTAGCAGGCCATCCCTGCCACAGTAGTTATGACTGAGCTTCCCTTCCTTCTCTTGTTGTAATAAGTCTTACAGATTAACATCTGTGGGGTACCTTAGTTCATCTAATAGCCTCAGGCCAGGCACTGACACCATAGCAAGTGTCATCATTGCACATTCCTTCTCTTCCACCTTTCAAGATAGGGAATCTGCCATCCTATTTTCTTTACCCTGTTTATATTCAACCAAAAAGTCGTATCCCAAGAGTTTGGACACCCACCTCTCTTGCATAATGTATTAATAATACTAATATATATTAGTATATTAATTATATTTCATTTTAATTAATTAATATATAACATTTTATGCCCTTACTAACACTATTAATTACTTGGGCCCTAACGGACACTGAATTCAATCTCAATTTACACAAAAAAGCAGATTTTGCAAATAGAACGGTCAGACTTGATCAGTTGAGCCCATTTTTTGTCTAAGAACTTATAATTTTACAGAGGAAAAGTTTTACTTATAAGCTAGGGTTGATAACACACTTAATATTTATATGATGTAATTTATTTAAAAAAAATTTTAAAATTTAAATTTTTAAAATTAAATTTTGCTACTAAAATGACATTATTCACGTCAAGAAAAAGGATAGATATACAATCATTTTTACGGTCTCTTTACTATTATGTTTTAAATGAGGGAGCATTTTTATAAAATAATTTTTAAAAGTAATATCACTTTATATAAATATTATCATTTTAAAATATGAAAAATTATATTTAAATACACATATTGATATGTAAATATGTATATTTAAATAAAAATATAAAAATTATAAATCACATATTAGTATGTGGTGTGAGAATAATAAATAACATTTTTCCTTAAAATATAGTTATATAACATAATGAGTTGTAAAAAATGTTGGACATTTATCACTAGATAATAAAATGCGGTACAGTGACAAAAAAAAAAAAAAAAAAAATTGCGGTACCCGTAGTTGGTCTAAACGACGACGTCCTTTCCGCTGAGGTAGATCCCCCTCGAAGCTCGAAATCTGGTCTTTGGTCTCTCTCTCTGACCCGTTTGAGAAAAACTGCGAGAAATGGAGCCTAAAGAGCAGAGCAAGGAGAAGAAGGAGAAGCTATGGTTTTGGAATTGGGTGATAGCCTCAGTCATTTTCAGACTCGTCCTCATATACTTTCCCAAAAACCTCAATCTCGCTTCTCGCCCCGAAGTCTCCACCCCACTCACCAGCCTCCGCCGCCGTACTCTCTCTTTCTCTGTCTGTAGCTTACACCGTTAACTCCATGCTTGGATCTATAGCTTAATCGCAATTTTTTTTCTATATTATCTCTTTTGCAGTGGCCGAGGGATACTGGTTGAAGCAGTTATCAATGTCTCCCTACGCAGGTTTATTATCATTTATTTTTCCTTTCAGTCTTAAAATGGTCTTAAGTTTGAGTTATTTTCCTTATACTTATTTTAGTTTCCTGTTTTTGTTTTACAGGATCTATGTACCATGGTTCTCCATTGCTACTTTCACTCCTTGGGCCACTCACGGTCAAAAGGTACTACATTCGCTTATACGTTCCAGTGATGGCAAAATGAATCTCGTGGTTTGATATGCTTCTATTCGCTTCAAAGAACGCCTGATCTCAAACACGGTTTGAGTTATAATTCTTGGTTTGGTTCTAACTAGATTGAGTTATGAAATTAAAGTGAAATTGTATAAGCCATATATCAATGGAAATCATTCCGCTGTAAAAAAGAAAGAAAGATAGATTCTTGGATCCAAATGAAATCTTAGATAATTTTGAAGTCTGTTGGTTGAATCAATTAAATTGTGTCGATGCAATCAATTCCTTTAGTACTAATAAAGTTATTGAACTACTTATCGGATGGTGCAGAATTGAAGGGCAACCCGATCACCTTTTATGCAGGTAAAGTGTGTCACTTGGCTCTTTCTCTTTGGATCATATTTTCATTTTCATACTGTTTGTTGTCCTATGTTTTAAATTGCAATAATCCAATCTTAGTGATAAGTGCCACTTAAAAGAATAGATTACGGTTGCAGTTTTGTGCACCTGGATTTTAGTTTGACACTTTTCAGGTTTTGGGGTCTGGTGCTCTTGTTTTGCTTGGTGATGTTTCTATGTTTGTACGTGTGTGTCTGTGCTGTTTTTAAATATGAACCATTTGAACATGTTAACCAGCCCTAGAGGCCGTATGTATCCTAGGTAAATCGGAGTTTTTTCTTTTAAGTTGCCAGACTACATTGTCCCTGCCATTGCTTTCGGTGTTTTCATAATTCTAACAATATTAATGAACACCGATTTTTAAAAAAGAACTCTATTGATGAACAGTGTGGCTACTCTATCCTAGTTAAAGGGGAGTGGTTTGCCTGTGAAGTTTCCAGACTACAATATCTCTGCCATTGCTTTCTGTGTTTTCGTAATTTTAACTATATTAGTGAGCAGTGTGGTAATTATATAGTGACTACCAACTTGCATCAATATGGGTGAAATTACTTCTGTCTGATCTATTTGTGAAATCTCCTTTTCAAGCTGACAGTTACTCGTATTTCTTTTTTCCTTATATTAACTTGTATTGTACATTTGATGAGGCATTTAATATCAACACCGTTGGATACAGTTTGGTTTTCGTGATTGCAGATATTGTCAATGCAATGCTCATTCGTGCTACCGGTCAGAATCTTCAGATGGAATATACTCGGAGTTTGAAACTTCTGGACCATGTTAAATTATCAGAAAAGCCAGGTAGTTGTAAGAGTTAAAGAGCAAGATACCTATAGGATTTGCTGGGCAAGATTTTTAATTTATTTTAGATAAAGGGTGTCTTGATACGAGGACAGTGAAGAGGACCAGACAATTGAATCAAGCAGTTTAAAAAGAAATGGCATGTTCACAGATTTAGCATGTAGATGTTTTGATGTTGAGATGAAAGATAAAAATGATTTGTGCATTTGATGGATATTATAGCTACCCAAAGAACGCATAATTAAATTTGGAGAGTATTGATGGTTTATA
The DNA here is from genome assembly GCF_001411555.2 of Juglans regia. NCBI lineage: Eukaryota > Viridiplantae > Streptophyta > Magnoliopsida > Fagales > Juglandaceae > Juglans > Juglans regia. The sequence goes on along the minus strand of NC_049902.1, from coordinate 31,560,875 downwards.
CATGTACAAAGTGCAAACTTAACTTGTTAATTGTTTCATTTACAGCATGACTCTTTATCAGTTGAAATGGTGCTGGAAGATTGATGTTACTGAAGTATCTTGAATAGGTTACAGTGAATTTTCATTATGGCACACTGTTTAGGCCACTTAATTTACCTCTCATTGTTATATATTTTAATTCTCTCGAGTGTATAGAGGAAAATTAAAGAAATTTGGAAGCATTACAGGTTGGGGAATTGACTGTTGGAACAGTCCAAGTCCTTTCCCCTACTTATTCCTTTCCAAATAGACCTAGTGATCTATTGTGCGTTTATTAGGAACTTATTTTTTTATGCCACCTATATCAGTAACTAATTTTTATTCCAAATTGCCTCCTTCTCATCTTTCTTAAGCTGATGAACTGCATTATTCATATTTGTTGCAGAGATCATTCCTTCTGGAGATATTGCCGCTCTTGTGTACTTGTGGAATCCTTTCACAATAGTTGCATGCGTGGGTTTGTCAACATCCCCAATTGAAAATCTTGCCATCATCTTGTCCCTTTATGGAGCATGTAAACGTAAGATGCTAACAATTGTTGCATTGTGCATTTTTTGTTTACAGTTCTGAGGCTAACTTAGCAACATTTCCTTTCAAGCTGGTCACAAGAACTATACTTTCCTCTATGATCATAGTAGTTACCTCCCTGCCCCCACCCTTTCAACCATGCACACCCACACACACACACAAAGGAATTAAGAGGGAGAAAAACTAAATCTCTTCTTGTGGTGTGATGTTCTATGCTCCTCTCATGTTTGTTGTCTGGGAACATTTTTGAGTTTGATCTTCACGTTTCTTTTTCCAAGACTTCTTTTGATGTTTGCCTGGCATACTTGTGGATGTGGCAATTAATCATTTATGCTTGCTAATACTTGGGGCCTAGGCTTGCTGTAATTGGCTCAAATGGCGATTAACGGTCAAGTGGCTGAAGATATTGTTCATTCACTCAAATCCTGTAGGCTCCCAAATGATAGGTGTTTCCTATGCAAGAGGCCCCACCTGGGAACTGTTCCTGCAGCATAAAGTGATAATAAATTTAGGATGTTATTACAAAAGATTATCTCCACTGCCTAGTAGTGCACTGATGAGTGCCTATAAAAATGGAAATTGTACATACACATGCATTGATTTGCAATCATCTTATGACTGCATGGCATTTTGAATTGTCTGTAGAGTTATTGTAAATCTCTAATCTATCAAGTAATGATGAATTGATTTATTAAAAAAAGTTGAGGGGCATATTATGTGATATTGTACCATGCAAGAACATTCAAACCAGATGAAGAAGGTGCAATTCTTCTTGCTAGTATTATTTTCTGATTGCTCTTTCATGAAACTTTTCCATGATATGAAATTTTCCTAGTGGGATTATTAGCATTTGTCAAAGAAATGGATGAAGATATATTTGAGACTTGTTTCTTATGTAATTTTTTGCTTGTTTTTAAATATGTGTTTATTATGGAATGCAGGACAAGCTCCTTTGGCAGCCTTTGGATGGGTTATAGCAACGCATCTATCCCTGTATCCTGCAATTCTGATTATTCCGGTATGTCTTTCTTTCTGCCTTATATTGTGTTTGATGGAAACTGAAAATCCTTCAAATAACACATGCACATGTTTTTTCAAATTTCCAATAAATGAAATTATTATTTTTTATATAATTCATTTTTGTTTCAGATGATTCTTTTATTAGGATATGGCACAGATACTCCTCCTAGGAAATTGTTCCTGCAAAGAAGAAATGTTGAAGTTGGAGATAATCCCCCAAATGATAGATGTTGTGAGCGAGAGGAAGTGGTACATAGATCAGAAGTACCGCATGTATTCTCATGGAGACCAGTCATTCATTTCTTTTGTTGGACTTCTTTGTGGTCAGTCTATGTGTTAGTCCTATGTGGCATATCTGTTAAACAGTATGGTGGCCTCTGGGAGTTGTTTAAAAGGTATGTGTTATGTGTTGTATATCCTAATAATCTGTGTTGATACTCTGCATTGTGATATTGCAGTACTTGCAGCAAATACAGAACATTCCCCCTGCAAGTTCTTTTCAGTGTTTCTAAGTGATGTGCAAAATAAGATATATACATGTCACATGAGGTGGTGAGTTGTTTGCTGGGTCAAGAAACAAATAATTGGCTGACTGCTACGAGTCTGGAAAAAATTTGACCATATAAGTCGGGCACTTGACATGACTTATCCAATCAATCCCTTTTATCGTATTCCTAAACAAATATTCTGCTCGAGATTCGAGATTCAATGTTCTACCAATATCTGTTGCTCCCTAATACACCTCATATTGTGCTTGTAGATAATATATAGTCATTTGCTTAAGTTGGATCTCTTGCTTTAAAAATTTGTTACTTTGTTGTTTACTATGATGTCTTGAGTTTTCCTATATGCATGGGTTCTTTTGCAGAACATATGGGTTCATGCTCACTGTGCAAGATCTGTCTCCTAATATTGGTGTCTTATGGTGAGCCTGAAAATAAATTTGATGTAATGTGGCATAATCCTGAAGTTGTCAGACTTGTGTATAATCATCTGTCTAATGTTCTACTGCAGGTATTTCTTTGCAGAAGTTTTTGATTTTTTCAGAAACTTCTTTCTGATAGTTTTCCATGGGAATATTCTGTTTATGATGCTGCCATTAGCCATACGACTGAAACATCGCCCCTGCTTTTTGGCTTTTGTATACATTGCAATCTCTTCAATGCTTAAGTCTTATCCTTCAGTAAGTTTTTCCTGATTTGATTCAAGTTTGACTTTTACCAAAACTATAGATTTTCTTCTGTAATTTGACCCAGAGATACGGTGAAATTTCTCTTTTGTTTCTTATTGCCCCAGAACAAAAAGAGATCTTAAGTTATGATCTTAGGTATGTTAAATAAATATTACTTCTGCACAATACATGCGAAATACTGAAACACTGGAAGAACACTGTGAAGCCTGAATTGGCAAGTAGCGCGCGCTCCCTCACAATTTAGGAAGCTAAGTCTTGCCATCATTTGTAATTTAATGCATGTACGAAATCCTTTAAATTAGATAATGAACAATTGAAATAATGGAAGAAGACTCTCCATGACTTCCTTGTATCTCTAGACAATCACGAGTATGCGTTGCTCTTGTATATGTCCTGTGTACTTGGGCTATGCCTATTTCTATCAATAAAATCAATAAAATTTGTTTACTGATAAAAAAAATCATGAAAGAAGATTCTGACAGAGAAAATTGAAAGAAAATTTACTGAAACTGATTCAGCCGATGGAAATGTAACTGTTTTCAGCATATAATGTGTTCACTCTTGTTGATATATCGCATGGTTGGTATTATTCTTTGTTCTGAAATATTATAGATGCGCAAGAGGTTTATAGAATCTCTCTTACAAAGACACCTCACTAATAGAATAAAACTCTTCAATGCTTCCTCTCCTGTTATCTGCTTCTACCCATATCTTCGCGGTGCCTAAATACAAGACCAAATTATGACAGAAATTCAAACTTCCAAAAAGGTTTCACAGATTTCAATTTCCGGTTTTCACTCTCATCCTTTTGTTTCTACAAGCCTTCCCCCCTTTTCTTGATCTGTGCAACAATCCCCCTATTAGCCCTTGTAACAAATACTTAATTGGGTTTCTTTATATACTGTTTTACTGTTCATTTGTCTGATTTAATGTTATATTTAGAAGCTAAGTAGCTCTTCCCTTGCCTCTTTTATGTTTATGATTCAATTAGGTTGGAGACTCAGCTCTATACTTGGGTTTGTTGGGGTTGTTTGTTAACGAGCTTGCAGGCAAGTTAGCAGGTTCTCTTTTTTACTGACCTAGTTAGACATGGTTTGGTGTCTTAACTTTCTAGGTTCCGTAACATGCAGATATGCAATTCTCTTTCTTCCTGTTCTGTGGTTATGTTGGGGTTTCTCTCCTTAGCCCTGTGATGCACAACCTGTGGATATGGAGGGTATGGCTCTGTAAAGCTGATCCAAGAGTCAAATGAATATATATATATATATTTCTTTTTCAGATGGTGAATTGTTTAATTAAAATTGCAGGGCACCGGCAACGCAAATTTCTACTTTGCAACGGCAATGGCTTATGCTTGCTTGCAGGTTTGTTTTTTTGTAATCACTCTATTCTTTATTTGGTGTGAACTTGATACTATAAATCTATTCAGAATTGCAGTTGCTGTTGGAAGAAAAAAACTCACATATAGTTTATTTCATACTTGCCATTTATAGCGTAGTCAAGTTGGTCATCACCATTTCTCTGCCATTTACTTGACAGAAATTTATTTGATACTTGCCATTTCTCTGCAGATTATTTTGGTGGTTGAGAGTGTAAGCGCCATGCTCAATCATGACAGAAAGCTGAGAAAGCCTCTAACAGAGCTTCAAGATGGCAAAAATTGAGCACTTCTTGTGACTGTAATTTCTGATCACTCGGTTTGGTGCTTTGGAGTTTAACAGCCACCAAAATTGCAGTGGCAGCGCTGCTATGGCCTTCCTTATCTTTTACTTCTCACAGACACAATTGCAAAGCTCTCTCATGATGGATCGGACGCCATAGCCATTCTCGTGAAATGCTTTTTAATCAGCAGCTTTCGGATTCGTAGGATTAACTAACTAGATAACAATGTTTCAGCGTATCCTTTTCCAGTGTAAATTATGTTGTTGGATTCTCAAGGCTCTTTTTGTATTCACCCTGTGCATATTCAAATGACACGTACTCTTAACTAAGAGGAGTCCGAACCCACTAATCATCCTTTTGCAATGGTTATGACATCTCTAGCATGCTAATTAACGAAAAAGCAACTTAAGGAGCATTTACAACTTGTCTTCTTCCCTAATTACCTAAAACCTCGAATCTGCCTCTGAACAATAATCGCCATCGCTTCCTCGACCGTGTCACGTCCAATCACGATGAGCTGCCGAGCGACATTTTTGGACCACCTTGAAGATTGTGGTTCTTTGTGATCTAATCCATATATTCCCCCCCTTATGGTGACACATGAAACTTGCAATTTCTTTCCTATACTTCCTTGTTTGACAGTTGATAGAAATAATTAATCATACAAATCCAATATCTACGAACCCCTATAAATTTCCTCTTGGACAAAAGCAAAGTCGCAAAGCTAGCCATATTGGTAACGTTATAGCCTATAGGTGGGCAAAATAGCATCTAGGGACACCCCTGCTTACCCTTTTTTACGTAACAAATCACATATATTCTTGCATTAGGTTATTAGTGTGGTGTGCCCTAGCTAGGCTGCGACCACAAAAACATATCTTATTATGGCATACATGATGAACCTAAATTGAATTTTGGATTGTTAAACAAGCCAGGCTTTGAATATATAATACAATTTTACATGGGCAACCAGGTGGTGGTCATGTTTCCGAGGCCCCAAGAATTTATGAAGGTCAGTCATCATAGGTCATGGATGACGGCATCTGCAGCTTTGCTTGGCTCAATATGCTTTATTTATTTGTTTATTGAACACACCTTTTAAACTTGGAAAATGCTACATGCCCCGCTGGGGCTCCCGCTGGGAGCTCCCGCTGGGGCACGTAGCATGTTTTTATATATTTTTTTTAAATTTATTTTTATATAGATATTTTTAATAATTTTAAATATTTTAAAAAATAAAATAAAAATTATAATATTATTTAAAAATATTTTCTTAATTATAAAGTAGAATAAAAATTAATATTTAATGATTTATTTTTTACTTTCTGATTAAGGAAGTGTTTTTTAATGATATTTTAAATTTATTTTATTTTTTAAAAATATTTATAAGTGTAAAAAAAATTTATATAAAAAATAAATTAAAAAATTACACATAAAAAAGTACATATTAAGCTCAACGGGAGCCCCCAACGGAGGCTGTAATATGACTATTTTAAATATTTAAAAAAAAATCATAATATTATTAAAAAATATTTTCTTAATCACGAAATAAAATAAAAAATTATAAAAAAATATTAAGAAAATATTTTTTAATATATATTTTTTACTTTTAGATTAAAAAAATATTTTCTTAATAATATTTTAATTTTATTTTATTTTTTTAAAATATTAAAAAATCTATATAAAAATTATTTAAATAAAATATATAATAAATAATACTACAGCTCCAGCGGGAGCTCCCAACGGGAGCCCCCAGCGGAGGCTGTAGCACTACCCTTTAAACTTTTAAACTTGATACCAGCAGTAGTCAGACGAGAGATAATGGAGACACTCTTTTTTTGGGGGTCCAAAAACTGATGGTACTCGCCTCGGTTCTTTATTTTTTTATGGAAAAAAACAAAAAAAACTTACTTATTAGGGAAAGGATAAGACATTCATCATCATGATTGAACAAAACCATGAACAGTATTAATCAGTAATCTTCCTTAAAAGATATTTTCAGTTAATATGGTTTTTTTTCCCCTAAGATACTTTAATTTGTACCCAAAAAATCTAAATAAATGGAAATGAAAAAAGAAATTACAGAGAGCATTTCAAATTTTCAATACTTTTTAAATGTGTAAATTACTAGCCTAGCTAATAGAGAATGAAAATATATAAAATAAAAAAGTGGGAAGAAGTAATGAACCCGGGGGAGCTTCTTCGAAACATCAGCTTTTAATGAAGATAATTAGGATTTTATAATTTATATATATTACTGATCTGACTTTCACTATATTACGTTACTTCCATAGATGCTTTGGTCATAACAATTTTTTATAAAAATAAATTTATAAATTAATGTACATTATAGTGAAAAATTATTTTTATTATTAAATATATATAATATATTACATAAAATAATGTCAATTTATATATTTATTTTTATAAAATTTTTTTATGGCGACGATACTTCTTCTTTTAAATACAAAGAAATATATCAAACCCACATCGGTTGCTTTTTTCTTAATTTATATATATATATATGCAAGTATTTACCATATTTATTAAATGAATAATATTACAAATTACACTCTAATTTTACTTTTATCACACTATATAAAATATAACATTTTTTTTTATCATACTTAAAAAAATATAAAGATTAACGTACAATACCACTTCATTAAATTATTCAGATCGAATAAAACTCACTCAGAAATGTATAACATGAAACATTGGAAAATGATAAAACGTGAACGTGGCACCTCGACAACCCCTAATATATATACATGCATCGTAACCCGAAGAGAGAGAGAGAACTTAGTACAAGCTAGCTTTGAGGGACTTGCTTGCATTGCAAGTAAAGGTCAAACCCTACACTGAAGACAACAAAACGAGAACCAACTCTTTTCGTAGTATACAAATCAGGAAATTTGTAAAAAAAAAACCAAATAGCTTTTTGACTACCTGAAAGTGACCTAAGATAAGAGACTTATTAACAAACTAATTATACTCATGTTAACAGCTGATCTTGTCAAAGTAGGAGTAATTATCGACTATAATATGGCCGTCTTCCTCATAATTAAAATTACTCGTGTCTTTAAACAGTCATTAAAAAGTTTAGATATTCGAGATTATGGATTTTATTATATATCAGCCATTATTTACTCCACACCTGACAGTTTTTTTATAAGATATGGAGTGGAGAATAATGAATAATGACTGATGAAAAAAATTATTATTTTTTATTTAATGCTCATCTGGCTTCTACTCTAAACGGTTTGATTCGTCCCCTACAAAAACCAAAGTACTCATCATGCATGCATACTGCAATATTCAACCACCTTGATCATCAAATTAGAAATGGTTTGGTTCTAATTTGCATAAACTAGCATATTCTTTTTTATTACTTTAATTAACTCAGGCAATATATTGTATACATAATTAATCATGCCAAGTTTTCACATGTGCAAGTGCCTTGGCATGCGTGTCAAGATCGGGGTGATTGGTAACATTTGCGTAATCTAAAGAAATTTTCTAAAATGTATCCAGGATTTTTTTTTAAATGACGATGTCCTGTAATTTTATTGAGAACTTTCATATTTATGATAAAAAAAAAATACTTAAATTAAAAATTTTAGTAACTTGGGAATGTTACATTATTAAAAACGTAACCAAAACCAAGTTCTAGAAAGTAGAAAGCATATAAAATTATAAGCGCAAAACTATTCAAAACAACTGAAAAAGAAAAACATTAGAAATAATTAAACTGATCATCCAAAACCAAGGTGCATGCATGAACTTGCAGGTCAAGTTAATTATACTTAGTACTGACTTCAAACTATTATAGATGTATGACACGTGCTTAGCAATTAATTTTAATTAAGCAAGTAATTATTAATTTATTTCCAATTGTTTATAATCAATGGAATTTATCTAGAAAAGGGGGTACTTATGGAGATGTAGGTGCACTAACTAACTCATGATCACTACCCTTTTGAAATGAGACCAAAATCTCAGCTGATTTGGCAATGCATGTTAAGATTTTTAGCAAGTTCTTCCTATCGTTAAGGTTTTTTCTAATTTAAATTAATATACTTAATTTGTTAAGATTATCTAAACTCAACCGTTAGAGTTACTAACTTAGTACTAGATCATGGTTAAACCAATGCATGATAGCTAAAGTTCATTTATTTGGTTCTTTTACGTCAAATCACCTCTTATCTCAAAAATTTAATTAAATATAATAAAGTGTAGAGTTAGGCTCCGTTTGGTTCTATAAATACTCTCAACTCATCTCAACTCATCATTACAACTTTTTTAAATTCCAATACAAAATATAATAAAAAATTCAATTTTTTTAAATCTCAAAATAATAATAATATTAAAAAATAATATTCTAACAATATTTTATCATCTCAACTCAACTCAACTCAACTCACTTCAACATCCAAATACAACCTTAAAGTTCAAACTTAGAACTCCTGCTCTTTGAGATCATGTAAAATCAACATTTATCTTAAAAGGTCAAGTTAATGGGAAGATGTAGATTTAATTATTTATATTATATTCTTATATATGACTTTGTAAAATAAAGATCACAAAGAATCAATCCAATTAGATACATAAATAAGTTAAAGAAATAATGATGTATTTTAGTATAAAATTAATTATGATAATTATCTTGATCTATCAGTTTAGATTTTTATGATAAGTAGAAATGTAGCATCCATGGTTTAGAATCTAGATGCATGATTATCCATACCTTAAGATTTTAGTTAGGAATGGTACTGATTATTTATATATAATGTGTTTTTTAGGGTTTAATATTGGTCTTGGAACGTGCATGGAGTAAAAAAATGGATTAGATGAACAGTTAAATCCATTAGTTAACATAAAAAAAAAAAGAATCCATTAGTTGGTCAGGTCGGCAATGCATGCCATGACCTTCCAATTAAGATGAATTAATCTGGTTTTAAAGGTAATTTGACTGCGAGGCCTCCTCACGTGTTCTACATCCGAAGTGGGCGTAGCAACTAATCAACCAATCAGATGATGATCTCGTACGTCTTTGTAAGATTTTCCAAGTCAACTCTCATCATTAATCTGAAACCGTCGGATCAGCTGACAAAGATGAGAAGGATGAAGTCAGCACATCCAATGGAATCTGATGACAACCAATCAGATCATTTGCTCCTTTGTATAATTAAAGACAGATAGACATGAGCCAACTTACAGGCACCCCCCACCAGACATGAGAAATTTCCATGGTTTCACAAAAAACCTTAAATTATTCTTATTCAAATGAGAGGAAAAACCTTATCTTAAGGGTTTAGAGAACAAAAAGCTTGACATTTTAGCAACAACTTTCATATATATATATATATATATATATATATAATATGATCTATATTTATAATTCAAATATAAAAGCTAATTGAGCTGTCAGTAGTGTGCACCCCTACAAGGAGACCTTTCCATGCCCATGTCAAGCAGTTCAGCAATCTTTGTCATCCTCTCAAAGAACCCATTCAACCACTTGAAACTTTCTGCACTAAAGAGAACCTTAAATGAAAAAAATAATCACCAAACTACAAAAAATTGATTAAAAAAAACAACTTTAGAGGTGTCTAAACTCATTAAGAATTATGAAAAAATCAGCTAAAATGGGGTGTAATTGATCAACCTGTTCCTGGTTGCATTCTCATCCATCCTGTACGTGAGTCGTGACAGCTATGACACGATGTTATAGGAATCACAAAACTCGTGTTCAGACAAACTTTTGGGATTCCAATGTTCATTATAATTTCCAGCTCTAATTACCCTTTGTCTAAATCAATCCCATCATCGGCCTGATCTTAGGCATTCACGTGAAAGTACTTCCTCAAATATGTGTAGTGTAATTGGGAATTGCACATGATGAGAGTGAGACCTACCTACGACGTTGTATGTGGGTAGTTCTCGCATGGGAGTGGAGTCCGTGGCTCAATGGCCGGGACGGTGCTCTATGTGTGTTGGAAATCATGCGTCAGTAGTACCTGATCAACTAGATTAGCTTACCTATCTGTGACCAAGAAAATTTTAAGAACATGAAAGCATATATAGATACAGAATATTAATTTGCATGCATTTTCTAGAACAATCATATTGAAATCGCTTGTGATGTATGCACTTAGATTACGAGTCTGACAATAAGGAATATAAGATAATGCTTACAGCTAAAAGAAGATCTAGGAAGAGATATGATTCTGAAAAACAAAGAATGAAACACAAGGAAGAATATCATGTGTGTGGCATCTTTCATGGCATCATCCTCGTTACATAGATACTATAGTATTCAGCATGGATATTGGGAAGATTTCCAAAGTAGTGAAAGCACATTAGATTTTAGAGTTTTTAGTATTCAATGGACTATATATTGAATTCACAATTATAGTTTGGCCAGGCAAATCTTTCAAACCTCTTCGATCTCAAATCTAGGTATAAGCTCTTGATTTGTTCCTGCAAAATCTCCTTAAAAAAAGGCCATAATTCTGCCTCGTGTTTTTTTTTTTTAAGTGTTAAGAGGTACTTTTCACCATAACCAAACAAATCATCCACTCTGTGTTTGCGTGCGTACGTGCATGCGTGAGAGAGAGAGAGAAGAGAGCCTTGCACCATGCAATCATGCAAGGCTCTTTTAACACAACTCTGTAGCTGCGTTGACAAAAGATATTGTAATTTGTATCTCCAATATGAAAACCGAAAACTTTATGTTATTTTTTGAAAGTCTGGCCTGCCTATTTAAGAAGATATCCTGGTTGCTAAGATACATGCCAGCACTTTCTGCTCCATCCTGTCTATTCTCCCCCACGTTTCCTGCATTAAACTCTTCTCATTCAATCAAAAAACTCGATCCCCCATTGCTTTTTATTTTTATTTTTTTCAATTCAAGATCTTTTCAGAGCAGTAACAAAAGGCAAGATGTGGGCATTGTTCATTGGAGCTTTGATAATTATAATCATCACACATTGGGTTTACCGCTGGAGAAATCCCAGATGCGAAGGAAAACTCCCACCAGGTTCTATGGGCTTGCCACTCCTTGGAGAGACGCTTCAGTTCTTTGCTCCAAACACTACTTCTGATATTCCTCCATTCATCAAAGAAAGGATGGATAGGTAAACTTCTTCTAAGTACTGCATTATTCTTCTTGTTGTTGTTGTTCTCCTTCTGCACATAACACATAATTTTACTTTTCCAGGTTTGGGTCTATATTCAGGACAAACTTGGTGGGAAGACCAATTGTGGTATCCACTGACCCGGATCTCAATTACTTTGTCTTCCAACAAGAAGGACAACTGTTTCAAAGCTGGTACCCAGAAACGTTTACAGAGATTTTCGGACGACAGAATGTGGGTTCCTTGCACGGGTTCATGTACAAGTACCTCAAGAACATGGTGCTGAATCTTTTTGGTCCTGAAAGCCTTAAAAAGATGCTCCCTGAGGTTGAACAGGCAGCGAACAGAAGATTACACCAGTGGTCATGTGCGGACACCGTTGAACTAAAAGATGCAACAGCCAGTGTAATTTCAGGCTGACCATTATTATTCTTATTCTTTTCATTAAAGAACCAACAGTTAATAATTTTTCCTTAATTTTCCCAATTCTTGACATTAATAATTTGGTCCTTTGCAGATGATTTTTGATCTGACTGCAAAGAAATTGATAAGTTATGATGCGAATAATTCCTCCGAGAATCTAAGGGAGAACTTCGTTGCATTCATTCAGGGATTGATCTCCTTCCCTTTGAACGTTCCCGGAACGGCTTTTCACAAATGTTTGCAGGTGAACCAAAATCCGCCATAATAGTTAGTGTCATGCATGTCCTGAATTGGTTTCCTCCGACTGCAGAAGCTGCATAGTGAAATACCCCAACTGAGTAAAGATGATTAATTTCCTATGTTTCTTGGTCTTGAGTATTCAAGTTTTTGTCTCAGGGTAGGAAAAGGGCAATGAGGATGCTTAAGAACATGTTACGGGAAAGACGGGCAATGCCCAGGAATCAGCAAAGTGATTTTTTTGATTATGTCCTCGAAGAGCTTCAAAAAGAAGGAACAATTCTCACAGAGGCAATTGCTCTGGATTTGATGTTTGTGCTGCTGTTTGCCAGCTTTGAAACAACTTCCCTCGCTATAACTTTGGCCGTTAAGTTTCTTTCAGAATACCCTCTGGTATTGAGACAACTGACGGTTCGTATAGCAATTCAAATTTCGAAATGGAAGATCATTAAATTGCTTTCACAAACTTTAATGTTACCCCCATCATCTGACACGCTCTAAAACCCTCTCTCTCTCAGGAAGAGCAGGAGGCAATTCTTAACCAGCGGGAAAATGCTGATTCTGGACTTTCCTGGAAAGAATACAAATCAATGACATTTACATTCCAGGTGGTTCAGGAAATTTCAGTTCTTTTCTTACAACATATTGTTCCTATATGTAGCTCTGCACTATGTATTGACAAGTTCGACTTGTAGTTCATAAATGAAACAGTTAGACTGGCAAATATAGTTCCGGGGATCTTCCGAAAAGCATTGAGAGATATACAATTTAAAGGTATGCATTCACATTATACAGGACTACTAGCTATTCATTCACGCAAACAAAAACTGATCGAACATGACATAATATGCAAACATCAATATTGCAGGATATACAATTCCAGCAGGTTGGGCGGTTATGGTGTGTCCCCCAGCTGTACACTTGAACCCAGCAAAATATGAAAACCCTGTTGCTTTCAATCCATGGAGATGGGAGGTGGGTCATATTTTTTAAAGCTTTCAATTGCAATTTGCTGCAAGCAGCCTGCTACTCTAGATGAATAAAGCTTAAATTTGACTTTAGAGACAATTAATCAATCTTCTTATTCCTCAACTTCACTGAAAATTGGTCATATTTTTTAAAGCTTTCAATTGCAATTTGCTGCAAGCAGCCAGCTACTCTAGATGAATAAAGCTTAAATTTGACTTTAGAGACCAATTAATCAATCTTCTTATTCCTCAACTTCACTGAAAATTGGTGGCATATAGGGAGTGGAATTAAATGGCGCATCCAAACATTTCATGGCTTTCGGTGGCGGCATGAGATTCTGTGTCGGAACAGACTTTACTAAGGTGCAAATGGCTGTGTTTCTCCATTGTTTGGTAACAAAGTACAGGTAACTGTCCTAAAACTGCTGTGTGTGTGTGTGTGTGAGAGAGAGAGAGAAAGAGTAACCTATTTTACATCTGAACTTCCAGGTGGAAACCAATCAGAGGAGGAAATATCGTCCGAACTCCTGGCTTGCAATTTCCTGAAGGCTTTCACATTCAGCTTGCAAAGAAGGATGCGAGGAAACAGGAAGAAACAGTAAACAACTCTGCATAATCAAAAGGTAAGTAATGCACAGGCTAGTCATTTGTGTGGCTAGAGACACCATGCTAAAGGTTCCAACGTGGCCTCATATATGTCCATTAAGATCATTGGTCTCAAGCTGGCAGAGGATGTCAGTCAAGAAACAGTCACAGAGTGCAAGTGTGGGGGACAATTATATAGGTCTCTCATACAACAATCATGACGTAGGTTTGCCCAGTAGCACATGCATAGTTTTGTGCTTTTAACTTCTCTCGATGTACAATTGTGGAAGAGGGAAAAAAAAAAGGTGAAAGAATATCAATATACAAGAAACTCATCAGGATGATGATTTACATGTACGAAATAGTGTAAATGCTTCATTGTCGTTCAGTTTTACCAAAAGAAAACCCCCCCTGAAACACGATTTGCATATATTCCATATATATCACCCCAACTTTCCTCCCACCCCCAAATAGAAAAGAAGGAAAAAAAAATCAGAGGAAAAGAAACTGAATAATTAAGGTTCTCCAAAATTTGTGTGAAACGAATTAAAATTTTTATAGATGATACCATTTTTAGCCCCACTATTCTCTCCGCTTTGCATGCTGATATAACTGTGTGTCATTCAGCAGCCCACGTTTGCGCTTGATAAGTTCATCTTGCTTCTCTTCATAATGTCTGCTTGCTTTTAACAATCCTTTCATAGTCTCTCTTTCCTCTTTCCGCTGCTGAATAGTACTTAAATTCTTATTGCGGCTGTGCTTGTGCCTGTCCTTATGAACATGATGCAGATAGTAATTGTAATCAGTCTCTCTGTCGGAGTGGTTATGCCTTCGTTCATTGTAAATGCTTCTTCGCTTATATTGAGCACTGTGCTTATGGTGCCTCGGATGCTCACGATGTTTATGAACATGAATTCGAGGGTTGTCGAGATCAATTTTGTGCCTCCGGATATCCCTGCTGCTACTCTGATTATCGGTCTCGAAATGATCTTCCCACCAGTCGTAAAGAGGATCAAAGAGTCCTTTTTGATGTAAAAGCCATAGTAGAACAAGCACTGCAGCTCAGAGTACAGTGTATTATGTATCACTTTCTTACTCCACGATCAGCTTACTTCTCAGATTGAAAATATAAAAAAGGTTTACCAGTAGGAAAAATTGCCAACACTAGACCAAACATCACTATCCAGCTCATACATATGTACTGAATGTGGCACCTGAAGTCCAAAAATCCAGAGCATTTCCTTCTGCTCGAGAAAAAACATGGAATATTAGTAGGTGAACACACACACACACACATATATATATATATACACATATAGCCATGATTACCGTGTAAGTAACATAACGGTGGCAATTTACAACAGGCAAAATACTTCTTTCCTTTTTTTGGTTGGTACTTTTTTATTTTCCTTTTTAATCTAAAAAAAATTCAAGCTATTGCATAAGAGAGGGCCATTTAAAATACCCACCTCCAAAAATTATTCTTTTCTTTGGAATGGACCTCAAAAAATTTAAAAATTCAGAAGGGAAAATTTCCTTCATCAGGCAAAATGAGAAAATTCTTTAATATTCCGAGAGCAAGAGCAACACTTCTTCCTTTCACATGAAAGATCGATCCTACTACGAATATCACACATTAGACCCATTCTGATGTGAGAGTGTATTGTTCCCACAATACTATCTACCGTTGCAAAATGTGAATCGTTAATTATTTTATTCCAAAGAAACCTTTTCTTAAATTGCTTCCAAATTTAAAAAGATGGGGAAAAACATAGAATTTCTTGCAAACCAATTTTTTTTTAAAAAAAAGGTGCAACTATGCATGCATGCATATGTTTTAATCTCGGCGATTTCATTCGAAAATTCAATTCTAGTGATTCTTATTAACAACTCACATCAATTTACAATATGTTTTGTTACTATTACGATATAAAAATAGCCAACTTCAACGAAAATAATATATGACAAGCAGAATCATGCACATCCACATATCAATTAATAGATTGATCATATAATTATATCGCCATAGTTCAACATAACCCACCAAAGCCTGGAATGTCAAACAACATGCTTTTCAAAATCCTTGAGAATTGAGATTTTCAGCAGCGTAGGTGGGTTTCTAATGCCTTTTTTTCACCATTTAGCTATATCCAGGCCAATTATTATATATTCATAATCAACAATGAGAGACCTTAACAAAGCCTGGAATTTCCAATTAGCCGAGTTTCAAACTAGTTGGGGTTTTCTAAGCATACAACATTTAGTATATCCCCTACTTATAAATATACTTTTTAAACAGAGATACCCCAAAATAAGTAGTAAATTTAAATTTCTATGTTTGTTTTCCTTATACAAACAATACCTGCAAGTTTTTCCTGTGACGAAGTCTACCAAACTTTTCCATAGTTTGTTCCAAAGGCTTACAATGGACTCAAAGAAACCATTTATATCGCTCTTCTGTGGTTGAAAAGGAGTGCTCTGCAAAAAAATAAAAAATAAAAAATAAAAATAATTAGCCACTCTTGAAACCACATATATTGCCACAAAGATTCCAGAAACTAACGGGGAAAAAAAAAATTAACTAAAAATTTAATGTTTTTTTCCCTTCGATAGGATCACGTCATTGGCTAGACCAATCCTGGACAAGTGCAGTCCTTCTATCCCACTATCAGGCTTATTACAAGAGCACACCAGAATCTGGGGGTGGCCCAAAGAGAATTATCGAGTAAGTGGGACTAAAATTTAGCATCTTAATAGACCTTTGGAACACAAAGTAAACACCGTGTACTTAAGGAGCAACTGTAAGTTGTAACTCCACTCACAATCTCAAGTAAAGTTTATATTCTGTCTGCATTTTAGCCTTCTGTGAGACAAAAGTTGGATAGTTTGTTCATCCTAACTCACATGGTCATCCATGGTTCCATAATTACGACTGGTTACAAAACCACACTCAAATGGAAATCAGCAGATTTTTCCCTTGCTTGGTAAGGTAGAATTCGATAGTCTTCTCTAGAAGGGAAGGTATTGTTACGTCCTATGGGGTAGGATTACGATCACTGATAGATTTCGAAAGCAGAAAAGAGAATAAGTGGCCCTTGGCTATCATAAGCTCAAAACTACGACCAAACCTGTGATCCATTGTCAAGAACAGTAGCTGTAGTACTAAATTGGCATTCGGCTCTATCGACTTCATCAAAATTAGAGTCCTTTAGTATTGCTGCATTAAAAGAATATGAATTCTGACCAAGATTTAGTATCTGCTTCCACCTGAACATCCCACTGATACCGTATAATTCTAGCATTTTTCATACCTGAACATGAATATTTTGCAGCTTGATCGGTGGTTGGGTAGAGTTTAAATGATCGATTTGTAATTTCTTTCGGCTTCATAATAAAGAATTGTTCCTGTAACCGTCTAAACTTTCAAAACTGTATCCTCCATGAATAAATAATAATATTGCCGGCGAGAAACTAAAACCATGGATGCAAAATTCTTTGTAAACATGGAAAAAGAAAAAGTACCTCCATGAGAGTGACATCTCTTGAGCAATCAAACTGCAAGGAAAAATCATCACGTGTGTAATCACAGATTGCATTCACTGAGGCCATGGTTACAATAAAGCTAGATAAATCTACAATTATTTTCATGGAATTTTGATTACATCTTTTCAATTTAATTTATATAATTTCTTCAAGCTATGCCATGCTGTATTCCTACTCATCAAGAAATACATATGGTAGCAATTACTATTTTTCTTGTGTAAAATACTCCATCACATTCAAGCACTCTCCGTGAGGCTTCTTTATTTCCCTCCTTGGGACAGAAAACAAGATAAAGACAACAGTGTGTGGATAAACTAGTTCACAAAATTTTCAATTTTATTCTTCTTGTGGTATTTAAATATTAAGCGTTGAAGGAGGTGACTAACAGAGAAAAAAACTAGGTGGAGTCTGTCTATTTGCAGTTTTATGATTAACCAAATTTAAAAACAATTTTAAAAAATGTAATATAACCATTTTTCATTTATAAAGGAATATATAAAATCTTTCGTGTGAGCAGCAACCTGCTGCCAAAAAAAAAAAAAACTATAACCATAAATCCTATGATTCTCAACTTTTAGTACATGAGAACCCCAACAACGGTAAACCATCCTTATATACCAGAATAATGCACTGGATAATCAAAATTAAGGAAAAAAAGCAGCATAAAACAACATTGGTTCTGAAAATACGAAAAAGGCATTTGAAATTTCATGGATACATCCTCTGGTATTTAATCAACCTAATGTCTATCCCAAATTAAAGGCAAATATCAAACCCCCAATCTTTCCTTAACAAGACGCTGCATTCACCAGCATTATCGTTGATGAAATCATTTCAGTTTTATGACAACATGGAGGAAAAGTTCAATAGTGATACCGTTAAGCTATATGATGCTTCCACTTCTCCAGTATTCTTAGTTGTGATTGTAGCCACTCCAAATTGAGTAAGGGCTTCAAATGTTGGTATGCTGACGCTTAAGATTTTTCCAGGACTCCTACACAATGTATGGAAAATATACAACACAATGATATATAATAAATGAAGATTACTGTGTCAAAGAATGAGGTTCTGATAAGATACCAAAATAAAAAAAAAAAGACCACTCAGCATCATTTCAAAACAAATATGGTATCATTTATGACTACAAAAAAAGAAAGCCACAAACAACAAATTAAGCACAAAGACAAAGGCGAATAAATATGTTAGAATCAGGAAGTGTTTGAAGTTATACCCTCATACTAGATAATTTGAAATTGCTTGGAGGTAGATTTTAAGTTCTCTCAAATAATCTTCTTCAAAAATGACTCATCATAACATCTCCAGAGGTCATGAAAAAGTTTTTGAATGTTTTAAACTTAGTATTATATCTTTGTTCAAAATTCAGAAAAACAAAAAGCTCCCATTGAGGTCAGCATTTTGGAAAAATCAAAAGGCATAAGACTAACAGCTCTCGACTGCTAAATTTTCACCTGTTCTTACCAAAATTAAAATTTATTCTTCCCATAAATAAAATACAAAAGTTGCAGTAAACCTTAGTTTCAGTGTTTTTTAAAGGTTCAAAGAATTTAGAAATAACTTCTACTGATTTGTATTTAATCTAAAACTTAAAAACTAATTCTTGGAAACCATAAAGGCAATTGTTATAGATAATAGATATGACCACTGAGGTGTCATGCAATTTAAAACAAGGTCAAGTTCTTGATAAACCAACATCCCATGCAGGCAAGATTCAATTAAACAAATATTGAACGTATCCATGAAGAGCATTTTTTCATATTATTACTTCCACTTGTAGTAGGAATGGACATAACAAAATAATATTAACCTTTGGTAAACATATTCTATGTCATCAGCACTCAGCTCTATCAAGAGATTTGTATTGAGAACTTCAGTGACTCCTATGGAGAATGAATGAGTCCCTGCATCCTGCAGAAAAATCAAAATGATAAATAGAAGGAAATAATTGAAGTTCTTGGAAATGTGAGTCAGAAATTACTGAAACATAACTGGATGCTGGTTTATCCTTTCAAACCTGCCTTCAACACCATATAGTGGCAACTGATTCCTCTTAATTCGGTTCTGGTCAGCCTGCCAGAGACAAGAAAATTTATCCTCCAGTGTAAGAAAACTACAAGGTGATCAAATATGGCTAACACGAGGACCATAAATTAAAGAAGGTGCTACTGCCATTTGACTAACCTCTTGGAAATTCCACAACTGGTTATGCAAGCAACTCAAAAATGGTGAAGCGCAAAAGTTTGGCTGTCCATTAAATGCCTCATAACTGACCCCAATTTTGTTACATTCAAGGCCATCTAAGGTAAATCTCAGCCTCTCAAGCAACATCCACATAGAAAAATTCCTCCCTAAATTCTGTGGTTGGTCAGAGCCACCCTTCCACAACAGAAAGAAGCTTTCAGCAATATATAAAAATTTGAACGACCATTTCACTCCTCAGTCAATTAACATTCAATAATCAACAACTGACGATAAATGAGTGCCATATCTGCAAGCAAGAGACATGACAAAAAGAAGTGCCATAGCCGCTAAAATTGGTCAACCATAGAATGTATTCCACACTTGG
The DNA here is from genome assembly GCF_001411555.2 of Juglans regia. NCBI lineage: Eukaryota > Viridiplantae > Streptophyta > Magnoliopsida > Fagales > Juglandaceae > Juglans > Juglans regia. The sequence goes on along the minus strand of NC_049902.1, from coordinate 31,540,955 downwards.
TACCTGGAATAAGTATTTAAGCTCAAATGTTTTTTATTTTCTTTTTTATAAGTAGTTAGCTCAAATGTTCAAAGAGGCATAACAAAAAGGAAGTATTATAGGCATTAATATACTGTTGGTCTACTTAGAAAGCTAACTGCAACAATTTCTTTGTACGCAATACCATAAAGAGAATAAAACACAACTAGGAGGATGAAAAAGAATGTCTTGTCAACATTTTGTTTCTAGCACTGAAAACCATGGATATTAATCATAGGTATATCTTTGAAGTATACCTGCCTGGGTATGACGAGGTAGAAGTCTTCAAATGACGGTATATTTGTATATCCGCCAAAATCACCAATAAGATTAACCCTTAGGAAATCATTGGATGATACTGTTCTGTTTTCAGGACCCACAACCACTTCCTGTTAGCAAAAGAAGGCCAACAAAGTATCAGTGGACAAATTTAATATTATGGAATTTTTGTTTCAACAGAACAAAATAAGAAAATAGTAAACTGAAGATTCTAAATTACATGACTCAACAATTATTCATTGATGATGTGATTACTTCAAAAACACAACTAAATGGTTCTCTATGGGAGATATATCTGGGTCCAACACAGCAAAATAGAAACACAGAATCAGAAAGATAAAACTATAACCAATGAAGCCAGTGAAAGCTGCACATAATTCTCTTTTTGGAAGCTAAAACCAATACTCCAATAGATCAAGCAACCAGATCAAGAGTTCTACAAAATCTACCGCCTATACAAGGAGACGGAGAATAACATGCAGAAGCTTTAGTTTCTTTAACAGCCAAATTCAGTGCACGTAGTTGACTTCAGCGGCATTTTCTTAAATTTATTAGCAAGTCCTGCTTAGATTTCTTTTCAAGTTTATTTCTATACTTTGTTGTTATTTCTTCCTCTATTTCTACAAAGTACAATTTTCCATTCCTTTCCTCGAATCTTTAATATATAAAAAAGTTGAGATCCTCATCTTCCCTCCCATTCACTAAAACCTGCAACTTCATTATCCTGGAAATTCTCCAATTAATTTAGCATGTAGTCTCACCAAGGTAGTGTCAGATCTAGGAAAAGATATCCCACCAAACAAGGAAAATGCAATTATTTCAACATCCTGGCATTTTTTCCAACGTTTGAATCAGATCGTGTGGTATGAAGTCCATGGCTGAAAATGAGCACAAAAGATCAGATGATGTATCTTCTTTACATGTAATGGGAGAGGGGAGTCAATATTCATCAAGCAATCGTTAAGTAATCATCTCACAAGTATCCATCACGTGTGTTTAAATTATCCATACATGTCATGAATAATTAATTAAGCAGAAAAGATAAGTTGTTTTGCCATCCACTCAAGAATCATTGAACATTCATTATCTACCAATTATCTCTCTCCATGTAAGTTAGCCATATATATCCATGCTTTGTTATACCAAAGATGCAGTAGACGTGCTTGTTAACAGTGTAATGTACAAGGATTTTAAGGAAAGAAAACATACCGAAATTTTAGATCCAGTCTTGACCTGAATACGAACACTGAATCCCAATGATCTCTGTCCAATGCCAAACACATGGAACCTAAGTAGATAAAAGTGTCTATTAATTATGGCATGATGTAAAATGATTTTTAACATGTAAGAAAACGACATAAACAGTATCTTGAGTCTTGACAATGCAGATTTTCATATAAATTGAACCTTTCGATCTGTGGTCCAGGGGAAAGTAATGATAATTATGAGAAGATTAGACAATACTGGACTCAATATGATCTCAATTGTGAGCTTCTTCATAGAATATGTTAATTTAGTATTTAATTTGATAGATCATATACCAAAAAAAAGTATCATCATATTTGGTAACTTATTGATATATGAAAATTGAAATTTGTAACTTAAAAACTACTCTAAGAAGATGTAACATGTAAAATTTTTTAATAAATAATTAAATGACAGAACACATATAGCAATCATTTTCTAGTAAATATTGCCAGAACAATCATATAACAACTAAAACAGGATTATAAAAAAATGGATCAACATAAACAATAAAATATGGCATCCACGAAACATTCATAGACTGAATATCAGATTGTCGATCTGCATAGCAAAACATAATCAAGACAAAAAGAGGTAACACAATGGTCATACCAATCGCTTGGAAATCGGAGACAATGTGCAGTGTTGGCCTTTCCTTTCATCAACTTGTCAACTAAAAGAAAAAATTTAATAATCAACTACCAAAAAACAGTAAGACGTATCCTGCACAGGGAATTGAATAATGATCCACAATACAGAACCACTTACAAAAGTTTCCACATGATGAAGGCATCCGCCGCTGTGGCCCACAGGGACAACATGTTGGCTAAGCACAAAGGACACAAAGACGAGAAAGGAATTAAGTACATAATGGTTGAAATTTTTTAGAAACATGAGTAAAATTGGTATAATCAAGTTTCAATGTGGTAAATGAATGTCCAAACATAACGTACATTATGGTTTTCACTTAGAATGATTCTAATTCTAAGCTGCAACATGACATATACAGCTCGTGTCACATAATCCAATTCATCAAGATAATATTTGAATCAAAATGAAGTATGTGAGGTCTGACTATGTTTATTTCAATCATTTATATTCTAAGTTTCAAACTGCCAAAGATATTGTAATAATTTGTTTGTGCTAAATTGCTAATTAGTAATTAGGAGATCATATAAACAGCTATAACAAGTATTATTGGTACTATAAAGAAAAAAAAGTATTATTGGTACTATAAATAAAATGACAGGGCCAAAATTAGATCCAAAATGGTCGAGATGCACCTGGGTATGCTCAATAAAGTGACCTTTTTCATCTTTTAACCTACAAAACAGACACAAATCCAGTCAACTCGCTTTCTGTGAATTTGTGAAGCAACTCATAGATTTGTGCAAAAGTTTTCTTCACCAGAAAATATATTAATTCAACCTTTTCAGTGAACATACGATAGGGTTAAGAGAAAACGAAGAAAAGTTAAAAATAAAAACAGGCTACATAGTTATTCCTGAATCAAACGTCACTGGCACGTTGCTAGAGTATTATTTATAAGGGGAATCCTAGGCATTGATTATGTGCAAAATATATAGAAGCCAACCACTTTAGATCAATCATTCTACAATCTCTCTTTCCACTCTCTTCTTTGGGTGCCTTGGTTCAAGTCTTGGCAAGCCCCATTCTTGTTGTGACCCTGATAGAATTATTGACCTCCCTGTAGCCATCAATGCCACAAACAAATTCCGTTTCACCAGTAAGATGGGACTAAATCGAGTTTGATATCACCATTAAATAGAGATTAAAACATATCTTATGGATATCGAATCATCAGAACGTTTATCAAATATGTAGATCCTGTGGTTAAGTGTCTAAGGACCTTTTTTTGTCATGTTATTAAACTGCTGAGAGAGACAGCAGTAATCTAATCTGATGCAAAATTTTTAAAACAAATTGTTGAGGGAAATTGACATTTGGCAGAAGGTTTGTTGTAAGGTGATGTATAAGCAGAGTTTCTATGTGCAACATTGTAAAACCACTTGACAGGGATGTCAAGAAATTACAAACAATCATTAATATTCAGAGCAAACTAAATATGACAAGATGTACCTTTCCCTTTTTCTTCTCTCTCCCAATTAATAAGTTGTATGCATCCAACAAGTTAGAACTTACAAGCTCACTCTCAACCCTGTTATTGCACGGGGGAGGATGCATCATTTAAGCTAGAGCTTATTGGCTTCTCTTACCATTATATGCAACTAGATATATTTAAATGTGCCACCCAAATATCTAACAATAATTTTCCTTGTATCACTGTTTCCTACAGTAAGCAAAAACTATCAAAATCAAAAGTCTAGAAGTATAAACATAGGAATGGCACCATTATTATTTGAACCAACAAGTTTTTCACCATTGTTAAAATCCAGATATTGAGAAATCATATCAAGAATGGAAATTTTAAATTGAAAAAAGTCCCCGGGGGGTGGGGCACTTAAAGATTGCTTGCCTCTCACACATCTTCACAACTTTTGCATCAGCATCTGGCTCGCATTTGCGTGTCTTAACATATAACTCCTGGGGTTTATAGGGAACATCCTGGAAAAAATGTTGAGCTTGGAAATTTCATCAAAATTTATTAATTGGATGTAATAAGTAGAGACTTTACTTGACCCGATCATCTAGGATCTATGAAAGTCTAAACTAGAGATAAACATATCTCCTAACAATTCCTCTGCCTATCAGCCTCACATGGAAAAAATTTTGCAATGAACATTCTGTTTATTCCTGCCACAGTAAGATTAAAAATTTTCACTCTTTACAAAATAAACACTTCTCTTGAATTAGAAGAAATAGAATAAACACTCAGAATATCATGAATTAGTTCTTATCATATAAATGGGAATGTTCTCTAGAACAGTAAATATATGATCCCACAGCAACCCACAAAATAAATAAATAAAATAGTCCCCTACCCGTATATATGTTAGCTGATACATAGCGTATGCAGCAGATTTGTTGACAGTTAGCACTGGTGGTATTCGCAGAGTCTGCATCTTGTTAGTTGAGTTCTCCTCCACCTCCACAACTTCTGCAACAATTGAGGCCTCACCCCCGCTCTGCATAATCAAAACACAAATTGCGTGGCATTTAAAAATACTATGCGGGCAATGCCATCTAAAATAACTTGTACTAAATTTTAAGTCTATACAGGCTGTCATTGCTCAGCACCCGTCTCCTTTCAATTCACAACTATTGACCACTATTCTCCTATTTTATGTCACAAGTACTGTTGACATATATCTACAAAGTAAACAGAGATGCTGATCAAAATCTGTGAATGTTCCAAATTAAATCCAACGGAGTTCTAAAATCGTGAACATTGTTCTTAATTGAACAGTTCAGCTCTCGTCACATTTACATTTATCTCCAAAAGGATTCTTAATTTTTCCTTAATGCCTTGTGTTTCATTTAGTTGCATGCTGAGGTATTGAGTTACCCTTTAAAAACTAAAAATCCTAACTCTTTCTTCTCATTCATCAGTTAAAATTGGCCCTTTTCCATTAACTTTCAAAAGTACCTTGCTACAATCTTAGAAGATTAATACTATTAGGAATCGACGACAGACGTAACTATTCAATTGCATTAAATGAGACCTTCACTTTTTTTCGTCAATTTCACAAACACCATTGCTACATTCCTTCGTCATTTTCGTGATTTTATCACCAGAGAAGATACTGGAACTGGAATATCCAAATTTTAACCAATTACAAATACAGCTTTTCAAAAAAGTCCACTCTCAAGTCAGAGACACACAGAAGATACAAAATGTTAAGTTGCAAAATAGAAAAATAAGAAGAATTACGGAGCCACTTGGGACCGCCATATTCAGGACGATCTTCTTGGTGCAGTTGAGATTATCGGAGTCCGAACTCTTCTCGCACTTCTCGAGCTTCGATTTCGAAAGGATCTGGACTCCGGCGACACTACGAGAGCCAAGAAAACTGAGAAACAATACGAGAAACAAGATCGTATGCTCCATCTCTTGGGGTTTCGGTTATGGATATCGTTAGATTCAGTGAGTCTGAAACTAAGCGCGTAAGAGTTAACAGTGTAACTCGAAAAGGGAGGGAACTGGTTTTGAAACTGTCAAATAACGGTTTTCTTTTTATTTTTCTTTTTCTTTTTATTTTTATTTTTCAAAAAATATGTCGAAAATATGAATTGCGGATTTTACGATGTGAGCCTGAGCCAGCAGTTGGCAAAAAAGTGCCCAAGCAGTACAACATTGTTGGACATGCCATGGGTTGGTAAGGATGTAACGATTGGATTTGGCTCGGATCTCACTCAGAAATTAAGAAGACGAGTGCTATAGCCATAAATATATTATATAAAAATAATCTCATAAATTAATATAATTTTATATAATTTATTAGATTTATTTTTTTAATAAAAATAATTTAATAATCTGACAAATCAAATCAAGTCACTTTAATTTATAAGATTACTTTCGTATAATTTTTTTATAGATAAAATATTTTTTAAAATACTTTTTTTTTTTGAAAGGTGTATACATGTCTCTTTGTCAAAAAAGAAAATTAGAAAAGAAAAATAAAAAAATACATGTCTCCAAACAGACTATGAGGAATATATAATGTCTCACATTTAACAAATTCAAATTTAATAGAAATTGGAGTCAAACTTTGCTTGTAATTATAAATATTTCTAGAAAATTTATATATATAAGTATGTGTTAATAATACACTTAGTACAATACTTACATGGCATAATTTAATTTGGGATATAAGTTTTAAAATTTGAATCTGGCAAATCAAATCTTACTATTTATGTGATATATATGGTGCACGCTATACACTGATTTAAAAATAGAATAATTCTTTTTAAAAATTTTGATTTCGATTCTATAATTACAATTTTGAAATAAGTAAATAAATCAATCTTATAGTATTTTTTGTTATTTATATGAATATTTTAGCAGCTCTAAATATCACATGAGCATTTTATTGGCTCGCAAGTGTAAAAGTAAATTCGACACTGTTATGTTTGAGTGTCAAATCTATCTCAACCTGTATCAAAATAAACATTGATGGAACTTACTATTTTTTTAAATTTTCATAAAAAGTTAAACATATGATTTCAATCTACTTCGTACTAGGGGTGTGCAGAATTCCGAGAATTCCGACTCCGTCCGACCTCCGCTCCGATGCCGACTCCAACGGAGTCGGAGTTGTCGGAATTCGGAGCTACTCCGAATAATTATTCGGAGTCGGAGTCGGAGTCGGAGCTCGAAGGAGCTCCGACTCCGACTCCGAATTTTTTTTTTAAACCTAGCTCCAAAACGACGTCGTTTTGAAGCTGGGTTTTAAAAAAAAAAAAATTGAATGACACCGTTCCACTTAATATGGAACGGCACCGTTCCACTTAATATGGAACGGCGTCGTTCCATATTTCCAAGTTGAAGGGGCTTCTTCTTCACGTCAAGCGTCCTCTTCCTTTTCACTTCTTCTTCTTCCTTCTTCCTTCTTCACTTCTTCTTCCTCCTTCACTTCTCTCTCGCGTCTCCCGTCCCAGTGACTGAACCAGTGAACCAGTGAAGTTCAGAACACCGTTCGTCGTTGCTCCTCCCTGCCGCCGTCCCTCTGTTCAGCTTCCAGCCTTCCAGCCTTCCACCTACGGTGAGCCCTAAATTTAATTCAAGCACGTCTCTTATGAATTGAAACCAGTAGTTGTGATTCTTGTGTATTGAATATTCAATATAGTCCCCAACACGGCGCTCAAAAACATGAATTTTACATTGTTTTGAAGACTTGCGCTCGAGCGATGTGTCGAGCGCAAGTCGAGCGCACGTTGTTTTGAACATTGGCTCGAGCGATATGTCGAGCGGAAGTCAAGCGAACCTCTCTGGAAGAGTTCTGCTCGAGCGCTACGTCGAGCGCTCATCGAGCGAACCTCTCTGGAAGGGTTCTGCTCGAGCGCTACGTCGAGCGCTCATCGAGCGAAACTCTCTGTATGGATTCTGCTCGAGCTCGACGTCGAGCGCAGGTCGAGCGAACCTCTCTGGAAGGGTTCTGCTCGAGCGCTACGTCGAGCGCTCATCGAGCGAAACTCTCTGTATGGATTCTGCTCGAGCTCGACGTCGAGCGCAGGTCGAGCGATCCTCTCTGTATGGATTCTGCTCGAGCGCCACGTCGAGCGCAGTCGAGCGAACCTCTCTGTATGAGTTCTGCTCGAGCGCCACTTCGAGCGCACATCGAGCGAACCTTTCTGGATGGGTTCTGCTCGAGCGCTATGTCGAGCGCACGTCGAGCGAACCTCTCTGTATGGCTCTTGCTCGAGCGCACGTCGAGCGCACGTCGAGCGAACCCATCTGGATGGGTTCGTCTGAGTCAAGCGCACATCAACCGAACCTCAATGTAATAATACATCGATACATGTATTATTATGATACAATAATACATGTCCTATTGTATAATACAATAGCCTAGTTTATTTTTAAACTAATTTTTTGCTTCTAATTTAATTTTTTCAGCTTCATTGATTGTGATATGGATCCTAGACATAGTGGAGATGATCGTCCACAAGGGGATGTAGCGGATGCCAATGCTACAACTCCTACACCGGTGGGTACTTCCACCCCTAGAGCCACATCTAGGGCAGCTACATCTAGAGCAGCTACATCTTGTGCGAGTAGTCGACTCCCACTCCCAGTTGATATAGAGGATGAAGATATGTTCAACGAGGAGGAGGAGATGCCCATTGAGCAAGATCAACCACCACGACCTTCTAAAAAGAGGTCGTGGACATGGGAGCATTTCACCAAAATACCTGGTGAAATTGCGAACCCAGTGGCAAGATGTCATTATTGTGGATCACTTTGTGGATGCCATTCGAAGAAGCAAGGTACCAGTGTGTTGATAGCACATCTAAATAGTTGCCAACGATATAAGATAGCGAAGGGATTGCAAGCCACTAATCAGACCAACCTCAGTTACCAAACTTCTACAGCCACTGATGGTACACAGACTAAGAAATTGGTCATCCCTCAATACAGTGAGAAGATGTTGAGGGACATGCTTGCAGAGATGATAATTACTGATGAGATGCCATTTACCACAGTCGAGAAAAGAGGCTTTCGAAAGTTTCTAAATTTTGTTGAGCCACGATTTCCCATTCCATCACGGTATACAGTGATGCGAGATTGTATGAAGAGGCATGCGAAGGACAAGGAGGAGATGAGGAAGATGTTTATTACCACTGGCCAAAGAGTGTCTTTTACGACTGACACATGGACTTCCATACAGAACGTCTGCTACATGTGTATCACGGCACACTACATTGACAGTGAGTGGATTTTGCATAAAAAAATTATTGGTTTTAAAGAAATTGTGGATCATAAAGGTGCATCCATTGGGGCGAAGATGGATGATTGTTTAAAGGACTGGGGAATTCGAAAAGTGCTGTGTATTACAGTTGACAATGCCAGTGCGAATGAAACAGCAATTGATTGGTTTAAGCGGAACACGACGGTGAGAGATGATGTCATTCGGGCCCACGAGTTTATTCACGTTCGATGCTGTGCTCATATCATTAACCTCATAGTTGTTGAGGGATTAAAAGAGGTTCATGATTCCATAACCCGAGTCCGCAACATTGTACGATATGTGAGGGGTTCCCCTCAAAGGCTTGCCAAGTTTAAGGCAATAGCAGAAGATTTGAAGATTGAATGTTCTAGTATGCTGTGCTTGGACGTTCCGACTCGATGGAATTCTACATACATGATGTTGGATGTGGCACAGAAGTACCAAAAAGCATTCGAGCGGATGGAGGTCGAGGATGGGGGCCTGAGGTATGCTTTGTTGGAGCCAGCAGGACAGGGGCTCGGTGCGCCAGACGCACATGATTGGACCAGTGTGAGTTATTTTGTTGAATTTTTAAGAACTTTTTATGAGATAACCATGCGACTATCTGGATCCAAATATACGACTGCGAACTCATTTTTCAGTGAGCTCTCAGAGCTTCACTTCCAGTTGGAAAATAGTTGTACTGACTCTGCTGGATTGTTATCTAATATGGCTACGAGGATGAAGATCAAATATGATAAATATTGGAGGAATATTGAGAAGATAAATAGATTGCTATTTGTGGCTGTGATCCTTGACCCTCGAGTTAAGTTGGCCGTTCTAGAATTTTGGGTAAATTCCGTCCTCGGGGCAGTGAAGGCTGGAGAGTTTATTAGATTGCTAAAAAGTGATGTTGATGACTTATATCATCACTACAGTACTAGTGCTCAGCCTTCATCCGCAGTTGGTAGCTCCTCACATTCGAGGCCGACAGGATCGACAGTTCCCTCAGGTGATACTGACCCATCTGTAGGGGTTAGAGGCAATCGTGCCATACGGCAGTATCATCAACTCATGTCAACAAGGAATATTATGCATTGTACATCTGAGGTTGAACGATATTTTATGGAAGCTGTCGAGGCACCTAGTGATGTATTTCAGTTATTAACTTGGTGGAAAGTTAATTCCACCAAGTATCCAGTCCTTTCCCGTGTGGCCCGAGATGTGCTAGCCATTCCTGTCACTACGGTTGCCTCAGAGTCGGCATTTAGCACTGGAGGTCGCGTGTTGGATGCTTATCGGAGTTCATTGTCACCGTCAACCGTGGAGGCCCTCGTTTGCACACAGAATTGGATAAGTGAAACGCCCATTGGACTAGATACCGTTGGCGTTGATGCCGAGAGCTATAGGCTTGAATCAGGTAAGTTTATATGCTTTTTAATGATGATTTAATTATTTTTAATGTTTCTAACTTCTACTTTTTATGATTTTATAGATCTAATTGTGAACCCTAACATAATTACCGATGATTGAGAGTTTGGAACGGACGCTACTTGAGAGTTGTGATGGAGTTGAGAGAACCTCATTTCTTGGTAAGAATCAAATTATTCTTTTACCGTATATAATTTTTTAATATCAATTTTTTTTCATCTATTGATTGCTATTTTCTATCTTCATTTCAGGCGTGACCAATGGAACATTGGGGTTTGAGTGAAACCCGTGTTTAATTTTTATGTAATTATATTTCAAGACTGAGTCATATTGTTATTACGTTATAAATGAGACTGTTATAACTTATGGCTGCATCATACATGTTATTTACTTTTTAAACTATTTATATAGTTATATTTATGTACTTATATCCCGAGCAAATACGTGGGATAAGTACTCTTTATTCTATAATTTCTATTAGTACTTATCCATCATCTCTCAAAAGTTTATAATTTATTATCCAACTGAAATTAATCGAATTATACAAATTCGTACCATCATTCTTTTCTATAAAATTTTAAATTTGTGTAATTTTCAACTCATGAGTCATGAGCACTTTTAATGCTAAATTTCAGGCGGACATAAAACAAATTAAAGATATAATCAAAATTCAGTAACAAAATCAGAACGAATATTTAAATTATTGAAAACTCTTGAATAAACTAAATATTTGTAGATGGTTAACTTTTAAAAAAATATATATATGTTGCCCACTATCTGAAACGAAATTGAACAACAAAATTTAAATAATAATAATAAAAAAAAATTCTGAAATTGAGTTCGGAGTCGGAGCTCCGACCTCCGTTCGGAACTCCCTCCGAACTCCAGTCGGAGATCCGATCGGAGGTCGGAGCTCCGACCTCCGATCGGAATCGGACTCTGACTACGTTCGGAGTCGGAGTCGGAGGGGAGTTTTGGCTCCGAATCCGGTCGGAGTCGGAGGTCGGAAATGACAACTCCGACTCCGTCGGAGTCGGAGCCCACCCCTACTTCGTACATTTAAACACATATCTCAATCTACTTTATACATTCAAACACATCTCAATTATGAGACTCACAAAATATTATTATTCATAAATCAATTCAAATTATATGTGATCACCTCCTCATCTAAATCCAACCTAATTGAAATTGAGATGGGCTCATAAGGGGCCTCACCAGGCACCCTTTGCATATATTGGCAGAAGTAATGATAAATACAAGTTTTAAATAGACAAGTTTTATACAAGATTTTATAAAATAATAGGTTTCACTAATAAATAATAATTTTTTTACATTTTTTTAAGGTGGAGTCTACTTTTTTACAAAGGTTTGTATAAGATTTGTCTATTTGAGACTTGTTCAAATTATTTTTTTATTGACAGCCAAATTTCATAACTTTATTAAGTTTTAAGAAATGTTATTTTAATTTATCTAAAATGAGAAATGTTATTTTAATTTAGGATTTTATTATTTTTATTGATATGTCACCGATCAAGATCTCAAATCTAAAATAATATAAGTTTTTTTAAAAAAAAAAGTCAAATCGATATTGATTATCTTGATAATATATCACTAATGGCGTGAAGTTTTGTAGAGTAGCTACCTAATATCCATCTTCCAAAGAGAGTGCCCACAAATCTATTGGTCCAACCGCAACGGGCGATTCCCATTCGTATTGACCTTAGCGCCACGTTGGCAAGTTGCAGAATAATTTGATACAGTTGAATACAAGCAACCTAAAACCAGTACACTTGCCATTTTGCAAAATTCAAATCATAGTAGCTTAAGGGAATCGTGCAAGAGCAATTGATATTAAAATAAAGAATAATGTTATTTATAATCTTAACTTTTATCATCCTTTTATTATCTTATGATATAGTATTAGGTAATTATAAATTATTTATTACATTTCACTTATAAACCTATAATTTAATGTCACATCATGAAATAATGAGAGAATGATGAAAGTTGAGATGCTGAATAAATTTTTTCTAAAATAAAAGTAATATTAGAAATAAGTGCATAAGCCTTATACAAACATAAAACAGAAATGATATCATTTGTCATCATAGAGTGCGTAAATAACGTGTATTTTATTTTTTAAAAAAAAATAAGAATAAATATAAGACTTACATAAAAAAAAATTAATATTTTAATAATAAATATCATTTTTTTAAAATTAAATATGCAACGCTTACACAACTCATAATTGTATCTAATATTATTAAAAAAAACTTCGCTTTTGAATAGAGGCCACTTTTTTCATACTTTTCACATTAAAGTCCACTTTTTTATAAAAAATATTTCAAAAAACTTAAAAATTTATGAAAAATAATATTTATAGTCGTGAAATCTGCAAGTGCAATATAATCTTTTTAAAAAATTAAATAATATAAAACTCACGTTAAAAAATTAATTTTATAATAATAAATTTCATTTTTTTTAAATAATTATATAGTATTTACATTCTCTGTAATTATATATAATATTACGCTACATATATTATTGTATATATCATTATTGTTGAAGCAAAATAAATGCGACAAAAATAAGAAAGGGGTGAGTTTGGATTACAAACTCATCTCAACTCATCTCAACTCATCATTACAACTTTTTCAAATTCCAATATAAAATATAATAAACAATTTAACTTTTTCAAATTCTAAAATAATAATAATATTAAAAAATAATATTCTAACAATATTTTATCATCTCAATTCAACTCAACTCAACTCACTTCAACATCCAAACACAACCTTAAGATTCTTCACGTAAATTTACCGAAACAAAACCGGGCAAAGAACTCCAGTTTCATCGACCAATAGCGAACTCTCCTCTTAAATTGTCTGGATGCCTCGGATCTCAAATTTTGGCCACCGCTTCCCCAAACACAACAGCTGTCCGTACCAGAAAGCATCCCAGGCCGGCCACTGAAACGTGGCAATCACTCGTTAGTGCCACGCTTTCGTATACAAAAATTTTTAACACAGAGCCGCGGATACCATTCTCTATCGATAATAGTTATAGGAAAATGCTAGATAAAAGTAATCGATTCAATTTTTTATTTAAGAATTAAATAAGTGATTATTAAGAAATTGATATTTTTTTATTTTTTAAAAATTCTTAAAAATTAAAATAGAAAAATTTTCATCAGTTCGTTCTTATTAGCATTGCCCAATAATTATAATAAATTAATAATGTAGACCACCACCACTATGCGCATTGCACACCCCACATCCGCCGGTGAGGCTCCGGTGACCTCCATGGACGTTGACGAGTCACAGACGAGTCTATACATGAGAGCTCTGGTCGATCGGTGCCAGAGTCTGGAGGCGAGTCACTCGAGGCTGAAAGAGCAGTTGGACGAGCTGGTGCAAGAGATCAAGAAGAACAAGGAGGAGAGAGAGATGGAGGTGGGGATCGAGGAAGTTGGTTTAGACTCCTGGTGTGGTGGTTTTCCGGGGTTCTTCGTTGATGGGAGTCCGTATAGGAGGGCTTTGGAGTGTATGGGCCACGCTGTTCACGTTTGCAGAGCTTCTTCCGGGGAGATCCTATACTGGTATGTATTTATTAATGTAGATTTGTAGCAAAGAAAAGGCTCATGATCAAAAACTTAGACAATAGGTATATTCTGTTTATAAGCTTTGTTTGGTTTACCCCATGCATGTAATTGGTTTCTGGGTGTTACAGTGAGTACTGTGATTCGTATATAATTACGGTGTGCAGGTGGTTTTGAATAGGAAGGTAAGCTATGTAAATAATAGTTTTCGATGGATCTTTCAATCGAGTGTGAAGATGTTTAAACAAGAGATAGGAATGGAATTTAAGGTCGATGCCGAACTCCCAATCCGCCGCTTGTTGGCTCGGGTACTGGAGAGCAAGCCCATGATAGAGCTAGTTATTTGTAAGCAACTTTGCTTATGGTTTTTAATTTCTTTCATCCTGTGGGAGATATATATATAGATATAGCTTATAGCTTAATTAAGATGAGTTATAGAACGTCCCAATCTGTTCTACTACTCAAATTCAAGTACTTAGACGTTGAGGCTGGCCGGATCATAGACATGGTATATACTGGGCTTAATTAAGGTTTTAGGATTGTGTTAGGTTCAAATCTTGCCGGCCTACAATAAAAGAAAAGGCGTGATCCGATCATCAATTGGGCTGAAAACCGATCTGATCAGTTCGGTTTTCTCATGAAACCGAAACCGACCGACCGGTCGCTTAAGAGGAAGAAAACCGATCGAAACCGACCGGCTTAAGGGCTGAAACCGGCCGGCTTTCGGGCCAGCCGGTTCCGGTCGGTTTGATCTGTTTTGGGCTTTTCTTGGGCCCTTCTTTTGGGCCTTTGTTCTATTATAATTGGGTCAATTCAACAAACTGTTTTGGACTTTTTTTTTTTTCCTTTTTTCATTATCCAAATTCTTTTTGAGCTTTTTTTGAGTTGATTTCATTTTAAATTTTAATAGTAATATCATTTATAATTTTCTAGTATTAGTCTATTACTAACTAACTATATTAATTATTACTTACTACTTATTACATAATTAAAAAAAATAAAAATAACTTCACTAGATGTTCAGTATTACTCAATACATATTAAAAAAAACAAAAACAAAAACAAATTGTCTTAAACATAGCAAAATGCAACTAAAAAATATAACATAATTAAATGACAACAAATTAAATAGTTGCTACTTGCTTCTTCAACTTCATGCCATCAACCTTCAATCTTCAATACTTGTCACGTTTGATTGTGTGCCCAACTCTATATACAAATATTAATAATAAAAATAAAACATCAAATGTTAGTGAATTTGGTTTATAAAAAATACTAAATTAAATTACAATGAAAACAAATAAAATATTACCTGATTCTACTATGAAGCTCTCCACATTATCCATAACCTTCTGGATATCAATGGTTGTTGCTGGATGTCTTAACCAATTTTGAGTACGAATCAGTGCTTCAACAGTTCTCGGAGCCAATGAACTCCGAAAAGAGTCAAGCACACGACCTCTCGTACTAAATGCTGACTCAGATGCAACCGTGGAAACAGGCATAGTCAATAAGTCTCGTGCAATCCTCGCGAGTATAGGATAGTTAGCCTCATTAATTTTCCACCAAGTTAACAAGTCAAACGATGTGGAGAGTGCCTCACAACCATTTGATAAATATCGATCTACTTCTGTTTTGGCAATAGTAGATCCCATGGCGGAAGATGATTTATACCACTCATAGAACCATATGGTCTCACGCCTGCCATCACCATCATTCATGGTTCTCGATGTCGGAGGGGGCACATATTCTTGGCTACTCGTAATGGATCCGAATTCCACATTATATTCTGCATACAAATCTTTCAATAATTGTTTCACATTCGACACCAACTCCTCAGCACGAAACTCATCATGAACTTTTTTCAAGTGGAAAGTAAGAAATCCTAACTTGCTTCGTGGATCAAGTACAACTGCAACTAACAAGAACAAGTTCAGTCTGTCTAATGACCCCCAATACTTATCATACTTTATTCTCATATTTATGGCCATACTCCTCAAGCAACTATTAGGACTCTCGCTCAACTCCATCAACTCATTTTGGAGATCACAAATCTCTAAAAAATTGGTGTTGGCTGTCACATATAAAGATCCAGAAAATCTATTAGTAGCATCATAAAACATCTCCAAAAATTTAACAAAAACCCTCACTGTCTCCCACTCCCTAGCTTTAGGAGGCCCTATGTGCCCAGGCCCAGTGCCATCATCAAAATAAGAGAAATAATTATAATCCTCACTCTCCATCCGCCTGAAAGCCTTCTCAAACTTCTTAGCTGCCTCCAACATCATATAAGTTGAGTTCCATCGTGTTTGTATATCAAGACACAACATTTTCTTACAATCAATTTTTTCTTTTTCAGCACATCTCTTAAACATGTCTAATCTTGCGGGAGATGAACGCACATATCTAACTGCATTTCTCACCATTGTGATGGCGTCATTACACTCCTTCAAACTCTCATTCACAATAAGATTCAATATATGAGCACAACATCTCATGTGCATATACTTACCCCCAACAAATTTTCACTCAAAAACTATTTCAAATATGAAATTGCAGTATCATTTGAACTTGTATTATCAACTGTCACAGTAAATATTCTATCAATGCCCCAATCATACAAGCATGACTCAACATATCTCCCAATAGTTTCCCCTCGATGATTAGGGATTAAACAAAAGTTAATAATTTTTTTCTGCAATTTCCAATCTTGATCAATGAAGTGTGCAGTTAGACACATATAATTCAAATTCTGTATTGATGTCCATGTATCGGTCGTTAACGAAATCCTCATGCCACCATTTTTTAACACTTTTTTCCGTTTTTCCTTTTCACTTTCATACAATTTCATACAATTTCTTGCCACTGTGACACGACATGGCACTTTAAACCGAGGTTCGAAAGCCCAACACACTTTCTTAAATCCCTGTCCTTCAACAATTCTAAATGGTAACTCATCGACAATTATCATCTCTGCAATCGCTAACCTCACAACATCTTCACTATATTTGTGGGTTACAAGACTCCTTAACATACCATCACTCTCCCAAACCCCCTCCTCAGGTGTTGCCTCACCTGTTAATATTTTTTGGTACCTATCCAAAGGACCACGTTTATGAAGATTTTTGGGACATGAAGGCAAATGGTTTTGCATTGTTGAAGTCCCATTCCTCTTTGAGTGGCAAGCATATGTCTTGCCACAATAATTACATTTAGCCTTTGGATCATCTATAGCACAACCCTCCACTTTCGTAAAATGGTCCCAAACAATAGATGGATCATTCCCTTTTCGTTTCTTAGGTAATGGACAAGTAGTACTAGTAGGGGTACTAGGGGGTTTTGATGACTGGGTCTCCCTCACATCATCTCCCAAGTTAATGGTTGGTGTTGATGCATCAACATCAATCGGAGACGACGAAGAATCCATCTAATTATAAAACAAAACATAAATATTACACGTTAGTACTTAATACGTTATCACGTACATTATCACAACAGCTAGTTTGCAACATAGCAAACATCACAAGTCTAAGACTCTAATCTAAGTTTAGTTCACTCATCACATTTCATGCTTTAAATTCATTAATTCAAACTTCCAAAGATTGGTAAAAAATAAAATTAACAAACATAGCCTACAATCCACAAGTCTATCACAGACACACGCACAAAAATTATCACTAATCATCACAAATTATCACACTGTAAGCACTAGCAGTGGCACTAAGCAGTGGCACTTCACAGTTCACATTTCGGGCAGAAGTCCTAAGCTCATTTCAACATTGCTCCATCACACACGACACAAAGTCAATCACAAACCACAATATTTTTACTAACTAAGGTAAAAACAGAGGCTATACATCATCTTCCTCCCAAAACATTTCTCAAGAAATTTAACAATAACAACTTCAACATTCAAGAAAATAAACCCATAAAAGATGAATAAAACTTACAGTGGGATGTGGGTCATGTGGGTCGTCGGCGATGAGAGAGGAGAAAGGGTTGTGCCGCTGTGGGTTGTCGGCTACGAGAGAGGGAGTCTGGGTCACGACTCACGGGGTCCGGGGAGAGGGAGAGGGAGTCTATATGGCCACGGGGTCCAGGGAGAGGGAGAGGGAGAGGGAGAGGGAGAGGGAGTCTGTATGGCCTATGGGGTCTGGGGAGAGGGACAGGGAGAGGGAGGCTGCCGCTGGGACTAGGAGCTGCTCAGGCTCACGAACTCGAAGGAACGAAGAAGACAAAATGAGAACGGGGGGTGGGTCGGGGTTCTAACACTAGCCACAACGACGCTGTTAGACCAAACGGCGTCCTGCTTAATTTTTTTTTCATTGGTTTAAAAACAAAACGACGCCGTTTCATGTGAAACAACATCGTTTTGTATAAGAAATATATTTTAAATATATAGATTTAAGACGTCGGCCGGTTCATCGGTTTAGACCGGGATTGAACCGCAGACCGAACCGGCCGACGTCGGTTTCCTTAATTTCCTACTGCCGGCCGACCGGTTCTCTGCCGGTTTCGGCCGGTTCCTGAATCCGGCGGCAGGTTTGAGTCGGCGGCGGTCGGTCCGGCCAGTTTGTGTACAGCCCTAATCATCAACATTAATTCTTCCTTGTTTACATGCTAGTGTGCCTGAACAACCTATGTAAGTACTACATGTACATGGAAGGTCGAGATGACGAGGATGGATAAGTACTGTTAATGTCATATTTCGTACGCATTTGGGTCGGGTTCCAGCAACTCGGGTTTTGGGCCTTTCACCTGCACATTTAAGAAAACACAGTGAGTGGGGGGGCCTTTGTGGAGGTCGGGAAGTCTTCTATACTTAAGTCAATATATCTCATTTGTAATTTATGTGTGAACTTAGAGGAAGCAGAGAGAGTTCTTTGTACCTGGGGGTCAGCTTTTATACTAAATTTCTGGGTGTGGGTAGCTCATTCCTGGCCTGAGGGAGTCAATGTCACTTCAACTGTTCACTTACCTTTAATGCAGCATGGCTCTTGAGGTGGCGTCCTTAATGCGGCGTTGCTCCCTAACTTACTTTACCTTGCGGACATTCCTTGTTAAGCCCATCTATGCCTGCTGTCAGGAGATCGAGGGTTCTCTATATCTCCCGCCCACCTGCCTGCGCAGGTTCCTAAGGGTTGGGTGTCATTGTGAGGGTGTTAGGGCGACAAGTCTTATCTACCCCTATCATCTGCTTTTCCCACGTATGAGTTACTTCATAGGTGGGTTTTGCTCATGGGTCGAATACTCTGTAGAAGCTCACTAACTCTTTTTAAAGGAGGGTCGTTGGGCTTGATTAGGTTCTCTAACTTACTTCCCCGGAGATCCTCCTAGGGTTACTATACGGTCAATACGGGGATCTACGTGGTTAGCATAGACACATTTATTGTGGTTGGCAAATAAAGCTCCAATCCTACATTGAACAATCCACGTAGATTGGTTATGACAGTTATCATGCTGGTAAATTCCATTGATTACTTAAATATATAAGAAAAATTCGGCATCGTGTAATGTTTAGGAGCGTAACTGGTTCGGTTATGAACAAATTTTGAAATCGAATCGATATATACCAGTTTTGAAAATTTAAGAATCGATACAGACCGACTCATTACCAAAACAGAAATTTTCAATTTAATTGATTTCAATCTGATTCGATTTTTCTAATTTACCATTTACACGTATGTATGACACTACATAAGTTAAGACATTATATATATATATATATCAAAAGTAAGTTTATATTGATAACTTAATATATTAATGTTCATGTTTAAAATTAAAAATTATATATAATATAAAAAGTTATAAAAAAAACATATTTTATATATAATATACAAAATTAAATATATATATATATATATATATATATATATATAGGTTAGCTTCAAACCAGTTTTCAAAATATAAAAATCAGTACTAAATGTCTGAATTCGTTACAAACCATACCAAACCCACCAGTTCAGTCGCTTCAACTTTTTTTTTTTCCTTTTTACATCCCTAATAATTTTAGAGAAGTTTAAAATTGATATATGGTACTATTAGAGCCAATCTAGCTACTAGCTAGTAAGGCCAGCTATATATCTATTCTATTATAACAAGTGATTATCAAATTGTGAATAGTAATTTTTATTTTTTTCTTTAATTTTTCTTATTTCTCCATTAAGTCCGTTAAGTCATGTTTTACCAAACACCTTTAAAACCATTGACCATTTGATGTGTAGCTCCTTTATAGAATTTAATGAAAAATTCTATTTTACCAAAAGGTCAGACCCTTAACCATTTGACGTGTAACTCTCTTGTATAATTTAATGAAAAATCATATTTTACCAAAAGACCCTTAATAGCCTCGCGGCGCACATGATTGACTTCTTTTTTTCATGTCTATTTTTGTTCTGACAGTGTACTCATTTTACTTTCTTTTTGTTTCAATTTTTTTAAATAAAGAAATTAAAATGACTCTACTCTTTAGAACAGAAACATTTTAGAGCATTCTCATTATAAAATTCAACTTTAAGTAAATTTAACTAATAAAATACTTAAAACACTCAATATATAATATTTAATTTAATTAGAATATAATTAATATTATTATTATTATTAAATATTATTAATTTAATTTTTTTATTTTTTTTATTTAAATCATTATGTTAATAAGTGCATCTTGAGACTAACACAGTCGGAACCGTTCCCTAATATATATTTATATATGAAACTGGATCTAATTTTTCGTTCTTTTTCTGCAATGATGATCTGGATCAGGGAAAATGCATATTCCATCTCATCCTTAATTAGGACCTTAATTAGCTATGGGATTATCACAGTAATTATATCGATCGTAGTCATTTCAATAGATTCGGCATAAGATAAGGAACGAATTAGTTCTTCATGACTTAAATGCTTGTTTTGCACGTTACTACTATCACACGTGGCTGGCTGCAGCTATCTCAGCAAAGACACGTATTGCAGGAATCATTCAGCCAAAAGGCTCTATGGATGGAAAGAATATGAAGTCCTTGGACAAGAAGTTGCCGAAGTCCTGGTTGATGAAGAATACTGCGAACCTCTTCAGAAAATCATGGACAGCTTGAGCAGTACTGGGCAATCATGGTCAGGTCAGTTTCCATATAAGAAGAGGTCCGGTGAAAAATTTATGGCGATAGTGACAAAAAGCCCCTTGTATGAGGATGGTGAGCTTGCTGGTTTTATCACTGTTTCAAGTGATGCTGCATTATTTAACAGTACTATAGGTTCCGAGAACCTGAGAACACGTGATCAGGATCGTGCCGGCCAAGATCGTCATCAACCGGCCAGAGTACTGCGGGGGTTAAACTTGAAAGGGATTCAGTGGTACCCACGTCCACCAATTAATTCTCCAGTGCCACAGATTGCATGCGTCTTCTGTCTCCAATTTAAGAATTGTTTCATTTTATCTCATCATTATAATTTTTTTAAATTTTTATACAATATAATAAACTATTCAATTTTTTCAAATCTCATAATAATAATAATATTTTAATATTATTTTTTTCAATTTTTATATTTCAATCTAAAAATAATAATTTATAAGAATATTAATCATCATTATTGGTATAACTAGAAAATTAAATATAGACGTTGTACGTAGAAGTGTGGTGTAACATTAATTTATATATATGCTGCGGGACTTAATTCAGGCCTCAAAATTTCTATTGCGGAGGCATGGAGATTATACGTACTGCAGTGCATGTGACTCGTCTATGGACACGGATCAGGAGTCAGGACACTGCAAGAGACACTGAAGGTGCTAAATTAGAGAGGCCCAGTACACTAATACGTCTCTTTAACAATGGACTACAGATAAAATTCTTTTGTCTGTATTTTTGACAAGGGGATTTCGAAGATTAATTAGATCATTTTTCTTTCACCTTTTGATACGCTATTTTTACTATTTATTATAAGTCTGCGTACCTTCATCTATCATCTGCATGATATGAACTTAATTGCGTTAAATGGTACGTACCGTACTACTGCCATGTCGTGCATGCATGTCTACTTCATTAGATTGTAATTTTCTTTCCAGTTCTCTTTGCTTTGGATATACGTTTATAAAGGCCAAACTAATTGGTGGATATGACTCTAGGCAGCAAAGGTCTTGGCAAAGCTGCGCATTAAGGGAACTGGGAAACGTGGAGAAGAAGATGATGGAGTTATTCAAGAAAATGATGCGACAGATTCGAAGGAAACAGCCTCATGCCACTACATGAGTACTATGGGTACAGAGGGAACATATTCTAATGTATACTATAATGGGCATAGAACGTCTCACAATGAATTTGAAGATCAGACTTCTCTTCATGTAGCCGCTTTAGGGGAGTGTACTGAGTGTTTTAGATTACCGAGACCTGGAGATCCATTGCCAAGAATAGGATGCCAAGTCGACGCGAAGGAAATGGAACTCCAAGTTTCAAACTTGAAAGCTTCGGAGATAGAAGATGAAATGCAAGAACAAAAAGATGATAAACGGCTCCCAAGCTCAGCGGAGACGATGGGCAGCAATGGAAGCTCATCAAGCAAAGGGGAGAATGAGTCGAACTCTTTAGTAGATTGTGAGATTCGCTGGGAAGACCTACACTTCGGGGACGAGATTGGGCAAGGTAAACTTCAGTGGCTCATTTAGAAATTTTGAATGTGCTGATCTAGAAACGTTGGTGGACATTAATCTTATATAAAATAAATGTCTGATGTATCTGTTCCTGTTAACAGGTTCCTATGCCATTGTTTATCGTGGAATTTGGAATGGATCGGTAATTTTTAACCCCAAAACTCCTCTATGTACTGATCTAAGAGTATATATTCAATCAATGTTTTTTCCTTAATTACGAAGAAGAATGGCTGTCATGTGTTCATAATCAGGATGTTGCCATTAAGGTTTACCTGGGAAATGAATATAGCGAGCTAGGGAACTTTAGAGGACTACAAGAAAGAGGTACTCGATCCTGGCTCAGCTAACTTTTAACTGCAGCTTGTAATTTTTGGTGATGTAAGTAAGCATGACCTGATCCTTGAATCTCATTTGCATTATATGTTTCAGATTGATATAATGAAGAGACTAAGACATCCAAATGTACTGCTGTTCATGGGAGCAGTATATACACAGGAGCGGCTTGAATTGTCACAGAGTTCCTACCCAGGTAAATGAAGTGTTTTACCTTTAATTCCAGAAGAGTACTGATATAATAAGTAAACAAAGTCCACCTAGAGATGATATTTTATTAACGTACCAACGGGGATATGCTAGATGATTTTGTGGAGAGAAGTAAGCTCACGAACTCACGTGGGTTGACGTTTTGGGTAAGATTATAAGACTATTTTTATTATAAAATAAATCTAACGAATCGTCTAAAACTATACGAGTTTTGGTTTTTTTTAGAATCTATAGTAGTACTGATGAAATTCATGGGCCTAACTCATCTCATAAAACCGGTTGTATAAGAGATGATTGCTCATTGCTTATAAACATGCCCAAGACCTTGTCCACAGTCAATGTGGGATTATTCCTCAACACCCTCCCTCACGTGCAGGCCAGTATTTTTTTCTGGTCCTTGACACGGGGTAAGTAGTGTGGGCCCCCATTCGTCCTGTGGCAGGCTCTGATACCATGATGAAATTCATGGGCCTAACTCATCTCATAAAACCAGTTGTATAAGAGAGGATTGCTCATTGCTTATAAACATGCCTAAGACCTTGTCCACATTCAATGTGGAATTATTCCTCAACAAGTACTTCTCTTTTGTAGTTAGGATGAATCTAATATTGAGCCCAACTATGTGCATATGATTGTCTTCTCTTTTGCGAGAAAATATATATATGTCGGTATTTTACGTAGATTTCGTTTTGCGTGGTCAGAGGAAGCCTTTTCAGAACTCTTCACAAGAACAATCAGGCATTAGACATAAGACGGCATCTGAGGATGGCTCTTGATGTTGTACGCGTGCACGTTCTACTCTCTCTCGCCTGTGTCTTTATGTATGTGTACTGCTGCTTTTACAACTCTAGAATTAGCACAATCCAATCCATTAATATTTTACTGCAGGCAAGAGGAATGAATTATTTGCACCACAGACATCCACCAATTGTACATAGAGACCTAAAATCTTCTAACCTGCTTGTTGATAAAAACTGGACTGTCAAGGTACAAATAATATTGCTTGAGAAATACTTAATTTGTCACAAATGAATTACACAAAAGTAAATTCACAAACTGACGTGACTTAAGCAATACATTAGATTGTAAAATTACTTTTAATTTAAAGTAGATCTAACGCAGAATCACGTCAGTTTATGAGTTTATTTTTATATAATCTCTTTATATCTGTAGCAGTTCTCATATTATTTTAATAAATTATGCCGGCAGATTCAGCATATATATTATATATAGCAGTAGTACTTGCTTATATATAGTACTAGTCATTCGATTTATAATTTTCCAGGTTGGAGACTTTGGCCTTTCAAGGTTAAAGAACTCGACATTTCTAACAGCAAGGTCTGGGAGAGGAACAGTAATGATCTGATCTATTCCCTGATCTTTAATTTTTTTTTTTTTTTTTCATGCAAAATCTCTGGCCTCCGTATGTTCTAGCTGATCATCCTATATTTGTACGTATTGCAATGTCTACTTTTATCGGTGACATATATCCTTGACTTGTTCATATATTTCTTTTACTTACATACAGCCTCAGTGGATGGCCCCAGAAGTCCTTCGAAATGAACCTTCAAACGAAAAGTAATTTAAAGAAACTGATCTTTAAAAGTTCCTAAATTTCGCTGATTTCCTGATCTTGGGGCAGGGTTGAGCCGTGAGCATGCTACTAAATGATCAGGATGATCACGAAAAACAATGTTGGATATTGAACTATTGAAATTCCTTCTTAATTTCTATTATATGCAGATCTGATGTTTTCAGTTTTGGTGTCATCCTGTGGGGACTAATGACAGAATCCATTCCATGGAACAATCTAAATTCCTTACAGGTGAGGTGATCTCTGCAAACATACGTACAGACAGATTCTAGCTCTCTAGTACTACTCTTATTTGGATTGCTCCTCGATCTGAGACCGTTGTGATCTTTGATTTTGAAAGGTTGTTGGAGTTGTAGGATTCATGGATAGAAGATTGGATCTACCACAAGGCCTTGATCCCCAGATAGCATACATCATCCAAGACTGTTGGCAAAGGTACATAAGTACGTTCATTTTCAACTGGCTAGCTAATTCCTTAATCTTCTGATCTGTATTAATATTACATATGTTAAATTTCCATGCTCAACTAAACTCTGCTCGCTTAAAAACAAGCAGTGATCCAGAACAGCGTCCATCGTTTCGAGATGTAATCCAGAGAATGACGGCCCTAATCCCGAGTACTGCTGCAGTTTCAACCCGTAGGAGCAGTACTACAGAAACTTAAAACTGCAATGTGCTCGATCTTGGCTAAATACATATGTAGATGTAAAAGTTTGATAAGAAGTAGGTGACTAAGTTGATAAGTTTGAAAATGACTAAGTGAATAAGATGATAAAGTTTATCTTATCTTTAGTTTTATAATTTGGATGAATGTAAAACACTTTGACTTTATCTATATATGGCTATTTTGATTTTATCTAGAGGTTGTTAGATAATGTTTTAGATTAGTCGAGAGTGTATGTATCCGAATGATAAGGAATCTGTCATTATCCTATGAAGAATTTGAATGGAAACTATATCTGTTGAGAGGACTTAGCGCTAGATACATGAGACGCGTCAGTAGAGTTTTTCATAGCAGAGTTCTTCTATCAGTATTCAGTAGAGTCCTGCTGTAGATCAAATTCCTATTAGACTCATTTCGTCAGCAGTCCTATTGCAAATCAAATTCATATGATCAGATTGTTTATTTAAGGAATTCTACTGGTTAGGATCTACAGAGATTCAGTTCTGAATATTTTTTAGAGCACTTGCCAGTGCATATTTTTGTGAGAAAATTCATTGGAGAATTTTTATACTGTTTCTCCCAAAAAGTGTGATCGTTGATCCAAGATTGATATGAAGTGATCGTGATTCAGCCACTAAAGTTCTAAGAGAAAAGTCAATGTTTGAAGATTGTCAAAGGTTCTGGCTGCTATTACGGTAGAGACAAATGAGTCATTTATTTAGTCAAATAAGAGTGTCAATTGACAAACGTCTTGTAATTAGTTTTACTTGTAATTGATTTTTAAATAATAAAATTGATTTTTCTGAGTTTGGCTGCCCCGTAGGGTTTTACATTTAAAGAGTTTTTTTAAAGGATTTCCTTTCGATACCAATCTTGATGTCATGCAATTTATTTAATTTACGTTATTGTTTAATTATTAAATATTTCTATAATTAACGACTAACCAATTTGTTGAATGAATTTATAAATATTTTCCTTGCGTTACAATACATGGCATTTAGATAATTTCAATTAGTATCAGAGTGTGGTTCACTCATTCGAGTGTGATCTGTGTCTCCCTGTAGGTCATGTCATCCTTATATGTCCCGCGACACTTTGATGGAAAAAATTATGCTTATTGGAAGATTCGTATAAAGGCTTTCCTCAAGTTTTTAGATGAATGTGTGTGTGACATTAAGTGATAGAAACACTTGCTTTTTTTTCCTACACATCATTAGTTTAGGACATGCATTTCACATATTTTTGTTTTCTTCCATTGTTTTTGAGAAAAAAAAAATTCTTTATTTATTTTTATGCTTTGTTGAGTTTGGCAAAGATCATGCTTGGTTTGCCCAGTTTTGACTTTTGAGTACTCACTTCTTCACACTTCCTATACTTGGAGATGAAATATCTCTCTATTTTTCATGTAGTTTACAATGTGAATGTAGACCCCATGACTCATTTTGGCAAAGTTATATTCTAGTGCATTGTGAGAAACATATTTTTCACATTTTCTTCATTGTGTATGTTCCATAAAATCTCATAGATGCTATTCAAATGGGGAGTCCTAACCTTAAATTGATTAATACTAGTTGAACCTAGTATTAAAAGTTAAGAGGTCTCTTCTTGCCAGACATAGATGTTTGATCTATATAAAAAAAGTCGGTGTTTTTTCATTACAGAAAAAGGCAAACACCCTACACAGATCTTCTTCCTTAAATCCTTATAGAAAAAATCATTGTTCTATTTATTGTGGAAAAAGATGAGTAATAAAATGGACATACAAAGGGTTAAGTAACCTTATGTTCGGAGGAGATACTCTTTCCAAGTATCTAGGTCCTATCATAAAGTTTAACTTTTGAGGTAAAAAATAACCCATTTGGGAGTATCTATGTGAAAGGAATATTAAAAAAAAAAATAGAGGGCAAAATAAATATATATATTTAAATATTTGATTGTGGTAATAAGTTACCTCACTC
The DNA here is from genome assembly GCF_001411555.2 of Juglans regia. Lineage (NCBI taxonomy): Eukaryota > Viridiplantae > Streptophyta > Magnoliopsida > Fagales > Juglandaceae > Juglans > Juglans regia. The sequence goes on along the minus strand of NC_049902.1, from coordinate 31,513,629 downwards.
ACACACCCACATAGATTTTTGCTATTATGACTTTGTGGTGTGTCCACACTTAGTTGGACTCTTTATTTCAAATAAGAGAGTATAAACCTCTTTCAAGATTGATTGTGTAATCAGTACATTGTGCTTGGACACTTGGTACATTTAGGTAAGTAATTTGGCTTCAAAAGAATTAAGTTGCTTAAAATTTTTTACTACTCATTGCAAAACAGAGTGCTAGGTTAAATATTTTTGGCATATGGGCATTAATTTTGTATTAAGTCAGTATCAGTTTATTTTGTTTTTGAGTCCTGATAGGCATGCACAGTTTTTTTTTTTTTTTGTATATGGGTATATTTCTGCACGAGGGAATGTTGCATATGGTATGGAAGTTGTGTTTCATACAGTCTTTTTTTGTCTCAATGTTTAAGTCTCAATGGGACTCCATGGCACGGGCTTGTGCATGGCACGACAAGTCACTTAGTGACTTAAGTGGCTTAATGGTTGGATAAACACTCACCCCTTCATCCCTCGATACTTTCTCTCACACTCACCCATGGCTCTCTCACTCTGCGTGCCCCAGTCAAACACCACTTCCCGCACCACTAGTGTTCTAGAACATTTGGATTCTTAGAAAGACCACATAACTTCTCGTCTACATGATTCTCAGTCACGGTAAGAACACTATTAATTTATTTCCTCCTCCCAGGGTTTGGTTCTACATTATTTTAGAGATTTTTGTGATTGCCGTAATTGTGAAGTGTCGGCGTGGATTATGAGATTTCGTATTGGAGTTTTTTATGTTTGGGTTATCTAGATTTGTATCTAGTAGTTGGATTATGCTGGTTTTCATGTATTGAGGATAGTTTTTGGGTGGGTTCTCGCATTTTGTTATTCAGTTTCTATGGAATGCCCACCAAGTGTTTGATTTTTTTATCTCAACCAAATTTTCTCAATCTTTTGTAAATTGTTTTACATGCATTCATATTCATATATCAGTTCTATCTAAATGCATGGTTGAGTTGAGATTAGATGGTGTTTTGGCCATGTCAAATAAAAAAGTATCATATTGGCTTTTACATATGTTTGGATCTCATTCATTTTGATTGTGAGATAGTAAGAGAAGAGCTAAGCATATTGAGAAGGAGCAGATTGATTGTTTTGGTATTATGAAATTTAGGGGGAAGTTGGAGTAAGTGTGTTGCTGAGGGGGAATTGAACTAATTATGTTTAAGATAGTTTAATATTGAGGGGGATAATTAAATTTTGGACATAGTTTTGATGTTAGACTAGAACATGATTAGACTTTGAATTGGATTTTAAATCTTGTGAATTTTGATAGTACTAATCTCAGTCACTATTTTATATCAGTATTTCTTATTCTTAATTATTTGCTTGAAATTTTTATTTGGTTTCTTAGTCTGTTATATGTTCTTTTGACAGGTTTATATTACATTCAATAAGTTGGTTTTGTCACAAATCTGCCAAAGGGGAAGATTGTAGATGTAAGACATTCATTAAGTTGGTTTTGTCACCAATCTGCCAAATGTAAAGATTGTAGATGTAAAAGTTTATTTTGGACTAGGTGACTAAAAGTTTATTAAACCAAATTCCTATCAGATTGTTTATTAAAAGGATCCTACTGGTTATGATCTTTAGAGATTCAGTTCTGAATATTTTTTAAAGTATTTTTCAGTGTATATTTTTGTGAGAAAATTCATTTGAGAATTTTCATACTGTTTCTATCAAAGAGTGTGATCGTTGATCCAAAATTGATATGGAGTGATCGTGATTCAGCCATTAGAGTTCTAGGAGAAAAACCAATGTTTGAAAATCGTCAGAGCTTCTGACTGCTACTGCAGTAGAGACAAATGAGTTATTTATCTGGTCAAGTAAGAGTATCAATTGACAAAGGTTTTATAATTGAGCTTTATTTGTAATTTATTTTTAAATAATAAAATTGATTTTTTTTTTTTTTTTTGCTGTCTCGTAGGGTTTTACCTTTAAACAATTATTTAAAGGGTTTCCCTTCGATACTAATTTTGATATTATGCAATTTATTTACTTTACGTTATTGTTTAACTATATATTAAACAATCACATGATTAATGACTAATCAATTTGTTGATTGAATTAATAGATATTTTTACTGTATTACAATACATGAACATTTGGATAATTTCAACATACATACATACATAGATTTGTATATGTAAGCTAGCTGCCTGTTTCGAGCTATAGTCAAAACGGTACTAGTAAAGGAAGTACTCGAACAGATATGTACGGTTGGTTTTTAAGAAAAGAAAGACTTTTTCCGATCTTCTTCAATAATCGGTTGGATGTTGAACTGAATTAAATTAAGATAATAAAATATTATTTTTTAATATTATTATTATTTTGAAATTTAAGTAAATTGAATTATTTATTATATTTTATGTTTAAATTTAAAAAAAAAAATTCTAATAACAAATTGATATGAGTTTACTTACTAAACGAAGCATTATTCTCGTCGTTGTTGAATCCTCCACTAGCTAGCAAGTAGTACTACTCAAAGAATCATTATTCCCTAGCTCGTTTATTTCAATTTTATTTGAGGTTATTGAAAGACCTCGATCGATCGTATACATGCATGCTGGTAATTCCAAATGATGTTGGCTTGTGTTCTTCTGCACGCAGTCATGACTCACGAGCTCTCATACTCTTGGAGGAAGTTTTTGGTATTGGATCCTATTAGTGTTGATTACTTATATATGGTACTTTAATTTGTTCTTGTAACGCTTGGTATAGTACTTTGAACAATAATGAATCCTCAAATGCTTGGAAAATTATAGGCATATAATATTTTATACAACTATATTTTAAATGAGGAGATTTTTTGTAAAATAATTTATAAAAGTAACGTCACTTTATAAAAAGGGTAGTGAAGGGTTATTATCATTTTATTATATATTTACTACTTATAGTGTATTTGAAGATTTTATATTTTTAACATCTTTAATCATTAAAAAAATATATAATTTTACAAATAATCACTTTCTTAACCATTAAGTAAAATAAAAAATTAAAAAAAATCGAATACAAAAATAATAATAAATGGATAGTAGAAAGGTAGTAACTAGTGGCGGACCTACCTTATGTCTAAGGCAAAAAAAAAGTTTTTAAAAATTTCAAAATATACCTTATATTTTATTTATAATTCTATAAATATAGCAAATGTCCCCTCCAAAAAAATTTACAATCCCCATATGTTCTTTAAAATTTTTGAAATTTTCAATATACCTAAAAATATCTTTCTTTAATTTTTTTCCTATAGTTCTAAGATATTTTATAATTTTTATATATTATTTATTTTCAAGGATGTGGCCTCACCAAAATTAAATTAAAATTAAGTTTAGGAAATATAATAAACATTTTAATATGGATCTCCAAGTTTTTTTTGTTACACAATATATTTTGTTATACAATATTAGACTTCTTAATATGAAATCTAAAGTTAAAATACAAGAAAAATCATTTAAGATTGATGATTTACATGAAAAATAGTTGAGAAGTTTTATCATGATCTAGACTTCGTTGAGTAAAAAAAAATATTTAAGGTCTCAATTATAGCATTATATGCTTAATGTGACATGAAAATATTTAGATTTTGCATGAAACTTAATAAACAAGCTTACATACTAGAATGAAAGATGATCTTCTAAAATATCACTTGATAGTTTTATGTAAAAAATAAATTCTAAATATTTTATTATAAAAATAATAATGGATTAATATTATTCCATAAAACATTATCGTCAGAAATTTGAAACATATATTAAGTTATGTTTTTTAGAATTTTATTTCTATGCCTATTTAACAAATTATTGAGATCTAATTTTATATATAGTTATATTTTTATGACTTTTTAGTTTTTATTTTATTTTATATAAATGTGTAATACAATGAAAACGTTGGCCCTATTCATAAAAGTTCCTGGTTCCGCCACTAATAGTAACACTATCATTATCCTTATATAAAGGGTTCCTCTCATTTTAAAACATGGTTATAAAAAGAGTTGTATATGTATAATTATTCTAAATACTAATATATAGGGCAGGCTAGGTCCTCTGATAAAATCTCGAACTTAATTGATACCATTTTATGACTAATTCAGGATTAATCCAATGACATGTTTTATTTGGATCATTGTTGATCACTTCATATATGGAAGCGTTAAACTCATCCAATAACATCTTTTTTTTGGAATATCTCAGGTTAGTTTTTCAATGGGAGATGAACGAATCTGCAAGGATTAAAACGAGAGTCTTTTAAAATTAAAGTATGTAATGTGTAAATGTTGAAAGCTAAGGGAGCTGATTGCAAACAAGTGATAATTCTAAGACTTATCATGCAATATTTAACCCTTGTATTTTTACTTTGGTCTAAGGTCCTGATTCTAAAAGGTCCTTTGAGTTTTTGAATGTCTTTAATTAGAGTTTTGGAGATTTTCATCCAAATAAGTGTTTCAGGCACAAAAAAGTAAATACACAAATTGACATAATTTCATATGATATATTATATTTACTTTATAATAAAATTAGTTTTACAATCTAACATACAACGTCAAATCACATCACTTTATGAGTTTATTTTTAAAATCTTTTTATACCTAAAGTATTTTCTCTTTCATCTATATGATATAAAATAACTTCGAAATAGGATCAAAGCGCCCAAGTATTTTGGTACAAAGATTTGTTTTCTTTAACCGGAATTAAAAAGCAGAATCAGTGTCATTATAGGTGTAATTGATCCGGTTTTAGACATATTTTTCAACTGAATCGGTATATACCGATTTTGAGAATTAAATAATTGATATCGGACTGATTCATCATCAAAACTGAAACTTTCCCTTTTACCGATTTTTTCGGTGTAATTTTAATGATGAAAACCTGAAAGTTTTCTAGAACAAAGAAAGATACTAGTATAAATTTATACTAGTATAAATTTATAATATTGAATTTAACCATAGTCTATATAAGTTAGACTGTACACATTTTATATTCAATCCGTCTAGGTGCAGACGAGTTGGCAGACGAATCTGCGTACGAATCTGATGTGAATTGTTGCTATCAAAGCCATTATTTTAAAAGAAACAATACGAAGAGAAGAGAAGACCATCGGCTTCCCAGATCCCTTTTGTCTCCCCTTCGTCTGTCCCTCCCCCCAAATCCCATCTTTGCACCCAAGATTCGCCGTTTGTGGGTGATAATTGATGCCCCTTACTACATCCCAAGACTCCTCTCTATCTCTCTATCTCTCGTCGATCCATCTTCTACTATGAATACAACTATTCTTTATTAATCTTCAACATCCACGATTCACTAAGAATTAGATAAAATAATAATCTCTGTCAGAGAGCAAACCAGATCCACACAAAGCTGATCAGCTGCAATGGTTGAATGGAATCCTCGTCTAGAAACATAAAGTTGTGAGATCTAAGATAGACCCATTACTTCAATCATCAAGAGCTGGAGAATCCAAATAAGAAAACAAAAATGGGAAAAATGGGAAATTGGAGGTAAAGCAGAGTGAATGATATTCAGAAGCTGAAGATTTCTTTGATTCTCTTTCAATTTAAATCTTTCGAATTGAGCCCGGAAACAATGAAAGCAACAGGGCCCAAAAAATCTAAGCAAAAAAACAAAATTAAAAAGGGGAAAAATATATATACAAGTCTATAATTTTTCTTTTCCTCTTCCAGTCCTCCTCCTAATGCTAAATCGAGATTTTTTATCCACACTCGAGAACAATCTTGTAGAATTAAAGATGATGTAGAACCTTACCCGCTGCTCCTTCACAAGCCTAGTGCACTTTCGGTAAAAGTACACCTTTCCTGTGGAGAAGTCTACATGAAAGGAGCAGTGGAGGAGTGGCTTCTAGATAACCCTTCTTTCTTCAAAAGTTTCCACTTCTCATCAAAGTAAAACGGTGGTGGAGCACTGGGTGCACAAGTACTGGAAGATGGTGAAGCCATGAACGTACATACTACTCAGTTTGCTGAAGTAAAATAAAAAAAAAAAAAAAGTGCTTTAGTTTCCCACTTGAAATGCATCTTATCAATATTCACATTCCATGTCATCTTCAGTGCACATGGGTCCGAAAAATTGCCTGAAATAAGATTTTTCCTTTTACATTAGTATATATGATCAAATGTGTAGAAATATATATATATATCAAAAGTAGATTTATATTAATAACTTAATATTATTGTTCATGCTTAAGATTAAAATGTCATGTTCTAAAATTAAAATTTATATATTTTATCAAATGCTATATTAATTTTATGTTATTAGATTATTATACATGAATAATAAGATCTTAAAATTTGATGTTATATTAATTAGTAATCTAACATATAATATATATAATATAATATAAAAAATCATATGTAATATAAAAATCATATAAAAATTCTTTTATATATAATAAAAAAACAAAAAAAAAACAATATATATACGAATTGATCCGGTTCGGTTCGGTCTGATCCGGTGTTATGAAAAGCAAAATCGGAACCAAACCGATTTTGAACAAGTTTTGCAAATCGATTTTGAACAGGTTTTGCAAAATTGAAACCGATACTAGACCAAACTGGTTTTAACACACCGATTCGGTCCGATTCACTGATTTTCCAATTTTTATTTTTTAGCCCTATGTGTCATTATAATAAAATTTATGTACAGCAATAAGGCTATGTTTAGTTGTTGAACCAAACTCAACTCATCTAAAATCAATCATTAATGGGACTCATTATGTTAACGTCATGTTTCGTACACCTTTGGGTCAGGTTCCAGCAACTTGGGTATTGGTCCTCGCACCAGCACGCTTAAGAAAATACATAAAGAGAGGGGCCTTCGTGAAGACCGGGGAGTCTCTAATGCTTAAGTTAGTATATTTCCTTAGTAATTTATGCGAGAACTTAGAAGAGTCAAAGAAAGTTCTTCGTACTTGGAGGTTGGCTTTTATACAAGGTTTTTGGGTGGGGACAATCCATACATTGCCTTAGAGAGTTCATGTCACTTTAATTTTTTGTCTAGTTAGAATCTTTTAAAACGGCGTGGTCCATAGGGTGGCGCCATTAATGTGGCATAAAGTCGAGGAGCGGAGTCATTAATATAACGTGGCTCATTGGCTCACTTTATCCTACGAATGTCCATTGCAACCTGTTTGCTGAGATGTTAGGTGTCATTGGGGAATGTTAGGGCGGCAAGTCTCATCTACCCATACCATCCACTTTTCCCACCTGAGGGTTGCTCTACAAGTTAGTTTTGCTCATGGGCCGAGTACTCCTGATGGAGATCCAATGGCTCTTTTTAGGGGAGGGTTCTTAGGCCTGGTTGGTCTTTCTCCCCCTTCCCCCAAGGTCCATTATGGGCTTGCTATACGGACAGGAAGGAAAGTCCCCTTACACACTAATTTTTCAAATTTCCATTAAAAAGTTAAGGTAATGATACACTTAGACCATATTTACTGTTGTTTTACTACTCAACTATTTTGTTTTTCTCTTTGCTCTTTGAATTTAGATTAAAAATTTTAGAACATGACCCTCTTGCAGAATCTAGAAAAAAATAAATTCAATCAATCAATGCAATCATGTAATTTAATTAAAAATAAAATTGAACTTATTTTTAATTAAATTATATGATTACGTTGATTGATTGAATTTATTTTCTTTTAAATTATGCAAGAAGGTTATGTTTTGGGATTTTCCATCCAGATTCAAATAGTAAAAATTAAGAAAATAAAAATAATTAAATAGTAAAGTAGTAGTAAATGAGATGTAAGGGTATCATTATTCAAAAGTTAAATTCATTTCAGCATATTTCATACATTGCAACCTAAAAAATTAAAAGTTTAAAGTTTAAAATCATCTCAACGGTAACACACAACCTCATGGTGTGAACTACCGTGACCCCTCTTAGAGAATTCTCAATAGATTAGTCAAAATTAAAGGATAATTTTGATGAATGTAAGATGAATTTAACTTTTTTGACTATTTCATTCCCATAAATTTTCACATTAAAATAACTATTTTTTTATTATATAACAATAAAATAATATAAGATGAATTTGACTTTAGTTATTCACATCAAATCTTCCTATTAAATTATCTATTTATTTATTATATAGTAATGAGTAATTAATAATAATGATATTTAATTTTTAATTATTAATTTATTTATATTTTACCATTGTACCTATTATATGTTAATTAATAATTATATTTTAATTAAATTATAAATTAAAAAATTATATTTTTTCAATTATCCTTCTACAATTTCACATGGTGAAACGATGAAAGAAAGCAGAGAAGTGAAAATCGAAAAAAAATTTTGAGGAAAAAAAAGTGGTTGCATAAAAAAATATCAAGATGAGAGAGAGAATTCCCAACAAATAATAAAATAAATATTTGCTCTTTAAACATTTACAAGTAAATTTGACTTTATTTTTAAAAATATTATAACTAAAAGTCATTCAAAGTGACTTTGTCTAATCCATTACAACCTGTAATATTTAAATGGGACTTTATTTTTACATTTTTTTTATTTCGTTGAGACTGCTCTTAGAACTAATTTCACCCAAGTAGCAACGATTTTCCAGACGATCTCCAACTCCAAATAAGGAAATTAATTAATTATTCTCCAACGGTCCCACCCTTTTATTGTCTAATGTCGTTTTCTTTTTGGTTGTCCTGCACTGTTCTGACTAGTTTGGGGGTGATTTTGCAGTACCCAACTCCCATTTTACGTACTTTTCACTCCAGATTTATTTTCAACTTCAATGATATTATCCTTCTTTTTCTTGATCAGTCCCTCTCTAGAAGACTTCATTGCCATAGCCAGACAAAGTTTGAGCCATTGTCATTGTCAAATCTAAATTTTTTTAATAATAATATTTTTTAATTTATTTATTTTATATTTTACAATTATATTAATCATATATTAATTAATAATTTAATTTAATACTTAAATTATTTTTTTTTAATTATTTTTTTTCTCAACCTATTATTTTTCATCTATAAAATATAGAAGTTATAAAGTACAATATAAAAGAAGAACTTGAAAACTAAGGACAAAAATATGAACTAAAAAGAAAACAACCAACAAGGTTGTCATGGCAAACCAGATAGGGAACTCTCTGCCGCCACCACTTCAGTCTATGTTATCCATGCTTAGAACCAACCCAAAACAACCACACACTAATGAAAGGGAGAAAATAAGGATCCCAAACATGTGCTAAATGCTCTCTCTATTTGTTTTCTGCCGTGCATCTCCATAGTACTGCATCAGTGGAGTATGTGTGTGCTTCTATGCTAAAACATAACCATACACAAACCAGAGTCCAAACTTAGTGCAAATACAAAACATTTTGGAACTTAAATCCAACCCACCATAGTTTCCCTCCCATCTCCACACGGCACCAATTTACTAGGACAAACCTCATATATCTTTCAATGGTAGCCATCCAAACAAAGAAAAGAGACTTTGGGGATAAACCAAATAGGTTTTAGATGAAAAGCATCACTATGATTTGCAGAGCAAAATAAATACTTGACCTCCAATATCTCAATCCATTGCAAACTTGAAACAAGCACATCCTCCAAAGTTTTCAGGTACTAGCCCCAGAAAACGAAGAAAAAAAATGCAGAATTAACATAACTTCCAACTCCCAAGGATTTAACACCCTAAAATGGTGGGGTTAACATCCTCTCCCCACCACCAAAAAGCATTCCATGAAAGGCGGATAACTTGATGCTCTTCAATTGAAGTCATATGCAATACCAATAAAGAATACAAATGAAACTTATGCTTGCAACTGGTCACCTTTTTAAAGAAAAAAGATGAGGTGTATTAAATAAATAGATGAATACTAACTCAAGAGAAGAAAGATAAAGAATTGCCTAAAATTAGGTGTCAAATGGACCTCAGACTTGTTGGTCTCCTCCTCCTGAAACCTAAAAAATCTAAAATTACTTATGTGATCATTCATACATTGCCACAACTAGAACCAAACAATTAAACTATTATATCTTTTCAAGTAACAAATGGAAAGCAAAGACCAAATGTTCGATAAGGAAGGGTTGAATTAAGAGTTTCCTCCACATATGCTCCTCGGACGATCAAATATAAGCACAAATCCACTTAAAGAAGTCTCTTGCACTTATTATATTGCTTTCTACATTTTCGGAGGAAGCACCAGACAAACATCACAAAACTTCACTATTTTTTGTGTTTTCTCAGCAAACCAAACAAGAGCAGAATTTTCAACAAAACGCATACAATCAAAACAAAACCCACAAATCAAAAGCACAAAACAAGAAAAAGGAACAGAGAGAAGGACAAAAAAAAAAAAAAAAAGAAAAGCTAAAGGACCTCTGGCGCCAATTGAGAAATGAATCCTAGAGACCTATCTCGACAGAACTGAGCTTTGGTGCAATGGAGCAGTAGAATTCGGGATTTTCTAGGACAAGAAAATAAAGGAAGGAAAGAAACGAAGGGACACTATGGCTAGTTCTTTCTTCCGTGGCGCAAGAAAATGGATACATATGGCAAGCTATGGCTAATGCTTTCTTCATTGTCGTATGAAGGGTTTTCGGCTTGGAAAGGTATGTAGCGTAATGCTTTCTTCCTTGTCCTATGAAGGGTTTTCGGCTTGGAAAGGTATGTAGCGACGGGGAGGGATTTTGTCGAATAAGTTATTCGTTTGGTCTATGTACAGAAACTTGCAAATTATGACCAGTGGGTGCTTGTCACCCATAGACTTATTGCTATAACTAATCTAATGCAGATAAATTTGAGACAGATGAGGCAAATATTTAGATGGCACTAGGCCAATGCCAGTGCTTTCAAAAGTCCACGCCAGCACGAAATTTATTGGGAGAGGGGGGGGGGGGGTAACATTGCTTCCAACGTTGACCCAAAAGTCTGGCTAGCTAGCTACACCAAACCCAGCCTTTAAATCTTAGACCAAATCCAGTCTTCTAGACAACCAATCCTAGCTAGGCCCCTCTAAATTCCAACTGCCGCGTGGTGAATTTTTTCTCTCTCAATTAGTACTACCAAACACGTGAACCTACTACTATATAATATTTTTTTTTTACCAACTCAGTACCCATCCTTCCTAAAGGTTTCTATTTCTATTTAATTAAAATGAAATGGTAAAATTTAAGAAATTCGGCGATGGGTAGTACTGCCACTGGAACTCGTGGAACTCGTAAAGAAAAACATGGTAGGCGCATGCGCGCGGGGTTACAAAGCCAAAGCCAAGAAGTGTACGTATTTGTTGGTTCTCTGCAGTATGCCCTCTGATTGTCGTCGTCGCCGAGTCCAAGACACCGACATATTTGCATTTGTCGGTTTTACAACACATCTGGGGTCTTACTCCGCAAAGTACTGTAGATTTTTCAACAGAGAGAGAGGCGTATTTGTAAAGCATGCATGTAATATGGTGTGACTTGACACAACATTGCTACTTGCTGGAGGGTTTCAGAGGAGAAGTAAGAGCCTAACTAGGTCTAGCTACCAAACACAGGAGGCCTCGTGCTCGTCGTGCATACGAAAACAGATCGGATGCGTGATGTTTCAGCTGTCCGTCTGCAGACTGAAGATTTCTGGAAGATCCCTAGATACGGCCTCAGGACCGGACGGTCACTTCCAATCTCTTTTTTTTCTTTTTTTATGCTTCCAAAAATGTAATTCGACGCCCGTGAAAATCTGAAGTATTGTCTCAGATAAGACAGCGAAGTTCCACAGCCACGTGAGAGTCTAAACTAATCCGACCGAACTGAACTATTTTGCTTGTGATATTATATTATTTTGACAAGAAAAATATTAGTAAAATTTCTTAAAAATAAATTTATTTAATTACGTATTTTAATAGAAATGAAATATTTTATTAAAAATTAAAAAAATATCATTATAATATAATTAAATTATTTATTATATTTTATATGATAGTTTAAAAAAATTATAATAATAAAATAAAATAATTTTATGTATCTAAATTGAGACTGTTTAATCTTATATTTTTATTTTTTTATTTTTATTTAATATTTAAGAAAGTGATTATTAATAAAATTATATATATTTTTTACATTTTTAAAATGATTAAAAGTATTAAAAAATAATTAATAAATAAATAAAATAATAATAATAAATTTATAACCAGCAGTAGTAACGACGTTGGCCGCCGCTGGCACCATCTTTTGACAATAATCATTTATATTTTTATTAGTATTGATTGATAAACTTTAAATAGATTTTTTCATTTTTATAAAAATACTCTACATCAAATAATATAACTAATATATATATATATATATACGATAAAAGACGTGCACGTTATCAAGTTTTGGATTGGGAGTTAAATATTGGAACTGGTAATTAAAAAAATCACGTTACAAAGATTATAATAACTCGAAATGAATGAGATTGATTAGCTTATTTAATCCAAAAATGCTTAACACTATCCCAGAATTCAAGCATTAATCTACGTAGTTTATGGCAAAGAAATAATCTTGAAAAAAGTCACTGTTTGACTATATCTATTGTACACATAACGTTAGGGGTGTAAACTCAAACCGAAAAATCGGACCGGACCGGACCGAACCGGACCGGTTCAATCGGTTTTGAACCGATCCGGTCCGGAACCGGTTTTTAAAACGTAAAAACCGGCCGGTTTCGGTCCGGTTCCTGTTCCAGGATTTTTTGGACTGGACCGGACCGGTTGATTAAAAAAAATAAAAAATAATATTTTTATATATAAATTTTATACAAAATATTTTTTATATATTAAATATTAATATATATATAAGTTTTATATATAATGTATAATTATAAATTTTTATGTGAAATTTTATATATAACATATATATTCATATATGAAATAATTTCTTATTATAATTTATAAATTATTACATAAAATGTTAATACTAAATCACTAAAAGTTTATAACTAATACTAATATATAACTTATAATTATACCAATAGTCTAATATTAATACTATTATATAGTCTAATATATTAATAAAAGTATAAAACAGTTTTTTTTTAAATTAATTTTTTTTTAATAAATAAATTTTTAATGACAAATTGTGAAATTTATATTTTAAAAAACTGGAAAAATCATCGGACCGGTTACACCCCTACATAACGTGGCATCATCCAAACTACATATCTATCACGAGTTGATGGATGAGAGGTAGAGAGCAAGAGAGAGGTGGAGGGCTTGGTTGGCTCAGAGGTGCTCGAGAAGGAGTTGCGGTGGTCAGGAGAGCTATTCAATGGGGCTAGAACCGAAGCATGGCAGCGATAGGGCCGTCGATGGCCCTGAACCCATTTCAGTTGGGTTACTACAAGGGAGAAAGAGAGTTGTGTGTGGGAGAGATCGATGGTAATTAGCTTGGTCGTCGACGTGAGGGAGAGTCGCCGGTGGTGGCAGTGAGACTGGATGGCGCATGGTAGTCTCGGGCTGGGCTAAAGGTAAATCGGGCGTGGGAGAAAATCGGGCCAGCAAAAAGAGTGAGAGAGTGAGGGAAAAAAACAAAAACCAAAACATTAGAAGCAGCCACGTAATGTGGACTGCTCTGTAGCACTATTCTATGACAAAAATTATGAATAAAAATAATTGGAGTTATTAAATCTTGTACTAATTATTTTATTTAAAATGGAAAACTTATAAAAAAATAATTATTTTCACCAATTATTATTTATTTTTCACACGCCATATTTTATAAAAAAAAATTGTGAAGTGCAAGGTGAATAGTTACTTATATATAAAAAATTATAAAAAAAAAAAGTTATTTTTCCTAATTCCTCAACAAAAGAAATAGTAAAATAGACAGTATAGACTGAAAAATGTTTTTTAACTGTGGGGCCCAGACCTCTCGGGAAAGAACCAGAGTGGTACGAGATTGCACCATCTCCACACGATGAAACCATGGGTTGGATCGCGAGCTATCGTCATTTCACTTGTGCGAGATCTGATCAATTAAAGTGGTGGCCCACCACTTAGGTCAATCGTGGGTCCGGTTTAGTTGGGAGAATAGCAACAAGAAAGAATTAAATTCGTAATAATCCACTCGCTTCAAATTCATGGTACACGACAAACATCTCTAAAATAAATAAAATTATCTCTAATTTGTTAAGTTGTATATAAGAAAAAGGATAAATATAATATACTTTTTATAATATTTTATATAATTATATTTTAAAATAAAAAATATTTTTTTAAATATTTAATAAAAATAACATAATTTTAGAGAAATACATTTATTTAAAAAAAATATTAACGACATAAAAAGATTTTATAAAAATAAATTTTTAAACTGATGTGATTCATATCATACGTTAGATTTATTTTACTATAAAAATAATTTTATAATCTAATATATTACATCAAATTACTTAAATTTTTAAATTTATTTGTATGTGATCTTTTTAAAACTAAAAATTTATTTATTTTAAAATATAATTATAAAATAAATTAGAAAAAATGATGCGTGAGTTGTTAAAATACAATTGCAAATTCCATTTATTTTGACTATTAAACAGAAAAAAATACTGTGATTTTTATCACATTGATCACAAGATAAATTAGTTTATAATGTTTTAACCAAATATTTTTTATTTTAAAATAAATCTAACAAATACTAGGATAATTTATAGATTTTATTTTTGTTAACATCCTTATCGACATAACAAAATTAAGGAAAAGTAAATCATCCTAAAATTCGGTCAACGAGCCAATGACATTCGTAATAAGTTACTTCCAATCTGTTAACTTTCGTGATCCCCACGCGCATGGAAAAGTGTGGAATTGCATTTCCAAAATCATTTTAATCAAAATTTCCCCTCGCAATTCGGACCGTCTAATTTCGTTATTTATATTTGAAGACTACCCACATGGTCGTCTCACGCAAATACAATCCGACCTCCGGTTCGTCTCCCTCTCTCTACCTCTGGCTCTCTCTGTGTCCTTCTCTCTCTATCTGCTTGCAAAATGCAAGCTTAAAGCCCTGTAGCCCAGACACCGTCATTGACGAGGATGGGCAAAGCAGCACAGTGGTTCCGTGGCTTCCTCGGCCTGAAGAAGCAGGACCCAACCTCTTCAACTTCCACAGCTCCAAAACCTTCCAAAGAAAAACGAAGATGGAGCTTCGTAAAGTCATACAGAGAGAAAGACCAGCGGCACTACGCCACCAAACACGGCTACGAGACGACGACACCAGCACCAGCACCAGCACCAGTACCAGTACCAGTACCAGTACCAGCAGCAACAACAACAATGACAAGAAAGTCGTACAAGCAGATGGCGGTTCACCTCGAAGAAGGCGTGGTGGATCCCAGCAAGCACGCAATCGCGGTGGCGGCCGCGACGGCTGCTGTAGCGGAGGCTGCTCAGGCGGCAGCGCAGGCGGCGGCCGCGGTGGTCAGGCTAACAAGCAGCGGGCGGTGCGCCAGCAACACCGCAGCGTACGCTAGTGGGAGCCTTGTTGGGGCTCGTGAAGAGTTGGCCGCTGTAAAAATTCAGGCCGCTTTTCGAGGCTGTTTGGTTGGTATTCCTTGAGGATTCCGAATCCCTATATTATCATTCCGTTATTCTATTCTTCTTCGTTATATGCATTTTTTTTTTCTATAGAAAAAAATTTATAATTTGCTCGATGATATCACGAGACTAGCACTGCGGATTTACACATAATGCTTGCCGTGGTTAAGGACAGCATACCACGTGTCTCTTCATCCTCGCCAGACCACCTGGTTTTGATTTCGAATCACGTTTCTTGAGTAAAAAACGCGTTCTGAAGATCCTCGTTTTGTTCTCTCTTTGCTTTCCCTACCTGCAAGATTCGGCTTCCTCAAAGCGAAACTAATGTGATTTATGCGACGTCGTTTACATGGATCAGAGAACACTACTTTTCCTCTCGGTCCGCTTCGAAGCCAGCAGTATTCCTTGTGGTTACTTCCGATTCTGTTCATCCCAGCTGTTCTCTCGTGTCGTTTTGCTTCAAACTTCAATACCTCCAAGACCTTGCGCTTGTAAATGTAGCATTTACTTTTTCCTATTATATACAGATTATAAGGGTGATAAACCCAGTTTCCCAGATTCCGCGTGGACCCAGGCACCACCCTTATGACAGATCTCCTCCATTTTCGTTGTGAGGGAGTTTTCAGCATTTAACACCCAGAATTTTGTCCGGCATACTTTTAGTTAATGACTTCAGTACATGCGCTTAGGGACCCCTCACAGATAGTTATGTTTTGAATTTTCCAAATAAATTCGGGTAGCCTTCTAACCAGTCTTGGGTGGGTCCAAACCAGCATAAAGTTCTGGTTTTAGAATGTTTATCCATGAATGCTTCGTTATTACTTTTTTGACACAAAAGTTGGGTTAGTTGGATGCTTTAATGTTGTATTAAAAGTGTAGAAACCCTGATCAGAGAATGCATCAGCTTTTTGTTGACTGTTCCTGGTGCGGCTAGTGAGATGTCCTTGTCTCCTTCATATGCAATGTCAGACTTTTGGTTAGAGACTTTGGAACTGAATATGATTTCCTTTTGGCGCCTGTTTGTTTTGAATGTTCATGTGGTTCTGCCCCAGATGCTTTTACTTGGCGCCATAATTCCAGAGTTTCTTTCAACCTTGGAGTTCTTCAGTAAATGAGACAGAGTGGTCCTGGTACTACGTCTCATGAGTGCGATGTGAATGTCTGAGTTGCTAATTATGCTCTTCTATTTTGTGTTTACCTTGGACATTTAATTGTTGCCATCTTTCATTTTAGTTATGTGCTTAGTTACGCTATAATCAAGTCACTTACCCCTGTACTTTAAAGGCACGGAGGGCACTGCGAGCATTGAAAGGATTGGTGAAGCTTCAGGCGCTGGTAAGAGGTCACATTGAGAGGAAGCGGACAGCGGAGTGGTTACAGAGGATGCAAGCATTGTTGCGAGCGCAGGCACGAGCATGTGCTGGGCGGGCCCAAATTTCAGAGTCTTCGCATTCAAGCAGCAAATCTTCTCACCAAAATGCCGTAAGCAAATTCACATTTCATCCTTTAATGCATGAATTTTTGTTTGAATAAACTAAAAGAATAATAAAGATCGTACCCTTTAGCATAGACTACAGACGCATACTTATCACTCAACTGATCATTTGAACTTTTGTTTGGCATCATTTAACTTAAAAAGTTACTTTTGGTAATGTGTTGCTTTAAAGAGTCTAATTTTGTGGGTTTTTTCGTAAACATTTTCACTATATTTTCTTGATGTATCCTTGGATTTCATTTGGGGGTTTGTTATTCATTCTCCTCTAGACTTGTTGCCTATATTGTTACTGATTAGAAAAATGAAAGCATTAAACTCTGGTTTCATCATCCTGAGTCCTGACAATGGTATTTGCTAGGTTGCTATTGGCATGCCAAACATTTTGTTCCACACAAATCATGGTGCAATCTAAAAGTTTACACTCTTTGTAGTATTCTTTGTGAACTGAGAACAATGTGTGACCAGACCTTCCTGTGGTTGCTTTCTTCTAAAGTATATTTTGTTCGTACTTGGATCAATTGTTCATGCTTAATGTATTTCTATATGCAGGGTCCAGCAACTCCTGAAAAGTTTGAGCATGTGATCAGACACAAGAGTTCAAAGCACGATCAGTCACCAATTCTCAAAGTATGTTCGTGATCCCTCCTTTTGTACTATTATAAATTCTTATCATTATCAGATGGATATCCTATATGCTGATGTGCCATCCCTACGATTGCAGAGAAATGGCTCAAGACCAAACGGACAACTTCTTGGCGATCAAGACAAAGCTCACTTAGGTTGGAATAGATCTGATAGTCGAAGGGAGGAACGATCATGGGATCAACGGGGGTGTTCAATAAGGACTGGCACCTTGGATGATGAAAAGAGCGATAAGATCCTTGAAATCGATACCGGAAAATCTCACTTCACAACTAAACACAAAAACCTCTTCCACTCTTCTCATCATGTTCTCGTCTCTGATCAACATAGCCATAGCTTTACCACTTCAAAGGACTCAACCGCCCATCAAACTGTTCCAAGTCCATCTTCTTTTGAAGTCCAATCTTTGAGCCCGTTGAAATTCTCTCAGGAAGCTGAAGATTGCTCTTTCCACACTGCTGATAATAGCCCTCAAGTGTTTTCTGCATCATCTAGAGGTGGTGGTTCAAAAAGAAGCCCCTTCACGCCCACAAAGAGCGATGGCTCAAGAAGCTACTTAAGTGGTTACTCTGACCACCCAAACTACATGGCTTATACCGAATCTTCAAGGGCCAAGCTGAGATCTCTCAGTGCTCCTAAACAAAGGCCGCACTATGAGAGGTCTAGTTCTACAAAAAGATATTCTGTTCATGGCTTTGGTGAATCAAGATTGAGTGCACCAAAGGTTTCTAATTTGCACGCAGACTTTGCAAGTAAAGCTTACCCAGGATCTGGTCGCTTGGACAAGCTTGGGATGCCAGTGGGCTACAGATACTAATGTGTTAATACAGATCCGCTCTTTTTGGTATAACATCTAATCTGGCTAACTGCTGTACTCAGTAGCAATTCTAATTTACAACATATGAATGTTCAAGTGCTGAAAGCCTTTTCATATTTAGGTATGTTTGATCCTAACTGAACATTTAAGATGTCTTTGAGTAATTGTGTCTAAGTTATATGTAAAAGTGTTTCCTTTTCCCCCAAGAGTCTGATGTTTTTATTTTAGGTGATGAAATAAATTATGCCATTTCAAATCATTGGTCTTGTAACCAGAAGTTTGTTCTGAAAACTATGTATGCTAACATATTCAGCTCTGAATTTAGCACTAGATGGATTGTTTTCTAACCTTGTTTTCTGGTTAGGGGTTTTTTTTTTTTTTAAATATATATTTAAAGAAGAGGACGGTACCTCATATTAATTGGTAACTTTCACTTATGACGGAGGAAAAATGTGTTTACAAGCAGACACCTGGAGGACCAAAACTCAAGTATCCAAAAGACTTAAAATAATGCAACAACAACATACATCTATCCAAAGGTTACATGTCAATTAACAACACACCTTAGGAAAGACAATCATTCATATAAAAGTTAGTTAACACTGATAAGAACAAAAAGGAAAAGGAAAACAAGTGCAATATAACAAAAACTTCACTACGAAATTTGCAAATAAGGAATATCTATTATGTCCATACGAAGAAGATCTTAACCATACGAAGATCTTAACCTACTGGGCAAATGATCTCTATCTTCAATATAGTCCATGTTAACACTCTTAGCTTTTGGCTTAGCTAAGAAATCATCCACAACATTTCCTTCACGAAACACATGACTCACTCTATAAACCATGCCTTCTAGACAGGTCTAAAGCTCTTTCCAAAAATCTTCAAGATACCAAATGTTACATTCTCTCATAATAAGCCATCTAACAAAAATTTGAGAGTCTGTCTCAATGTGAATTTAATAAAATCTTGATGAAATCCAAGTTGACAACATCTTCTAACTCCTTCTAGCAAACTTATTTCAAAAAAATTATTAGAACCATGGCCTAAGTATACTGCAAAAGCCGCTCGAAATTTTCCACCATCATCACAAATAACACCCTAGCTCCTGCCGATCAGGTCATCCAAACTATTATCATTTGTATTAAGTTTCACCTAATTATGTTGTGACCAGCCCTAGTTAGGGGCTGGATGCATACATTGCTAAAAGAAAAAAAATAGTATCATTCGCAAGGACTGTCGTCTTGATGGAAAACAAAAGGAAAGAAACAAAAAAGAAGGGATCCTTTAATTCAATGAAGTCGGCTGATGCTGTGGTTGAGATGTACAATAATGGTTTGATATGGTTGTTGAGGATATGCCCCACGAAGGAAGGACGCTGTTTAAACGTTGAGAGAAATTCTTTGACTATAACAATACACGTGGAAAGACCTTTGTCGGTGGTTAAAGGTTTAGGTGTGGCTGTTTGACCGGCGCCGGTCAGACATGGGTCCCGTATGGTCAACCTGTATTACTCACCGAAACAAACCACTTTTGGAATGTAACCGTTACGTGAGCTCCCATCCCTTGCTATGAATACTCAGTTTCTTGCAAACCAAACAGTTCTTAGAATAAATAAATAATAGTATGAAAAGGCATGAAAGAAACAAGAGCAAAGATGGCTGTGTCAGTTTCTCGAACATTTCTTCCAGTTTGTAATTTTACTTTTCTTACTTTGGAAACGTTGGGTAATAATCTGCAAATTATGGGTCTGTAAAAATTCCATTTATGAAGTCTTTTCCTCCCTTATTCAGCTCCATTTTATAGATTATTCAGACTTTAATAAATTAATGAAGAAAAAAAAGAGTAAAAAATGTGAGAATATCAGGATCATCACATTAATGGGGAGAGAACGAATGATTTCATCATGATATTTTACCAATCAGTAATCAAGTTTGCTCTGAGATAAAGAGAATATTTTCTATTATTTATATTTTATAGGATCTTTGAGATACAGAATGATTGGAGATGCAAAAAGTAATCATATATACCATCTAAAAGTACGTAAAGTTTTAAAAAATAGTGAGATTTATTATTAAAAAATTTAATTTTTTTTTCATATAAGTCATATTTATTAAATTGTTTTTAAAAGATTATACGATATTTATGCATTCTATAACTGTAAATATCGCAAATCATAAATTGTCAGGGACAAAAATGGTGGGCCCAAGTGGAAGTTTTTCAAAGGCAAGGGAGGAATCTGCTCCACTCACTTCCTCTTATTTAATTGAAGAAAAATGATATTTGTAGTTATGGAATGTATAAATATTGTGCACTCATTTGAAAAAAAGTGAGTAAATATGATACTTACATGAAAAAATTAATTTTTTAATAATAGATTTTTTTTTTTTTAAAAGAGTACACGATACTTACACAATTTATGACTGTATGTAGTATTATTCTTAATTGAAATAATGATACAAATAAATTAAAAGTAAAATTTTCAGAATTCTAAAATATCCAGGAAAAAAAAAATAACCCACCCCATAAGAAATGGGTTGGAAATCAGACAAATTTCAATTATATTAGTAATCGGGTTGACCCGACCTGATATCTGAAGTCAATAGACTTTGATTAAAATATAAGGAAATACGAAAATGAAATCCTAAGCGGGTAAGGGCGAAATTGTTTATTTTTCAAAAGTGTTTTGCTAGGTACAAGCGAGTTCGTGCACCATATCACGTACCGATGATTTTTTTTATTTAAAAAAAATATTTTGAGAGAAGAAGAAAATTTCTTATATCATGAAAATTATTTTCATTTTCATTTCACATCGTTTCTTTAAACATATATATTATATATCAATATTGGTGTACGAATTGGTGCACTAACTTGCTTGTAAGTAGATTTTTCCTTTTAAAATAATGTTCGGAATAAAAATTCAGCCGGTCTCTTTCGGGTCAAAAATATTTCTTACAACCCGAAATAAATTCGGACCGGAATGGAAGTAAACCTTTCGACCCGTTCGGCTATTACCCGTGTTTGTTTTATATTTATGTATACTTTCAGAATTGATGGCACGTTGAGGTTTCGTGGTGTAGTTGGTTATCACGTCAGTCTAACACACTGAAGGTCTCCGGTTCGAGCCCGGGCGAAGCCAATATATTACACATTTTGCCCTTTTATATTTATCATATTTTTACCAATTCCAGCCCATTACATTGGGCTCTTCTGCAAGAGCAATATGGTCCAATGGGTTCATCTAAAGTACAGAACCTCAGGCCCATGAACGGTATTGTATGTCAAAAGCCCAAAGGGGGATCCTGATGATGTGATTGGATGGATTGATTTTGCAGGGAAAAGAGGAAAGAAATGGGTAGAGAGGATTTGGTAGGAATGCAGAACTTCCCCAAGGCATTATTTTATGAGAAATGATATTTACAGTCGTGAGTGTGCAAGCACCGTACAATCACTTTTTAAAAAAAAGAATAAATATGAGACCCACATGAAAAGAAATTAATTTTTTAATAGTGAATCCTACTTTTTTTCAAAGCGACTGCACGGCGTTTGTGCATTTCACGACTGTATGTAGCATTACTCTTATTTTATAGATTGTGCCAAAAGTTCCCTTATCAAGAAAAACCATGAAAGAAAATGTTTAAGAGGAATTGTTGGAGGACAATTTCCTCATTCATATAAGAGGTCAATCATGTTACATGTGCTGCCCTTAAAAATCTAAATAATAAATTCAAGGTTCATTTATTTGATCTTTTTGGCCAAAATTCAAGTTATTGCTACGTGATCTAAAAAAATTACACTTTAATCTCTTAAGATCTTCCATACCTAATAAGAACATCATTACACAAATTCACAAAGCAAGCACAGATAAAGAGTAAAAACAGTTTCTTCTTTGATTGGTGGTTGTTTCTTCCAAAATTAAGCGCATATATATATATATATATATATATGTATGTATGTATGTATTGAAAAATCTCTATCTTGAACTCATTTATTAAGGCTCGCATCTCTTTTCTGAACTATTTTAAAAAAGAACAAGCGAACCCCAAGCACATGGAAAGTTGAAAGGTCATAGAACTCAACTACCCATACAAGTATTTCCTACAAATTAAAATTTCATCACAAGAATATTTCCGGAAACAAACACAGCCATAGCCACCAAGAATGGAGGGAGAGAGAGTAAAGAATAGAAAAACACTGTCTAATGACTCGATAGTATGTTTACAATGGAAAGACTACCTATATACTGTTCCCAACATTACATTCTCGATGTCAACAATAACTATGAAAATATATGCCTGTGTATGAATGAAAGTAACCCAATGAAAGAGTAAAAAATATATACCATAGATTAGTTGGGGCGGAAAAAAAAAATTGGCAGTTTGGAGATGAAAGGTATAGGAAGTTAGAGACGTAGCAAGCTTTCATCGGTTTCCACAGCTCCATTGGGAGGTAGGCACACAACTAAGATAATGGCACCAGCTGCAGTGATTGTTTCCATTTTCTCCTTTAAACAGCGTCACCAATCCCACAGTAAATCTGCAATTTTGAAAAATATGTAAATTACATTCTCATAGAAGTGCATCATATATGGCTTTATTTGCCATGAAACTCCCAACTCAGAACAATAAAGAAAAAGAAAGTAGAAGACCCATATATGACCAGAATTGAGCTCCCATTAAGATAAGAAAATAGGCATGTCATATGTGGCTACCGATATTGGAGAGACAGAGAGGCATTCTTTAGAAATTAAAATCTATGGCGTTCGAAGAGAGCAACTTCTGTTTATCAGGTACCTGATTTGAATGTGGGGTGTAATCATTCCTAATGACAATCAACTTAAGTTTCCTATACTCGTTCAACGTTTTGTCCTTTAAGTTTTCCCATTTATGTAAGGTCACTTTGTTATTTGATGTTTCATCAAATGAGTGAAATCCCCCAATCACGTGTCAGGAAACACTATAGAAGCAAAATAGACAAATCAGACCGCCTGGGAATTCCAGATGCTAAATTAGAAACTTGGGATGAGAAACTCACCCAACAATAAGTAAGACCAGGGAAAGAACCCCGAGAACATATTGGTAAGGCTTGTACTTGGAACGGACACTGGAATTAGCTGGAAGATACTGGCTTTCCGCCCACCCAAATTGAGGTTGAGGTAGAAAAACAAATCCAAGGAGAAAACCTGTTAAGAATCCTCCAATGTGGGCAAAGTTATCGACATGAGGAAGAATTCCAACTGCCAAGTTAATGGCAATGATGAAAATAAGGGTGAATAGAGCAGCAGCCTACAATGGGAAAAGATGAGGCAAAGTTAATGGCTAGTAACGTCACCAAATATTGCATAAAATATAGAATGCCAAATGCAAACAGAGACAAGCCATTAAATCTGTAAGGCCTTTCTCCGACTTTTAACTCCATTATTTTTGCCCAAGATTTTATCTTGCCTAACAGTTCGAATGGTCTCAGAATCAGAAACGAGGAGGCCCTCTACTGTAATGGAAATACAATGTATAAAAATAATCATCTTTGTACTTGCTCCTCATATATCAAACCTCAGGCAAGACACAACATTGATAGTGACGCCAAAGACAATGACAACGACAACGCTGATGAAAACAACCAAGAACTAGTAGCAAACCTTCTTGCTATAAACCGTCCAATTAGTTATAAGCTCCGACAACATTGCTCCAAGAAGGCCAAACAAAGCACCAGATGCACCAACAGATATATTGTTTTGAATAAAGAGGGCAGATAGTATGCTCCCACCGAATCCAGACAACAGATAGAGCATACCAACTCGCACTGCAAGATAACAACCGAAATAAATATATCTTAGAATGCTTGAAAATGAGAAGGAAATCAGCAAAAGAATAAAGGGACTGAATAAGAACTTTGCAAGGGGCCCAGCTCTGGGATAGTGTACGTGCATGATCACGGCACTGAGAATACAAAAAAGGTTTTATTTTGTTTTTGTAGCATTGAGTGCACAATTAAATCTGACAGCAAACAGATTTGTTTGCTGTCAGATCTATACATGAAACAGAATTGGAAAACATCCAACTCAAATGTATCCTGAAAATTTATTGAAAATGAATTATTGATTAACCTCTTTTTTTCCAATTACACTTAGTTGATGTAGGTATAGGTTTAAATTCAAGCCACAGGGAAAAAACACAACATACTGAAACCAAATTGCTGTTCTAGGCGGATCCCAATAAAGACCAAGCTCAACATGTTTGCAACCAGGTGAATAACACCTGCATGCAACCAGATACAACTGAGAAGTCTCCATCCTTGATGCTGGTAGACTACCTTGTACCACTCTAGAGCTCCTAATTTATCCAATCTGCAATGTTGGAATACAATAAAAGTTAAGATATTACCATAACTATACTTATGTTGGGGATATGAAATGAATTGCATTTCTAACTTCAAGCCCTTCCAACCAAACCAAGAGAGGCTACTGCAGAATGTGTATTATTATCAAGTATGACCTTGATACTTTGAAGTATGGATGATAGGACAAGGCTTACAAGAAGTATTTTCCATATGTTTCTCTTGCTGTGAATTAATCAAAATGATAATTTTTTTCCCTCAAAAGTATCCAGTAGAAGTTGTTCTCCACCACTTCTCTTAGAACAATTCAAAGCACAATAGGACTAATTACTGCTAAAATTCACTCCTGTAATGCCCAAGGGAGGTAAAGAACAAGAATTTATGTTTCTCAAGCAATGTGGGATGCTACACCATCTACACTCATTGTCAGTATGGGGTATCATAACTAGTGATGACTCAATGTATCTAAAAAGGTAGACCACTGGAACAGAAAATTAGAAGGAATAGTACACTAAAGAATCTTTTATATTTATCCAAATGAAAAGATAACTTGCAATTAAAATCCCTCAACAAAACTAAAAAAAGAATTAGCTAGCCCTGCTAATGACTCGTGGGATTGACTACAATCTTTTATATTTAACACGGGATGCCACGTCGAATAGACCGCCTCAAATCCGCTAAAGATAAATTAACCCACCAACGACGATGAAAGTATGACAAACAACGATCGGTTATATGCATTTAACTCCTCTTTCTACCCAAGATTAATTCAGATAAAATGGAAGGAACAATTAAATTTTCACAAAAGAAAATATAAAAGATTGGATAAGCCAGAAAACTCACGTAGAAGAAGAAGGCCCAAAGAGAGGATTCTCCTTGAGAGGCTGGAACGAGAACCTGCCAAGAAACCTGGCCATGCAAGCCCCTTCAGAACCCCGATGGTTCTTTGGGCAGTCGTTGATATACATAGCTACCACGAAGACAGCAACATTGGCCGCCACAAACATTGGGATCAACCATGAAGTCCATTCCTGATCCGAGTTATCGACATAGTAATTGTTGTTGGTCCTTCTGGCCTTTGCCCCTCCTCCTCTTTCCAGATCAGCGCTGGACATTGTCTCTCTCTCTCTCTTTCCGAAACTCCTTTTCGATATATGGGAGGTTGTTGGTCCTTTTCGATCTATAGAAGTCGAAGGTTTCAGATAGTCCCTTTATATTTCGGAGAGAACTAATAATAATAATTAATAATAATGGAGAAAAGGTTATATTGAGAAGTGTCTTGGATTGAAATGAAATCAATCAAACGCGATGTTAAGAGTCAGAAGGAGTTGTTTTGCAAGACAAGGTTGCAGATTTAACCGTTGTTTCCCTCTCCGTATCAGACTCTCTCTCCCGCTGTCTGGCCAGCGTTCGTAGGTTGGGCGATGATAAGCTGACCGACGGTTTAGGTTTCGGAAATGAATTGTGATACTCAAAAATCTTACACTTTTACACATTATATTTTTAATATATGATTTTATTTTTATATTATGGGTTTATATCTAAAAATTTTCTTCGGAAATATACTTTAGCCATTGTTAAATATATTGCCCTGAAGAGCAAAATACTTTGAAACGAAAATATATTTATATATAAAAGAAATGTTAGATTCACAAGAAATATTTTATAAAATAAAATTCACAATTTGACATTAATTTTTCATTATTAATGTCGCTAGCTAATTTTTTTTTTATTATCGAACATGTTAAAATATGTAAAACGTTGTTTTCATTTAATTTTGGTTTTTTAGTTATTTTTATTAAATAAGTTTTTATTTAAGTGATTAGTGTAAAAAGTTTTTTAAATTTGTTGTGAAAATATAATTGATGGAATCAACTTTAGCTCTGCATAATTAATATAATATTATGGATTACTATATTTTTAGAGCGGTGCTACTCCATGGGAGCTTCCGCTGGGACTCCCGCTAATACTTTTAAAATGTGTTTTTTTTTATATGTATTTTTTTAACACATTTAAATATATTTAAAAAAATAAAAAATATTATAATATTATTAAAAAATATTTACTTAATCATTAAAAGTAAAAAATAATAATAATAAAAAAATAAAAAACTTATAACAATAGAAACTAACAGTAAAAGTAATATTTTTCATATATTTATGATGAATAATGTTGGGCATCAGCCGGAAGCCGCAGCACATCCTTCATAAATTTTTTTTTTTTTTCAACTCAACACGGTGTGTTGAAGATGTAGATTGATGTTTTTCATTTCTCATTTATGATATCATATAAATCCGACAAGCTTAAAACAGACCTCTGTTTTGGTGTAGTAATTGGGGAAACGTGTATGAACTCCTCGTGACAGCCGGGTTGACGCGTATAGTGTGCGTGCGTGCGGAAGAACCGCAGACAGCAAATGCCACTCTGCCCGCAGTTAGCGGCGAATTTGGCGAGAATTTGGTCGATGTTGGGGAACTCACACAAGTTGGTTATGTTGCTTAGAACCAAGCGTTTTTTAATAGTTTGGCATTAAGGTGGGGGCTGGGGGTGGTGCTTATGAGTTTAGACTCTCAGAGCATTGGCAATGGTCAAGTTTAAAGTTTGGCTAGAATCTTAATTTTTAGTTATAGTATCAATTTTTGACTAGGTGAGTTCACATTGGACTAGTCATTATAAAATTAAAATAATAATATAATATAATATTTTTTATTTTTTTATTTGTAAATATAATTTATATATTTTTTAGATCTTCATGTTTTGTAGAAATAATGTGTCTACTATATCAATCACTAGAAATAATATGCATACCATGCATGTTTTACCATTCAAAGAGAGATGGAAGTGATAAAATAATTAAATATTGATTTCCATTGTGAATAGTATCTAGCCATATTTGGAGAGGACTTAAGATTTACTATTCATCAAGTCTCAAGTTTTGGACCATTGGCTAGTCCAATGTGGAGGCTTTTTCTCACATCTAGCTAAAGTTTGGACTTTCATTGACATTTAGCTAGTCCATTGCCAATGCTCTCAGTGCAATCATGTTAGCCATCAATAAAAGAAACAAAAGGCTACATTGGTAGAGATAAAGATGCCGGATATAATAGAAATTATTCTGTAGACTAATTTTAATAGATAATTTATAAGTAAGGAAGACAAGAGAATCATCTAAAATACAGAGAAAATAATTCTGATGTTCAATTCAAAATTATCAAAATTCAAAAATAACGAAATCAACCTACAAGCCGAACTGTAATAGTTAAAAATCGTCCATATCAAAATTTTACCAAAAATAAAAAAAAATCTCAATAATCATACAAAAAATAAATACATAATAAAAGAAATAATTTGCCAAAAATTTGACTCAAATCGGGTTCATAATCACTTCCTAAACAATAAATGAAATATTATCATAAAATGCAACAAATAACTAAAAATAGGGATTCAGATTGGATCTTGGCCTCGAAAAAGATGCACACTTAAGCGTAGCTAGGTGGCCACGACGTGTGCACTGAAAAGAGTTTTACGAATTGGGGTTATATGTGTGATTTTGATACATGTAGCCAAAGTTATAGTCAAAATACCGAAACGTACCCAAAACTATTCCAATCAATGAAATATCATGATTTCCTGTCATCTTTGCGATGATTTGTCACCTCAAAGTATTTTAGTGCTATCAACTTGCAACCTGACTCGGATCCTCTTACATTAGACAATGACTAAACTTAATGTAAAGGTTACTAGAGAAGCTCATTTATCTTCACCATACGAGCCCAACAATATTAAATAAAGTTCATTCGGGAAGTCCAATAGATTGAAAGACTATGGGCATACCATACGCATGCCATCACAAAACCGTACCACCTAAGGGGATCAAAATGGTAACCGTCGTCAATAAAAGATATTATCTCTGAAAGAAACAACGAGATATACATTTTTAAATATCTTGAAAATGTGATAATTTTAAATCTCCGAGAATTAGAAAAAGAATTGAACTATCTTTATCAATAATAATCCACACCTATATAACGAGCCAAAATTAGCAATCCAATGTAATTTTTTGATTCATCATTACAAGGCAATATTTATATATTTCTAATTTAGGTATCGGAGGGGCACCAAGCACACCGGACAGTGAAACACATCCAAAACAGCTACGTTGTTGATTGTCTACCAAGGTTGAAAAGAATAAAAAAAATAAAAGAGAACAAAAACTGTGATTTATTCAACAGTTTCAAACGGACTTGCTCGATTGCCCAGAAAAAGAGAACAAAAACTGGACCTGCTTAGTTCTTATTTTTCTTGAATATCATTGAAGAACTATTTTAGCAGTCTTTCCATGGATGGATTACATGGACTATATGAAGCGTATCAGCAATTATCCTAGTTTATCGTGCCATCACGATTAGTAAAGGAAAATATTTTGTATGGATCTTGTGAAAGTAGTTTAGATCGAAAAAATTATTCCATAGAAATATCAACTTTTTCGGTCGGAGAAAGCAAGAACATAATATAATAACCTAAGATCAAATGAAAAGGATCTACCTGGCTACTGTTCAGGGTAACACAAGTTTGCATTGGTATGTGGGCCCCCACGCACTAGGAGGAGTATTGGGATGGGTTAAATCTGGAAAATCTAAGATTTGAGGAATCCAAATCTAACATGTGATAGTTTTGAAGATCTAATACCAGTGATTCTCGACGAAACTTCAAAGTTGAGAGTAATAGAGCTCACCAATGCGGGGATTGTATGAGAAGAAAATTGTTAGATATAATGGATGGTAAGGGCTAGGAACTAAAAAATTCAACCATGTTCACACTTGACATGTGGGAAGTGCTTTTAACAACTCCCGAGAGTACAAATGATGTAAGACTCCCATCCTATTCCTACATATCATGTAATTAAAATCTTCTATATATAAACATTAATTTTAATTGACATGATGTCATATAATAAAATATGAAAGTAACCCGTGTCAAAAGTATTCAGAGACATGAGAGACTGAGAATTTGATCACCTTGGCACTTAGATGTGCAATTGCAGAATCCAAGACATGCAAGACGCCAAATAGATTTACCATTTGAGGGTCGACTTGTTCTCTCGTCAAGCCCCCTTGGGAATATTGAAATGGGTGAATATGCTTCTAAGAGGACGATGGAACTGGACAACTATATGAAGGAATGAAGTTGACACCGGCTTGATTCACGCGTTGCCACCAAAGATAGTTTACGTGAGGCTAGGTCAAAGAACACAGGTTTCTTGGTTTTGCTAACTAGAACTGCTGCTAGCAAATAGATATCACCAAAACACGAATCACCAAGGCAGGCTCACAAACAAGGCTAAAAATCTAAGCCAAAAACTGATGCTATGCCAATGTCTAAACGTAAAAACGATACGTAACCGCACTTCTTCAAACAAAATGTAATGTGAAGAATTCTGAAAGAAGCTTTGCAACAAAGCAAAACACTCCATACATAAAATTCAGAAAGATGGACACTTCTAATGGTTTTCATTCTGCCACATGGAGAAATAAGATGTAAAAGGAGTTCAACGCTTTCCACCACCACCTCCTAACTTGGGGCCCTTTGGTGCAGCCCCCTTGGGAACATTACCCTTGCTTTGTGTCTTCTGTGTCTTGGCTGTCAGCTCTGCTTTCTTTGCCTTTTTCTCATCCTTGGTTTTCTTAATCCTCTCTTTGATCTCACTGGAAATTTCAAAAGTTGTCAATAAACGGGTGATAAAAATATAAAACTAAACCCATTAAATAACTTGGCTAGGTGCCAAAATGAATTTTATCTAACACCTCAAGCTTTAGCAAATCATAAAAGTACGGGTTGAATCCAATACCGGAGAGCAGCTTCGCGTGCAGCATCTCTGACTTCTGGCTTCTCAGCTCGTTTCTTTTGTATGACTTCCAAGGTGGCACCAACAATAGACCTGGAATAAGGCTTCTTGGCAGCACGACGCTTCTTCTTCACAGCCTCAGCAGCAATGTCCTATTGAGGAACAAGACCTTGAATCAATAACTAGAACACCAACAGCCAGACATTATGACACACAACTCCGATGGGTCACCCCAGGCCCAAAATTAATCGGTTCTAAAAATCTCAAAAGGCGAAAACTCTAACATTAAACCCACCTTCTTATGTTGTTTCCTGTACATGGCTGTCCATGTAAGCTTCGATGGCTTCAAGCGGTTGTGGAAATACCTTTTGCATTTTGAATTGGCAAAGAGGAAAACCTTCGGCAATCAACGAGGAGCATGGTTCAGTCAAATATATCTTATGAGACAGGAAGTTAAAAGTGAAAATAAAAGAAAACAATGAGTTCCAAAAACTGGACTAAAAAACCACCAACATTAACTTACCTGAGAATCAGACCGGATAAATCTGATCCCCTTACCAGGGTATATCTTAGCACCACTGAAGCGGCAAAGTTCAGTCCTAAAATACCAAAATCACACACTGAATCACACCCCGTTGAACCAGAAATGAAGGTACTTATAGTATATTCAAATTAATCAGAAAATAAAAACTTAACTATGACACAATTAGCATAGGACACACAAAAGGGAAAATATTTCCCGCAAACGGGTTTCATAGGGCAACACCAGTAGAGTACAGTTACAAGTAATCGGACCCCCACAAAATAACAATATGATTAAATTTAAAAGAAATGCCAGATTAATAGCACCATATCATTCCTACTTTGCTTCTCCAGCTTGATTCACAAGTGATTTTTCTTTATTAGCATTCTGATGGAGTCTTCATTTTCTTTTTCTTTTTTTTGTCCAATTCTTCATTTTTCTATCAGGAAATTTTAGGAAGTAAAATTGTTTGTTCGAAATCTTGAAAAGATCATTAATCTACAATAAATTAACGCCTATGGATTTTCTAAGCTTCATGTGAGAGCTATTTTTAATTTTAAGAGTTTCGCGTATTCGGATCTAGAAGATTCAAAGTTGGGCGAACAATACGCATTCAGTTGAATCGATAATGAAAATCGAAAATATTCACACAGAGAGAGAGAGAGAGAGAGAGACGTACTTGAGAACCATGGCTGCCGAAGATGGTGAGCCGCTTGTACTAAAACCCCTTTTGTGTTGCAGAAACCCTAGCACCAATTTAAAGCGAGTGGCTTCGAAAAAAATTTGAGCTGTTCTTAAAGGACCAAAACGACGACGGCTTTAGTTGTGGAACTTAGGGCTAATGAACCAGTCTGTCTGATAATCTTCTCGGTACTCACTCGGTTAAATTTGAATCGAATTCGACTCGAGAAAAAAAAAAAAAAAACTTATTCTTGAATTTAGATACCTGCTCGATTTGTAAAAGACACGTACCCAACAAAATTCGACTTGACTAAGCTAAAGTTCGTTAAAGCTCGCTCATTTATGCTCCAGTCGACTAGTTAACTCGACTCAATTAAAATTCATTCATATATTGACAAATATATACATACACCTATATATATACATACATATGTATTGGCTAATGATATAAGCATACCACTTTTATAATTAAATATATAATATGTAATCTAATTATTTAATATAGTGAATATACTTCTTAGGTATATTTTATAATTTATATAATAATTAGTTGATAAATTTAATAATTTCATATATTAGTATGTGATAACCATATATGAAATAGATATATACTATTATATTAAGTGTATGTATTAATAATATATGTTAACATATAATATATTGTTATTTTGAATAAATATTCTCTAGTTAGATAAAATTTTTTAAAATTTTATAATTTAATAAGGGTTCTACTTAGGGGTGCTACCCGCCCCATACGGGGCGGGGTAGCCCCCACCCCGCCCCCGCATGGGCGAGGGGTGAAAATATGCATCCGCCCCCTGCCCCCGGAGTGCGGGGGCAGGGGACCCCGTACCGGTTGACGGGGTGCGGGTGGAGGGGGTCCTCCGTCCGCACCCCCGCACACTACTGGGCCTAAGGCCCATAAGCGGTTTCTGGGCCTTTTTTGGCCCAGAAGCGGTTTATGGGCCTTTTTTGGCCCAGGAAACGCTATAATGGGCCGAAAATGGCCCAAAAACAGCTTCTGGGCCATTTTAGGCCCATAAAAATATATTTTGCATTTTTTAAAAAAGAAGTTAAAAAAAAAAAAATTTCATGAATGAAAATAAATTATACATACACAATTTGATATAATTAAGACTAATGAAATACTACTATAGAGTATAGACTACAAGTTTACTACCTAATAAACTAATAAATAATAATAATAACTAAGCTATTACAAAAATAAAATGGAAAGTCTAACTGTCTAAATCAAATTACAAAATTACAAATAAAAGTGTCCAAGGGACATTGTATCAACATTATAAAATTACAAATAAAATATATAATACAATAATACATACATCTGATAGAAAAATTAGGGGCTCAAAAATCTACGAAATTAATAATAAAAAAAAAGATGCGAGCGGTTTGGGTCTTTGACTGTGACATTTGGGGCGGCCGGATGGGTAGTCTTGAGGCTTGAGCCTTGAGCACATGTTCA
The DNA here is from genome assembly GCF_001411555.2 of Juglans regia. NCBI lineage: Eukaryota > Viridiplantae > Streptophyta > Magnoliopsida > Fagales > Juglandaceae > Juglans > Juglans regia. Next base: position 31,480,246 of record NC_049902.1, on the reverse strand, counting down.
TATAGCAGTGGAGGTAGACATCGTCTGAGTCGTCTCATGTGTTGCTACAACAATCAATACTAAAATTAATACTGATGAAATTGAAATGAATATAAATATAAATAATTATGAAATTGAAATAAATATAAGTAAATCAAAATAATAAAATAAAAACAATAATTACCAGATAGTACAGATCCAGACTGATCACTACCCTCTTCGTCGGTCTCTTTAAAATCTAACACATCCGGAACATAAATATCATTTCCCATCGTCCAACTCTGTGTGCATATCAATGCCTCCACAGTTGTAGGAGACAATGAACTACGGAAAGGATCTAATATGCGCCCTCCGGTACTAAAGGCAGACTCCGAGGCAACGGTGCTAATAGGGATGACCAATATACAACGGGCAATCTCAGAAAGGATGGGATATTTCTTTGATGCTACCTTCCACCATCCTAAAATGTCAAAATCATCATCATCTTGAATAAGATCCGTTGACAAATAATTGTCTAACTCTGAAACCACCTCCGTAGATTGATGGACTAGTGTGGGATTATGTGCAAGGGTTTTCGTCCATGCCAATCTACGCTTCTTTGTTGTCCCGGTGTCTGGAGGAGGTGTTGGGATATGTGTAGGTGTAGTAGATGTAGTACCACCCTTAATTGCATTAAACTCATCATAAAATCTATTAAGGGTATCGCGGGCCATCTCACCAATAAGATCAGTCCAAGCCTGATCATACGCAAGTCCCAAACCATATAACATGCCAGAAATTTTTAGACGGGGATCAAGAATAGTAGCCACATATAATAAAATATTGAGTCTAGTCAAATCTCCCCAATACTTATCAAATTTGACCCTCATGGTCAATGTCATCCCCCTCATCCTTAGATTGGAACCCCTACACATGTCGTCTAATTCTTCTTTCACCCTACATATTTGTTGACAAAATTCATGGCATGTAGGGTGCAAAGAAGCAGATAACTTCAACGTGACTTCATAAAACAGCTCGAGAAAATCAACAAATGTAGCAACTACCTCCCAATCATCATCATTAGGCAATCCTAAACCCCCGTGCTCATCAAAGTATTTGACATATTGAATGTCTTCATCACCCAATAATTGAAAGGCTTTTTTATATTCTTGGGCCGCCTCCAACATCAAGAAGGTTGAGTTCCATCTGGTGGGAACATCAGTACAAAGACCCCTCTTTGATGTTATGCCCACACTCTTCGCAGCAATTTTGAATTTCTCCAATCTAGAAGGAGAAGATCTCACAAATTTCACAGCCAATCTAACTCGTGCAACCGAGTTATCAACATCTTTTAACCCCTCAGTCACAATTAGATTCAAGATATGTGCAGAACATCTAACATGCAAATATTCACCACCCAAGAATGTCTTATTTGCCTCTTTAAGATAAGTCTTCAGATATCCCAAGGCGACATCATTAGACGAGGCATTGTCAACCGAAACTGTCAAAACCCTACTCAACCCCCACTCCTTGATTGAGGCCTCTAAGGCCTTTCCAATTGTCTCACCCTTGTGATCAGTTATTTGACAAAACTTGATAATCTTTTTATGGAGAATCCAGTCAGAATCAATGAAATGGACATTCAAAGACATATAATTAAAATTTTGGACTGAAGTCCAAGTATCGGTAGTGAGGCAAACTACCAAACCCGCCAATTGGCCCCTCAAAACATCTTTATCTTTCCAGTACATCTTTTTAATATCTTTTGCCACAGTGTGGCGAGAAGGAAGAGTAAATCTAGGTTCCAATTCTTGGACAAATTCTTGGAACCCTCTCTCATCCACAAACTGAAAAGGTAGCTCGTCTATGACAACCATACGAGCTAACTTCCTTCTACACTCATCAACATTATACTTTGTATACCCCTTCAATGTTGAACCCCCACTACTCCCATCCGCCATTTTTTTCAGTCCAATTTCTAGTCTTGATTGACCCTTCTCCACTAAGGATCTTAATATTGGACTCTTTTTGCATTGTTCCTCTAAATGGACCTTTAACTGGGATGTACCATGTTTCCTATAGTGACATCCATATATTTTCCCACAATAATTACATTTAGCTTGTGGGTTATTGGGGTCACCACCCTCTAGTTTGGTAAAATGAGACCAAACTACGGAAACAGGTTTCTTACTTTGTGTGAGCTTAGGGGCGGGGCAAGGTGTATTCCCACTCCCAGGGGTTGGAGTAGGGTTAGGTTCTGGGTCAGGGGTACTGGTAGGGGCAGGGGTACTGGTAGGGGTGGGAGAGCTATCAGTGACCTCTCTTTGAGAAGACATTCCTGATTCCACAACACAACAAAAAATAAAAAAATCAATCAACATACGACATAATTCCAAACATGCACTTATCAATCACGTACGGCATAATTCCAAACATAAACCCCTAAATTGAGTTAGGGGTTTCAATTGAGTTAGGGGTTTCAATTGAAACCCCAAATTGAAATTGGGGTTTCGGATTGAAACCCCCTCAATTTTAGGGGTTTCAATTGAAACCCCAAAATTGAGTTTGGGGTTTCAATTTTTAGGGGTTCAATCCGAAACCCTAAATTGAGGGGGTTTCAATTGAAACCCCAAAATTGAGTTAGGGGTTTCAATTGAAACCCCTAAATTGAAAATTAAGGGGTTTCAATTGAAACCCCTAACTCAATTTAGGGTTTCGGATTGAACCCCTAAATTAATTTAGGGGTTCAATCCGAAACCCTAAATAAAAAAGTTGAATTATTTATTATATTTTATATTGAGATTTGAAAAAATTGTAATGATGAGTTGAGATGAGTTGAGAGATGTTTGGTAACCAAACGAAACGAATCGAGCATAACTCGCTAAAAATCGATTCGGCTCGGCTGAGTTACAGCGTTAACGAGACTCGGACTATTGGTCTTTTTTTATTACGTTCGGCTTCTTCTCCCATTGTAAAAAAAATTCGGCTCATGGGCCTCCTTTTTTCAATATCCGACTCCGAAGACCTAGAGAATACTTCAATCCATTCCTTCTCTGATTCTTGTGCAGTTTCCCTCCAAATAAAAAGGTTCTCTTTTTTCCCTTTTCCGAAGAGAGTTTCTTACAGAGACTGAGAGTCCTGTTGTTAGTTTTAGCATTTAGGCTCTTGACGAGTGTTCTCTCGCGACAACAATGGCTGCCTCGTCTTCGTCTGGCAACACCGGCAGTGGATACGACATGCCGTGGGTCGAGAAGTACCGACCCAACAAGGTCGTCGACATCGTGGGCAATGAGGACGCCGTGTACAGGCTCCAAGTCATCGCTCGCGATGGCAACATGCCCAACCTCATCTTATCCGTAAGTATTTTTTAGTTTGCTCGCTTGCTCCCCGAGTCTCAGAAGTTATGTACATCAGCATACGAAATTCATGGATAATTTTGTTATTGCTATGTGTTATTTGTTAATAAAATCATAATTTCCGTTCTAAGTTTGGGAAATGAAATTTGCGGAATTGGGTTTTGATTTTTTTTTAGACCATTTGTTCGGCCGGTTATTCTACTCGAAGAAATCTATATAATTGATTAATCGCTAGACTCAATTGAGGGACTTTTTATGTTTTGGTTTAGTTTGCATTTAATATATAAAGTAAATAGATTCGCCGACACACACACCCCGACACTCTTTCGAGACTCAGGAAGAAGTTCACATATGGTTTATCTTTGCTCATATTTGTGAAAAAAAAAAACCTATGCTGCTGCTGATTCACGTATTGGTGTTTCCAGGGTCCTCCTGGAACTGGTAAAACCACTAGCATACTGGCGCTTGCGCATGAGCTTTTGGGTCCAAACTATAAGGAGGCTGTTTTGGAGCTAAATGCATCAGATGACAGGTGGGTAAATTTATGCACTTTACGGTGTTCAGTCTTTTTCCTTTTTTGTTTTCTTTTACCCGGATCTCTTTGGTTGGGTTCTTGTATATTTTATGGTTGGGTTCTAAAATATTTTATCATTGCTTTGTTGTTTAGGGGAATTGATGTGGTGAGGAACAAGATTAAGATGTTTGCTCAAAAGAAAGTAACACTGCCCCCTGGGCGCCACAAGATAGTAATCTTGGATGAAGCTGACAGGTAAGTTCAAATATTGCCTCTTCAAATTGGTGGTTACTCTCCCATCATTGAAAATTTCCCTATTAACTTGTTCTATTGAATATTATTATAGTTTGTTTCTGATATTAGATTGTTCACTCTTTGAAGCTTTTTTACTTCCATCTGAACACATGATATTGTATATGTTATCTTTTTCTTATTTAAGCATGACATCTGGAGCACAGCAAGCTTTGAGGAGGACAATGGAAATATATTCAAACTCCACTCGTTTTGCTCTTGCATGCAATACATCTTCTAAAATTATCGAGCCTATACAAAGTAGATGTGCTCTTGTTCGATTTTCGAGACTATCTGACCAAGAGATACTCGGCCGTCTCATGGTGGTTGTTGAAGCTGAAAAGGTACTGATCATTTTCTTAAGTAATAGTGTGCCAATGCTGCATAGTGAGCATAATTGTTACTTTTATGTCAATGAAAAATTACTTCAAGTTATTAGTTTAGAGTCTATAGGCGCATTGTCATTTCTTTGGTACTGGGAGAATTGGCTTGTCCTCTTGGCCTAGTTTGTCAGAAACCATGTACATATCTCTCTCATTGACGAAATGCTTCATAAAATATTTCAATGACCATTCAGTTATCCTAACAGTCATTCGTTTTAAAAAACTTCCCACACAAAAGCGTGGTTATTACTTCACAATTAAGAGGATCTGCTTAAAGCATGGACTAAAAGATATTTCACTCTCCGCATTTAGATTTAGTTGAGCGTCAGTGTTACTGCTATTATTTTCATATTAGCCAATACATCGACCCTATTTTAAATGATTGTTATCTCATTCTCTTTCTATCTTTCTCTGTCTCTCTACTTACTCATTTAGTATGTAAGATTGTTGTTCATGATGAAACCTTTCTTGGGAACGAACATAGATGGCAATTATTTAGGGTTTTCTCCTTCAATGTGAAGAAATCATTAGGAACATAGACTGAAAATTGTCATTTTACACCTTTAGATTTTTGAACTTTAACCAGACACCCTCTCCCTTTCAGTCTCTCCTTACTTAAATTTTGTTCGAGGAAATAAGGATATTTTAGAAGGTCAGTAAAATGCTTTAAATTACAGGTTGCAACAGTGATTGTAATTTGTAGATGTCGGTGTTGTGCTACAATCAATGCACTCTGCTTTTGAAAGAGTTAAAAAAAAAACAAACTATCTTCCCAGCTCTCACATGGGCAGCATTGAATGCTGCATGACCCATATACTGTGTTCATCTCTCTTCCAACTCTATTAGAGAGTTCAAATGGAGGGCTCTAGCCTCTAAGAGACCCTGAACCCTGATATACTCAGTTACTTGCATTTGTTTTTTAATTCCCTCAATTCTGGTTTATACCTTTGACACAAACCATTTCTAGGAGGCCAGCCGCCAGTCATAAAGTCCCACATTAGAATGTGCAAGTGTGCTTTCTGGCCTTTTTTATGAGGAGCTTGCTGGTTCTTGGATTAAAGTCCAGACATAGGAGCACTTTTAAGATTGCGTTTGCACAAATTTATTTCAATTATGCTTTGGGAAATTAACTTTCTTAGATGTTTGATTGATTGGCTGGTTAAATTACTTGATTGCTTGTAGATTATTGCTGTGTACAGTGGGATGAAACCTAGTTCATGTGGCTGGATTTTAAGGGGAACATCAAGAAATAAGCATCCTTTAGAAAGATAAATTCTGTGGATATCAGAAAACTTTGAAAGAGTTGTTCCTTTTATTTGCAACAGACGAAAATGAGATTATGGTAATTAAAATTCATAGTAACTTACTGTTTGTTAAATGTTGATATTATTGCCACATATTGTACTCTTTATTTAACTAGGGAGGTGGAAACGTATAATGGATCTGCTTTTGTAAACAATGAAGGTTCCCTATGTTCCGGAAGGTCTCGAAGCCATAATTTTTACTGCTGATGGTGACATGAGGCAGGCATTGAATAACTTGCAAGCTACATACAGTGGGTTTCGTTTTGTCAACCAAGAAAATGTTTTCAAGGTTTACGAATAAAAAATGCATTGGCCTTTGGTATTTTATTTTTATGTATGTATATTGGACTATGATGTCTGTATTTGGTTTTAGGTTTGTGATCAGCCTCATCCATTGCATGTGAAGAACATGGTGCGTAATGTACTAGAAGGGAAATTTGATGATGCTTGTTATGGTCTCAAGCAGCTCTATGATTTGGGCTATTCACCTACCGACATAATCACGACACTATTCCGAATAATTAAAAACTACGATATGGCTGAGTATCTGAAATTGGAATTCATGAAGGTACAGATACCATGCCATTGCCAACCTCAATCTATTTTTTTTCCCGGCCTCCTCAAATATGTCGACTCCGAAAATATTTATTCGTGTTCTCTTTGATTTTCAGGAGACTGGATTTGCCCATATGCGAATCTGTGATGGAGTTGGTTCATATCTTCAGCTCTGTGGGCTTCTGGCCAAGTTTTCCGTGGTCCGCGAAACAGCTAAAGCAGCATAGGTAGCAGTAGTAGTTGTAGTAGTTACAACTTGAGTCTTGAGCCTGCTACAATTTGCTTTTTGATGGTGAAAGTTGTTTGTGTAAACATTAGAATTGTGCTGATGCTCAAATACATTTTGTATTAAGGAGGTATCAAAAGTCACCTCTCTAAGGAAGGGATTTGCTTCGTGACCTACCACGGGTCAAATTCCCTTGAGCCTGTATTGTCATTCTGCATTTTGAACAAGGAAAATTCCTTTGGAGTCAGCTGGATTAAAAAGAAGCCTAACGTTGTGCTCTTTTTTTTCTCTTTTTTTTTTTAAGAACCAAGACGATACCTTAATTTTATTGATAGTCCTCACTTATAGCGGATGAATACCGTGATTACATCTGGACACTTGGTGGTTTCACATATTAAAAAAAAAAAAAGAATCCAAACTTACTACAAAAAAACTAAACACTATATAGTACATCAGAAATACCAAAAGCAACAATGATAAAGATAAACCAAAATAAAAGAAAAGGCAAGAAAAACAAACCTGTTATTTCTTATGAAAAATGTGCAGCTCTCAAAATGTCTTTCAGTAGATTGTGAGTGGACTCAAAGAAAGTCTCCTTGCCACGATAACTCAATTTGGCAAGTCTATCGGCTACGTGATTCGTTTCTCTAAAAGAGTGAGAGATTTGTATCATCATCGAGCTCGCTATCGTTTTAGCTTGTTTCCAGTAAACCTGACTCCTCTATGGGACAAACTCACATTTATCCCACCATTGAGCCACAAGTTTATAATCAGTTTCCACTTCAACATAAGTTGTATTCATCCATGCACAAATGATCATACTATCCGATAACGTTTGAATCTCAGCAATATTATTTGAATTAATGTCGTAATGTTTTGTAAAAGTACAAATCATATGACCTTTTATATCTCTAAGAATTCCTCCACCTCCGCTTCTTCCTGGGTTCCCGATGCTCCTACCATCCACATTCGGCTTCATAAAGTTCTATGTAGGCTGCATCCATTGCAAAAATTGAACCTCTGTTTTCTTGACAGGCATAGTTCGTAAGCTGAGTTGCTGTAAGATAGCACTATCTGGAGTCTTGATGAATTTTTTATTCGATTCAATATATAAGACTTGAGTTAGGAAGTGCTTGATTTTATTGTATACTTGCTCCTATGAATTCACAATCCCCTCTATGTAGGTTTTGCATATGAAAATTCAAATAAACCAACTGATAATAGACAGTAGAATATTAATCACCACATTGATTTGAGAAACTACCTGAACCTTAGATAACCACTGATGATGTATTCCCCCCCCCCCCCCCCCCCTCCCAATGTACGAGCAGACCCAATATTTAGCCTCAAAGCATATTCAAATACCATCCAAACATACGTGAGAATCTCACCCATCATAAGCGCATGATCCAATGACTCACAGGAAGTCACTTTACAATATTCACATTTGGATGCCATAAAAATATTTAATTTCATATATTCTTGTCAAAATGTAGGTCATTATTCATACCTTTCCGTATAAAAGTATAAATTTTTTGAGGCAGTAAAGAATTTCATATCCATTTGGTCTACTCCAATTTCTCTTTGCGATCACAAGTGTAATTCCAAGCTGAAGATGTAAAAAAATTACCATTTTGTTCAGTTTTCCATATCGGAATGTTAGGACCTGTAATAATATTGATATTTTGTAATTTCAGATCTTCAGTAAGGATATTCACCACTAACTCTTGTATTTTCTCCCACAATTTTAGAATAAACATCGGCAAGTAATTCTATATATAACCGTGAAGTGCATAAATGCCGCGTAATCGCTTTGAAAAATAGTAGGGTCCACTATTAAAAAATTAATTTTTTTTTATGTGGGTCTCATGTTTTATTCATTTTGTTTTAAACGATAACGCGGCGGTTGCACAATTTATAGTTGCAAATATATTTTCTCAAACATAGGCTACTTTCAAAGAGGGATTAGTGATCTTTGATATTTCACCCAAGATGCATAGAGACAATCAATTTTAAAACTAGAAAGAGATATCACTTTCATAACTTGAACTCATATACTATATTTTTCATATTTAAAATAGAATAAAGACCAGCCTTTATACGGATAGTTAAGAAAGTATTTATTATATGTATGAAATATAATGGGTGATCTAATAACCTCTACATTATGAGACGTGATCATTCTATGCCTTTGAACCAAATAAAGGTACTCAATAGTTTTCGACTTGTTTTGGGAGACCCATTTGTTCATGCAGCCAAAAGAAGCGAGAGGTGCAACTCATTTTCATAACATTGTGCCGTTTGGATTCAGAGTTGATCTTAATTCATTTTATCTAATCATTATAACTTTTCAAAATTTATACACAAAATATAATAAACAATTCAATTACTTTTTTCAAATATCAAAACAATAATAATATTAAAAAAGAATATTCTAATAATATTTTATTCAATTTTCATTTTAACTCATCTCATATCAACTCACTATCCAAATCTCACATGAGTTGACACCAATATATGGAACTGATCCTCCGAAAATGGGTGGAAAATCATCCATCTCGTTTAGGCCTTGGGCTCTTATGGTTCGTATTAGCAAATTGTTGGCAAAAACTACAAAGAAAACTCCAAAGTAGGCGTGCAGGGCAGGCATCGGTAACCAATCCGTTCCGCTCAATTAGTCGCATTGGCAGACTATCGAGTTGATAGATGGATCAAATCTCTACTACTATTGTCAAGCTTGGACATACTTAACACTGATGGGAAGAGAACATAGATTCCCACCATGCCTATCGAGAATACGATATAAGGCGGGTAGCACCCATATTAAAAATTGTTGTCTTTATTTCTAGTCGATTCGGAAACTAGTACAATAATTCTCACATTTTTTAAAATGAACACCTATATTTTAAAATTTTTATATAATTAATATCTAAGTTCTGAAAAGCTTACAGTTAAACATACCCATCAATCTTTCATAACAAAATTAATCAAAATTTGCCACGTGGCATCAAAGTTCATGTATCAGTTTTGTAAAAATTAAAAACCTAGACCTTGATTTATAAAAACGTTAATCTAATTATTGATCTTACAATTAACTATTGAGGGTGGTGGATTAAAGGTCATTAGGTGACTCTCTGGTGGTTTGACATGTGTTTGATGATCCCAAGTTTGAATTCAAATATGAAAAATTCTATTCTTAAGCCTCATACACCACACACCAACCTTTTTATGATTTCTTTAATTTTATTCTCTTACTAAATGCGTGGTATATGGATTATGAATAGAATAATTCAATTATTTTAATAATAATAAAACCAAAAAAAACTTTAAAAAAATTTTAAAAAAATAAAAAAAATTTGGTGTGTGATGTATGGGCTTATAAATAGCAATGCTCTTCAAATATAGATTAGTCCCGAGAGCTCACCAGCCTATGACTCAAATCCGGAAGTGCTTGAAGCTTCCTATTGTCTAGACGTCCGGTTCATTGTTGGGTTTCGATAGATAGTTCATATAAAATAAAATAAAATGAGATATTTAGAATAATAGTTAAATATAATATTATTAAATATAATTTTTAGTATAATTTTTATTTTAAATTTTGAAAAAGTTGAATTGTGTTATTATATTTTTATATGAGAATTTAAAAAAATTATAATAATGATATGAGATGAGATAAAATGAAAAAATTTGTATATCCAAACCCAGTATCCTTCTATTATGAGTACACTCAGGTAGGAAAACTACCTACAATTGCTTACTCCTACTATTTTCTATAGAAAAAAAAGAAAGAAAGATAGCGTCTTAAAATTTATTGAGTAATTCTATATATAATCGTAAAGTGTATAAATACTATGTAATCGCTTTGTAAAAGAGTGAAGTTCACTATTAAAAAATTAATTAATTTTTTTTTATCTTGATCCAATGATTTATTATTTTTTTCAAAGCGATTATACGACAGTTACATGATTCAAGATTGTAAATATTTTTTCTCAAACTTATTACATGAGCAGATATGATTGAAGTTATAAAATCTAAAATGAAAAATAAAATTGCTTAATATGATTTTAAATGTTGTTGCATTTTTAATAAAATAACTTTATATACCGATAAAAAAAAAGGGGTTTGCTATGCATCTGCCTACACCCGGCACACACTTCACATATATTTTTTTTTTTTACACTCAATGCATTAAGTGTGTGCCGGTGTAGGCAGATGCAAAAATTTTTCCAAAAAAAAAATATAGTACCTTTATCCATTATCATTTCTTTTATGCCGTGAGATGCCATCAAACGATTCTAAAACTATTATTATTTTTTAATTATTTGTGAATCATTTGATATCACGTGTGAAGACGATGTCATTTTTATCAATCATTTTAAACTATAAAATTTATTAAATAAGTTGTGACTCATGCCATGTTATATATTATTATATTAAATTAAATTAATTTGTAAAATTAATATAATAGTATAATAGAAAAAGTATTAGATACACAAAATAATTTCACAATAACATTCACAAATTGAATATTATGAAATATTTTATTAATAAATATTTTTTTTAAAATTTATTTTAAAAAAACTTTATAATAAATTTTATTACTTTCTATATTTATTTTTATAAAATATTTATTAATTTATAATAAATTTGTAGTGCGTTTATAATTTTTTTCTCTTAAATTTGTGATTTTAACCTTCTAAAAATTCATGCGGAGGTGTCTAGATGGTCAAATCCACTCCACTGAGCTAAGAAGTAGGTAGGGTTGTACAGAAATTGAAGTCACTGACGCGAACCGACCGGCTGCATTAGGAATTGACGGGAACTGGTCAGCGTGGGGTAGAAATTTAAAGAAACCGACGTTCAGCTGTTCGATCCCAGTTTGAAGCTGGACTGAACCGCTGAATCGATTGATATAATAAAACTTTTATTTTTTTAATATACCCTTATTGAAACAATGCCGTTTTACTTAAGTTTAAGTGGAATGATGTCGTTTCGAGACAAGCCTTCTTCTTCCAGAATCCCATCTCTACAACTCTCTATCTCCTATGCATTTCTCTATCTCTGTTAGTCTCTCTCATTATTCTTTTAGTAAAATTGTCAGAAAATCGATGCCGACTAAGAATCGTCAGAGAGCTGTCTCGATTGATGTCCTCCTCTCCATCTGGTCGATGGCTCTTCTATTTTTTCAGACATCGGTCGGCATCAATTTTTTCCAAAAACCACACCAACGACGTCGGATTTCACCTCTAGCTCAAGTAGGCAGCTACTGGTTACTGCAAGCAAACCAAAGTCAAAAAGACAGTCTGGATCCACATCCATTTACAACAAAAACCTTTAGATCCTATGCTTCGTAACCGTCCGATCATCCGACATTTTTGTCTTTTGTTTCCATCTAAAACCTGAATAGTGTCGGTAACTACGGTTTGATAAACTGTAATTATCGCACCGCCCGTATCTGAGACAAAAGAAAACGGAAAACGATAACCCGCTCCATTTCTGGAGCATGATCGACATCGTCCATTGCCCAACCTTCCAATTTCGCGCTGACCTCAAGACCACCATTTCTTACTTTCAATTCTGTAAATGAAATCCCTAATTTTATTTTATTCTATTTCGTGAATCAACGATTTTCGCATGGGCTGAACCATTAAACTCAACCTGTTAGGGTTCCAAAGACCTGAAAATTTCCCAATCTTTATCCTCATAAATGGCTTCGACAAGGTCTCCGAACCGCTCCTCATCGTCTTCCGACATCGTTGATACGACACCGTTGCTCAACAATTCGAGTGGGTCCGGCGACGAGACCAACCCGAGCCGTCGATTCGTTCAGCGGCAGAGCCTGCGCCAGGCAGCAAGGTTTCTACGGCAAGCCAGCAGCGGCCATGGGATGATACGCGAGCCGTCGATGCTGGTACGCGAGGCCGCTGCGGAGCAACTGGAGGAGCGGCAGAGCGACTGGGCGTATTCGAAGCCCGTGGTAGTCCTCGACATCATCTGGAACTTCGCTTTCGTTGTGGTCGCCGCCACTGTCCTGGTACTGAGCCGGAACGAGTCTCCGAGCATGCCGCTTAGGCTCTGGATCGTGGGCTACGCCCTCCAATGCGTGTTACACATGATTTGCGTCTGTGTTGAATATCGGAGGCGGAGGAGGAGACGGCGGGGCGGGGTACCGACGTCTGATTCAGTGGAAGACAGCGGAAATTTGAGCCTGGAGTCGAGAGAGGCCTCGGGGCAGCACGTGGCACCGGCGGAGCATTTGGATGAGGAGGGGGCCGGGTAATTTGTTTTCGATATTTGTTTTCGAATTGATTTGTTAGCATCTATACCGGTGTTTTTTAAATTTCGAAGCTTTTCATGGTCAGTTTCATTTTTTTTTTTTGATAAGTTTTTTACGGTCAGTTTCATAGTCAGTTGATATTATCATACAGGTATCTTGTCTTATACACTACCGAACGAATGATTCTTTTAACATTTTTCAAGTTGGGACAGGGATTTGGGGCAGTCTTTTTATTGGCTTATATGGATGAGGATTTTTTTGGGTATGGCTGGAAACCGTAGTGTGGAATTACAGGAAATTTGATGGGTTTTATAAATCTTGGAACCTCGCACCCCTGCGTAGAGTAATGCTAGGTCAATACATAATCTGTACTTGGATTCGTCAATACATTTTCAATTGTAAACGTTAGAGTCCTGTAAAAAAAGGAGTGCATTGATGTTGCTTTAAAATTTTTTTCTCTCCGTACATTTTATGTTTTTCGTTTGGTTTTTCTTACTGTTGGTGGTGATTCGTTAATGGCTTTCTCTTTGTGTGGAGTTTAGCGTATCACTGCAGCTTTGGGTTATTGTTGTGGGTTGGATTAGATGGGGCTGTGCATCGAGGTTTTTATTGACCAGAAGTTATTTGAGTTCAAGAAGGAGAATGATAGGGGGTGGAAAATCATAGAAAGCAGTCGCCGTGTAGGGAAATACATATCCTTAGATCATGAAGCCCTGGGTTGGCTGGGCTCTATGGTGAAGGAATGTGCAGTGTCAAGGAGTGCCTATGAGTTTCTGAGAACTCGTAGAAAAGGAGACACGGTGTTAATGGTGCAGAAGGGTCATAACCACAATGGCAGTTTTATCTCCCTCTCGGAGTTTGGTCATGATAAGAGGAGAAGTTTGATAGTGGTGCCGAAAGGGAGGAAGGGGGAGGGGTGGAGGAATTTCGGAGATACATTAATAGAGCTCCATTCATCTTTGTTTCGAGCACGAGAAACAGAGTACCTCTTGATGCCTAGGCAGGTTACTTGAAGATGACCAGAGGAGTTGGTGGTGCTCAATCGTCGACGATAAGAGGTACAAGATCGTACAGGGAGGTGCTCCAAGTGAAGAAGGTATTGCCTTGAGCCGTGAGTGCCGTACTGCCAAACGCTCCCATTTTAGAGATCGTGCAGAGGCATGAGGGAGAAGGCAGCGGGCTATTGGGGTCAAATGAGGAAACTTTTCTGAGGTTACTTGTCGGTTTGGAGGAATAAGTGGGAGCTGTATTAGAGGAAATTGTTTATTTGAAACGCTGCGTCAAGGGCAAGGCAGAGTTGAAGACTGACGTGGATTGAGTAATGGGCCATAAGAGCAGGCTTGTTCCTTCAGGTTAGATGGACCCAGGGACGGGCCAGGCCGCAGGCCCAATGAAGGCTTGGAGGGCAATATATCGGGCGTTTGCTGATTTTTCGGGTCAGGAGTCGAGTCTGGCTCCCGTGGTGCCAATAAGTATTTCACCGGCATCACCATCTGCATAGAAAAAATCGCTGGTCTCTGTCGAGCATCCTGGTGATGAGGTTGAGTTACTCCGACGGGAGGAGCTAGAGGATGGAGAGATAGTGGTGGAGCCGTTTGAGGTGGAGACCTTGAGAGATGATTTCCCGTCGTCGCCACTTGGGTTGGTGTTGGAGAATGGGCAGCTGGAGTCGTGCGTGGTGGTCGAAGGCCCAGATGCTGTGCATCTGGGCCGGTGCAGCCTGCCTCACCGGAACGTGGGATATTGTTTCTGGGGCTTCCGATAGGCTTTCCATCACTGGAAATGGGTGTTTGTCATGGGAATAAATTTGGGGATGGTATTTTTGTTGAAAATATGGCTTCAAGTGTTGAACCAAACGTTGTGGGTGGCTCATAATTGTTTCTGCTTCCCAATGACAATGTTGGTGAGGAGGGGGCAACTCTTACTCCTCTATGTACACTTCCTCCCAGTTCTAATTATAGGAGTTGCTCGTCAAATTGGGTTCTTAAGAAGATAGAGGAGCTACAAGATATTTTTGGAGTTTCTTTTGGAGGTTACAAAGAACAATTTATGGCTCTTATAGTAGTTGTTGAAGCTTGCTGTTTGAAATCAGCTACAAAGCAGGATAGGGAATTTAATCGTTTAACTTGTTCCATCAATTATGATATTAAGGAAGGGAGTAGCAGAAGAGATAGATCGAAAGGGAGGGGCAAGTTAAGTTTTTTATAAAGCTTAAGATTTTATCATGGAACATACAGGGACTCAATGATAGTAATAAACGTCTTCGTATCAAATCTTTATTGAGGATGTGGAAGGGTGATGTGGTATGTCTTCAAGAAACAAAGCTTAGTTTCATTGATAGAAGAATTGTGCGTAGTCTATGGGGATGCTCGAATGTGGGTTGGTCCTATTTGGCCTCTTTGGGAGCCTCAAGTGAAGTGTTATTAATGTGGGATAAAAGAGTGGTTGAGGCGATTGAGGAGTGTGTTGGAGAGTTCTCGGTTTCGACTTTATTCAAAAAAGTGAGCGATGGATGGGAATGGGCATTTGTAGGGTCCTATGGTCCTAACATGGACAGAGATATGCGAAGGTTGTGGGATGAATTGACCGGTATATACTCCTTATGGGATGTGCCATAGTGTATGGGGGGTGATTTCAACACTACTCGCTTTCCTAGTGAACGATCAGGTCATCATCGGCATACTATGACCATGGAGGAATTCTCTGAGTTTATCTTTGATTTGGACCTTATGGACCTTCCCTTGGTAGGGGGCGAGTACACATGGTCTAACGGCCGGGCTTGGTCGAAATTGGATAGATTCCTTGTCTCTCCTTCATGGGAAGCCCACTATCCAGAAGTAAGTCAGAAAAGGTTAGCTCGAGTCAGTTTAGATCATTTTCCCATTCTTCTGGATTGTGGGGGCATTCATAGGGGTCGCCGGTACTTCAAGTTTGAGAACATGTGGCTAACATCGAATGGTTTTGTAGAGATGGTGCATGCTTGGTGGGCATCGTATCAGTTTAGTGGCACTCCAAGTTTCATTCTACTAGGTAAACTGAAGGCTCTAAAACAAGATCTGAAGAAATGGAATTTGGAAGTTTTTGATTACACAAACAATCAGAAGTCTACATTGTTGGAGGAATTGCAGGAGTTAGAGGGCAAGGAACTATTGGGAGATACCTCGGAGGAGGTGTTATTGAGGAAGGGCATGGTTGTGGCAGATTTGGAAAGGGTTTTGTTGTCAGAGGAGATATCATGGCGCCAAAAATCCAGGGCCCTTTGGTTGAAAGAGAGTGATAGGTGTACGAAGTTCTTTCATAAAGTGGCTAATTCACATAGATGTAACAATGCTATTGAATCGCTTCATTCAGTTACTCAGGTGTTATCCTCTCCCCTTGAACTAGAAAATCATATTATACATTATTATGAGACTCTTCTTGCTGAATTGGTAACTTGAAGGCCGAAGCTTGATGCCTTGTCTTTTGAGGCAATTGATCCGCAAAATGTGAGTGTCTTGGAAAGACCGTACAATGAGGAAGAGATTTTCAAGGTCATTTTTGATATGGTTAAGGATAAAGCGCCGGGACCGGATGATTTCTCAATGGGTTTCTTCCAAACTTGTTGGGATGTTGTGAAAGGTCATGTCTTGCAGGTGTTTAATGAATTTCACGCTTTTCAGAAGTTAAAAAAATCCCTTAACGTGACATTCATTGCTCTCATTCACAAGAAACATGGGGCTTCGATTATTGAGGACTTCCGTCCAATAAGTTTGGTGAGTAGTGTTTACAATATTATCTCGAAAGTTCTTGTTAACCGGCTTAGTCCAGTGTTGGAAAAAATTATTTCCAAGTCTCAGAATGCTTTTATTTATGGGAGACATATTTTTGATTTGGTGCTCATAACAAATGAGAGCCTAGATTCTAGAATGCGGGAGGGAAGTTGTGGTATTCTTTGCAAGCTTGACATGGAGAAGGCTTATGATCATGTGAATTGAGAATTTCTCTTGTACCTACTTAAGATGTGTGGCTTTGGGGATAGGTGAATTTCATGAATGAGTCATTGTATTTCAACTGCCTGATTCTCAGTTCTAGTTAACGGCACTTCTGTTGGTTTTTTTGATAGCTCACGGGGCTTGCGATTGGGAGATTTGTTATCTCCTCTTCTTTTTGTTATCGTTATGGAGGCGTTGAGTAAGATGGTGCAGGCTATTGTTGGTGGGGGTTTTTTATCTGGTTTTCAGGTGGGAAATGGCTCTGGTGGCCCATTTATCATCTCACATATTCTTTTTGCAGATAACACTCTGGTATTATTCTGTGAAGCGGATAGTAGCTAGGTTCAAACTTTACGAGCATTGTTACTTTGTTTTAAAGGAGTGTCAGGACTGAAGGTGAACCTTAGCAAATCTGAGATGGTACCGGTGGGTGAGGTTCCTAAAATCTGCAATCTAGCAAGTCTTTTGGATTGCAGGGTGTCTTCTTTCCCAATGAAATATCTGGGCCTTCCGTTAGGAGCAACTTTCAAGAGTAGAGCTATATGGTATGGGATGGGGTGGTGGAGAAGATAGAGAAAATGTTGGCTGGATGGAAAATGGTGTATTTCTCAAAAGGGAGTTGTCTCACTCTTATAAAGAACACCCTCACTAACCTCTTTACTTATTTCTTATCTCTTTTACCTATGCCTGTAGGGGTGGTGAATAAGTTGAGAAACTTTTTAGGGCGTTCTTATGGGGAGGCATAGGGTAGGAGAAGAAATTCCATATGGTTAGTTGGAAGACAGTATGTGCCCCAGTTGTGAATGGGGGGTTGGGTGTTTGCAACTTGAGAACCTTTAATAAAGGTCTATTGGGGAAATGGCTTTGGAGATATCATTTGGAGGGGGATCATTGTGGAAGAAAACTATAGACGCTAGATATAGTATTGCTTGGGGTGGTTGGTGTTCCAACGAAGTGAGAGGGGAATATGGAGTGGGGTTATGGAAGTTTTTACGGAAGGGATGGATATGCTTTGAAAATCATATTCGCTTTGTAGCCGGTGAGGACAACTGAATCAGTTTTTGGCGGGATGTGTGGTGTGGAGATTATGCATTGGAAATGGTTTTTCCGGCTTTATATCGTATTGTAGCTAATAGGGAGGCTTCAGTGGCGGATGTGCGGTTATTTTCTCATGATGTGCATTAGTGGAATATTCTGTTTAATAAGGATTTTCATGACTAAGAATTATCTATGGTTTCAGATTTTTTCAGCCTATTACATTCCTCGTGGACTTTTATGGCACAACATGATAGCTTGAAGTGGAGGTCTAAGGATCACAAGATATGCACAGTTAAGGCGTATTATAACCTTTTGATAACACATGATCATACTCCATTCCCTTGGAAGAACATTTGGAGGTCTCGTGTGCCCTCCAAAGTTGCTTTTTTTGTTTGGAACGCCTCTCTTGGGAAGATCTTGACCATAGAAAACTTGAGGAAGAGAGGATGTGTGTAACGTCCCAATGGAAGACCCAAACCACATTGCTTATACTCCAAAAAGATTAGTCAATGATACAATTGGAGTCCCATTGGAACCTTATAAAGAGCAAGAGCTTCTCCTTCCCAAGCAATGTGGGATCCCATACACCATCTACCCTTATTCATATCATATGGAGTATCAAAATCTACCTCCCTTAAATTCCCGACGTCCTCGTCGGGCCTGTCCATTTTAGGTGGCACGGCTCAAGTCCCACGTTTCTGGTTGGGATAGGCTCTAATATCATTTGTAACGCCCCAATGGAAGACCCAAACCACATGGTCTATACTCCAAAAGGACTAGTTAATGATACAATTGGAGCCCCATTGGATCCTTATAAAGAGCAAGAACTTCTCATTCTCAAGCAATGTGGAATCCCATACACCACCTATCCTTATTCATATCATATGGGGTATCACAATGTGTAGTGCTGGATTGGTGCTACATGTGTAAAAAGAATGGAGAATCGGTGGATCATCTCTTACTACATTGTGATGTAACAAGTGTGTTGTGGGATGAGATCTTTCAAAGGGTTGGTGTTGCTTGGGTAATGCCTATGAGAGTGGTGGATTTGATGAGTTGTTGGAGAAAATTGCAGGGCTGTAATCAAGTGGCAGCAGTTTGGAAAATGATTCCGTTGTGTATCATGTGGTGTATTTGGACGGAAAGGAATGCGCGCTGTATTGAAGACAAGGAACGCACAATGGTGGAGCTGAAGAATTTTTCTCTACGTACTTTATTGCTTTGGTTTTCCGGTATTGTTTTAAATGGGGATAATATTCATGACTTCTTGTCTTTAGTTCATCGCTCTTAGAATGTATTTAGGTGTTCTTTTGTATACTTCCTGTGTACATAGTACATGTCTATTTTCACTCATATCAATAAAATTTATCTCTTATATAAAAAACAAAGAATCCTGTAAAAAGAAGAAAATGTTTTTCTCGGTGTATGATGAAAGAACATCGTATTTCAAAAATTGAGAGAACATTGTATTTTTTATTGCATACATTTATGTGTTGTAGTTTATTTTCTAAACTCATTATAAGCATTTCCTCAGATTTTCTCTTGAAGGACTGGTACTGGGTACATTTCCAAAAATTATTATGCAGGGTATAACATGTTGGTTGGTTTAATTGATGATTTACCAAATTTAAAGTGAAGTTTGTTTAGACATTTTTTATGGATTGATTTCTTCTTGGATCAGGAGCGTTCTGTATTTGTATGAATTTATATTGTATGAGATTGCAGAGTATATGCTCATCCCCATTAAATCAGATACACTTTATGGTTCGTTTTGATGATATTGCAGAATTTGAGCTCTTTATTACTATTATTTCTTTTTGTCATCACAGCAGTGTTGCAAAGCATCTGGAATCTGCAAATACAATGTTTTCATTTATCTGGTGGATCATTGGATTCTACTGGGTATCTGCTGATGGTCAAGCTTTAGCACGTGGCTCTCCTCAGCTGTATTGGTACGTGTTGGTTCTCTCTCTCTCACACACACACACACACACACACACACAATTTGAACCATTGGTTGTAACTGAATCTTACGTTTGATAATATGATGTATTATGCAGGCTATGCATAATTTTCTTGGGTTTTGACGTGTTCTTTGTCGTTTTCTGTGTTGCACTGGCTTGTGTTATTGGTATTGCTGTCTGCTGCTGTCTTCCATGTATCATAGCACTTTTATATGCTGTGGCAGACCAGGTAGGTCTCAAATATTGCTTTCCTTGCCATATGTGCCTTATTTTACTACCATGTATGCTGCTTTTTTTTTCATTGCCATATGTGCCTTGGGAAGGTATCCAATTGAATCGATGGTCCGATGGAAATAAATAGTCAGCCTGAAAAGATTTTGGTGGCAATTTTGATTTGACCCTTTAATTTTGTTCTTCCCCTTGACTGACCAAAACAAAAGTTATGTTCTTTAACATGTAGTTTTTCTTTTTATAAATTGTTAATTTATTTTTGAGTGATTTGTTTGGGATATTTGATATTTAATTAGGTTTATAAGGGGAATGTATAGAAATCTAGTGGGACCGTGGGATATGAGATGGCACAAAGATGGTAAAATATGGCTGCATATTTATTGTTGTGGTTAATGAGGGAGTATTAGCCTGGCAAAGCCGTTCTTTCTGCCTAGGTTTCTGGTCGTATTTGCATTAGAGCCCTCCTTTACTGTATTGAGTGGATTTTAAGGACAGAAAAGACACAATTGGGTTTTTTTTGCCACATGGAATTGGGTTAAAATGAGCGTACAATAGGTCTGTTTCGTTTCAAGAACCATACACAATCCCTAAAATTTTTCAGCTGTCCAAAAATGAAGTTTGTATCCCATTTTCGGTGGATTTTAATGGACAGTAAAGATAATTGGGTTTTTTTTTTTTGCCACGTGTCATCCTATTCAAGTTCATATCTTAAACTAATATTGGGGTAAAAGGAGCTTCTAGTAGGTTTTTAACAAGAATCGTACTCCAGAAATACTTATAAAAAAAGAATCGCTCTCCAGAAATTTTCAGTTGTCCACAATAGAGTTTATATTTGTATTGATTTATGCATCTTGATTGTGAAGCTTTTTCTATCCAATTTTAAGAACTGAAGACCCCAAATTCCTGAAGGTTTTGAAATCCTATTTTAAGGGCTGGAGATCCCTAATTTGTGGAGCTTTTGCTATCCAATTTATGTATCTTGGTTTGTGGAGCTTTTGCTAGGCAATTTCAAGAACTGGAGATCCCAAATTCAACAATTTAATTCTATAGTTCCTAGTTATCCAATAAAGAAGCAACATTTGACGAAAAGCTTAGGAAAAATATGATAAACAGGTAAGAAGAAAGAAATAAAAGGACAGAACGAAATGAAGTTTGGCATATTGGAGAGCAACTGATAAATATATAAAGTTCTGTGGAGTAAAACACTTCAAAGAGCCGGGAAGGAAATTATCGATTTGTCATTGGTGCCTCTTGTGGGGGAAGGTTTAGAGTTGGGAGTGCAGTCGGGTACTGTGGCTGGGATAATGTCGTTCCCCTGGTTTCTCTTCCTCCGATCAACGATATAGCAAAGTTCAACATCGGATTGGATTCTGAATAAAGATAATGGGTTTCTACAAACCCTGAGACTTTCATATGGAGAACAGGGAGAATATGAAGACCAATTTAAAATACTACTCACTGCAATCGAGGCAAGCCACGCTCTTGAAACCAAATCTAAGTTTAAGAAGAGCAGGGAGTTAAAGAATCTTTCATGGGCAATCAACTACGATGTTAAGGGAGGTAGCTCGAGTCGAGGGAAAGCTAAAGGGAGGGCTTTGTGATGTTTGGGTTGAGGATTAGTTTTACGGAATCTAGGGGATGGGGTTGGGGAGGTGTAATGATAGTTTTCCAATTCGGGTTTAGTGTATTTTGGGTAGGTTTTCATGGGATTTTGGGTCATTATGGGCTTTCTTGTATGGGATAGGTGTTTTTCTTGTATACGTCGAGTGTACTTGGTTACTCTTATTGATATATATATATATAATATTGTTACTTAAAAAAAAAAAAAAACACTTCAAAGAGCAAAATGTAACCTATATGGTGTTTGAGTCCATTGGTGTTCTGATCCCTCTTTTGCATAAAAGTTTTTCTCTTATGAATGGCATAGCAGGCATAGGATCCTAACTATTCTACACTTTTACCATGTAGCTAAATGTACTATGGTCTGGGTAACTCTACTATGGACCCATAGAACTCAAGGCACGGAAATCTCAGGTGATGAGGTGGAAAGAATGCATCAAAACATTAGAAGAGATTTGATGGTAGTTGATTAGTAAGCGCCCCAAAAAAAAAAAAAAGAGAAAAGAAAAAAAAAGCCCTTGGCATGGCTGGAATTTCTTTGTTTGGTGATTGAAAAAGGTATTTGTTCTCCTCATGAAGTGAAATTTTATAGGATGCATTACTCGTTAAGTTGAATGGTGAATGTTTATGATGGAGGCTAGTTCTTTGATGTTATCCTTTATGGTAAAAGAGATTGGGTTGGCCTCTTGAAAAAAGGAGATTTCTCATGAAGAGTAGTGTATCTGCTTGAAAAGAATTTGCCGTGCCTGCAACCTGTAAGTATGTGTTATGGTAGCATGAGAATGGGTAGATTATTGGCCATGAAGGAGACACGCAGCATTTATTTGTAGATGACAAAATGCCCGGAACCTATTTTTTATACTTGAGAGGTGCAGAGTGCACGGAGACTTTTCAATGTGTGGGCTTGCATCTAGTGTTTGGAAAGTTATACTGATTTTAGACTTACAGGCTAGTGCTGGTGATTGACTTTAGCAGATGTGAATGACGTGTGTTTAAATAGGCAGATCTCAAAGGGTATGTTGACTTCTGATAAATATTTTTGTACATTGCAATACGTGAACTAAACATGCATCCCTCGTGATTGGGTTCTCTGCATGGCCATGGCCTTTTGTCTCTAATTAAATTTTTGTTCATTTTTACCTCCCTTGCAATCTCAGGATTGAAAATGACTTGATCAATATTATTAAATTTTAGAATTTTTTGTTTTTTTTTTTTGTGGGGGGATAAATTACACAGGGCACACATTTTTACAGTGTCATCGAGCTACTACTGTTCATTGGCAATATTTTACTTTCTTCTGGGACTGTTTCTAGGGGTGAAAACTGAAAAATGCATTATCTATTTGATTTTAATGTAAATGTAATGCTTGTAATATTAATTTTCTGTTGTCATGCGGCTCATAAATAATTTTTAAGTTTTATTGGAAGGTTGGTTGGTTCCTTTTTTTCAAAGGTAGAGGTACCCGAGTTCCCTTATGCCCTCTATCTCTGCAAATCCCACACATTCAGGCACAATGACTAGTTAAAGAGAAGTACTACTAGAGTTAGATTTCTTGTGCTTTTCTTCCTTTAGGCCTTACTTTTAGTTATCACCTTTTACCAAAACAGGAAGGTGCAACAAAAGAAGACATTGAGCAGCTCACAAAATACAAATTCCGAAAGATTGGAGATAATGAGAAACTTGCTGGTGATGTACAAGGACCTCATGGAGGAATAATGACAGAATGTAGCACCGATTCTCCCATTGAACATGTTCTTTCCCAGGAGGATGCGGTATGTAGTTAAATAGTTTGTTTTTGGGGGGTTAGCTGTCTTTCTTTTCTTCTTTGAATCATCCTCATTATTTTTTTTCAAAATGAAATATAAGATATTCTTTTTACCGCGAAAAAAAAAAACATATTCTTTTTCCAGAGACATGCTACATTTTTACAACCAGTTATATATATATATATATATGTGTGGATTTACAACAAATTGTAAACCTGCATTCTATATGTGTTATTATGTGAATTCCTATGTAACGTTTTGGTAGTCTTAAAAAAAAGCTTGTACCCTCTCTCAATGGGGCTAGTTTTCATGATTGTCTTGTATTCCCTTCTAGTACGTAACTTGGTTCTCTCTTTGTATACGTCCTGTATAATTGGGCAATGCCTGTTTTTACTTCTATCAGTAAAATCTTTATTTTACCTATCAAAAAGAAAAGCTTATACCCTCACTAAGACCGGTTGCATATTTGACAACTGACATTTTATGCTTATGGCAATTTGTAGGAGTGCTGCATCTGCCTTTCTACTTACGATGATGGGGTTGAACTTAGACAACTTCCTTGTGGTCATCATTTCCACTGTGCCTGCGTAGATAAGTGGCTATACATCAATGCGACCTGTCCTCTCTGCAAGTACAATATATTGAAGAGTAGTAGCCATGCTCAAGAGGAAGTATAATGATATCATGCATGGCATGCCGGCCGGCCTTGCCAAGCGCTAGCTCGGGGCGTATCTTGATGTGCAGTGTGTCAATAGACTAAATACAAGCATTTTACTGCCGTTGCGGTTATTATTATTGTTTTGTTGTCCGTATTAGCTGTAGCTGTAGTTTTTACTTTGTTGATGTCGTTGCGGTGGTGGCAACAGTGCAGCTCCTTTTGTCCATTGTCTTGTCTACAAGGTTGTTGCCCGGTGGGGATCGCGGCTTTAGTTTTGTCTCAAAAGCTGTTTTGAGCCTTTTTTTTTTTTTTTTTTAATTTTTAATTTTTTTTTTTATAAAAAAAATCTTTCCACGCTTATTGTTCTCTGCAGGGGGTATATACTATAAACTTAATGATTACTATTGTGAATGGCTTTTCTTTGCCCCTATTTACTCAACTGTTGAGGCTAACTGCCTCTTTAAACTACATTTTTAAGATTTTGCCAGTACTGATCCATATGAAATAAAGCAAAGTTTGTCATCGCAAACCTGTTAGTCTCTTCTGAGATGTTATTGTTCAAGTTACTTGAAAACCCATAATTTGTATTGTAAGAGTTGAATAGCCTTGAAATGGGATAAGAGTAATTCTACATATAATTGTAAAGTGCGTAAATGTGATTTAATCGTTTTAAAAAAGAGTAAGATTTATTATTAAAAAATTAATTTTTTTATATAGATATTATATTATATTTATTTTTTTTAAAAGTAATTATGTGACGGCTGCTAATTTATGATTTTAAATATTTATTTTAGCATAATAGTTCAACCCAGCAATGGTTGATGCTTCAAAAACCGGGAGTTTGGTGGGACGAAACTTGGGGCTTTTGATATTTCCGAGTTAAAGCGGACCCAAGAAAGAAAAAGCGATTAAGAAACGTCAAATGTCCTGTTTACCCTCTGCTGGTCCTTTTCGCGCTCCTCCAAATGTAGGGACTTTTTTCGAGTTATATGCTTTTCTGCTCCGTGTCGCACTTTTTCAGTCGAAGAAACCAGCGTGCAGCGTGCTCTTTCCTATCTCTCTGGTTCGTTCGGTCGCGGCTTTGATCCGATGGAGCAGCCACCTTCGCTCCTTTTACAGCGGTATCGTGGAGAACGTCGCAAGCTTTTGGAGTTCCTCCTGTCCTCGGGTTTGATCAAAGAGCTCCGAACCTCTGCGGGCCCCATCGCCGCTCTTTCCGACGTCGACTTGGATAACATCAGCGTCGATTATGTCCTCCACTGCATAAAATCCGGTCAGTTTTTGAATTCAACTTCCGCTCCGTTTGGTTCCCGAGGAAGGAAAAAGAAAAGAAAGAAAGATATGGAAAACAATGAATTCCATTCGTCTGAGCTTAGTTCAATTGTCTTCTTTAGTTTTTTTTGCTCTTTTTATTAAAAAGAAGTTGCTGAATTAGGAAATAAGAAACCGCGACCTCCGGTCAACCTTGCCTAGTAGAACTGTTTGGTTCAGCTCAGTTGAGCGCCGGAATTACATTCTGCGGTGTACGTTGATTTTTTTCGGTGACCAAACGGAGTCGGGTGCGTACGTTAGTATTTTATTGCTAGCTTTGCTTCTCACCGGGAAGATGCCATTATTTGTTGTTTTTAGTAGGTGGAGTGGTTGACGTTTCTGAAGCAACTGAGAAATTCTTTGATGAATCTTCTAACCCAGTTATGGTAAGGAAAGACTGTGTATCTTGGATTGCGTTGTTTCAGCCTTTTATTTCGCTTCAAGTGGCGGGATAAGAACTTGATGAATTTTAGTAGGAGATAGATACACTCGTGGGCCTTACAACACCCATTCCATAGCAAAGTTACATATTTGACATATTTTTAGAATTGTCACTTAGTGCCATAATATCTAGAAACACCAATTTCATTGGTTTTACCTACATAAAAAAAGAAGTAGAAGTACCCATTCCTTTACGTGTCTGATATGTGGAAAAGGCAAAATATGAACTACACTCGAAATCTTACAGCTTTTTAAGATACTCTATTGTCCAGTTCCCGTTAATTATTTCTAGAAAAGAAGTGCGGTTTTGAAGCAGTGGAAAATCTTGGAATTTGTTGGAAATTTAGGGTTTTCATCCAAGTCAATATATTTACCAAGTGATTAAAATTAAATTGTGGAACGAAAAATAAAGAATTGACAGGTTTTGATATTGCGAAAGCTTTACGAACTTCCATAAACCTTTGCTGCTGGAATTTCATTTCTAAGTATGATTTTGTAAATGTTTCTCCCTCTGTCAATGTCACCTAAATGTATTCTTCTTCTTGTTTTTTTTGCTAGATTCATTCTCAGTTAGGAAATTCCTATTTTCTACTTTCTGATCCAGACTTGTCTGGATCACCCCCCAGGCGAGTACCACCTCCAACTGATGTGACTCGAACTGCTAATCATGTGACATATTCATCTAGACTAGATCCTGTGATTGTCGAGGACATTGCAGCATCTGGGGAAGAGTTCAGTCCTAAACATGGAGCAGCAACGTGCACACCTTTTAAGCCTGTAGAAGATGAGAAATTTCCTCCATTAGGATTACCTTGCCTGAATGCAGGTATTACTTATATATATAAATTTATATATATATATATATATATATATATATATATAACCTTGCCTGAATGCAGGTGTTTGATGGTCTACTTTAATTTGTTCACAACTTGGAAAATTGTGATGGAATAAATGGTTCCACAATTTGTATAGTCATCCTGTGAAAGTTTATTTGTTTTAATTGTGATTCTTTGGTGTTCTCCAAACGTATATATTTATATCCCGAGGCCTTTCATCTTTTGAGTACACTGATACATAGCTTCAGGATTCTTGAAGGATTGTCGGATGATGACTTGTGTGCATCAGCCTATGAAATATTGCTTGCATCTTTGGTCTTTTCTGGGTAATTTCTTTCTCTTGCTCTCTCTCAATTTGATGTGGGTTTATTTGTATCCATGATTGATGCACACTTAGTGATTTTCTCTCTCTTTTGCTTTATCCATCTCTTACTCTTTCCCTACACATAACTAGGGTTGAAATACATACACTTGAGGATAGAAGGAAAGAAAGGACTTCTAAACTTCTGTCAGGGTTGAAGAATAGAAAGGGTAAAAGCCATCAGCAGTCTCAGTCTCAAGGAATACATTCAGAGATTATTGATATTATCCGCATTCAGATGCAGGCAAGCTATAATTTCATTTCCTTTCTTTTATAAATACTGTGTAATTCTTATTTGCTTGAGATTTTGGAAAACACATAGCTTTCCAAGGTGATGTTTCGGTGTAAGGATCAACTCGTTTTAAGTCGAATATTGGATACTTAACTGGATGATGAATGCTTTTTTTATATACTTCTTGTGTACGAGGGTTGTGCCCCTCTGTGCGCAATAAAATTGCACTACTTATTAAAGAAAAACCAGGTTATGGATCTTGAAAATACTCACCTAACTAGTTGTTTTTTTTATAAGTAAAAGTAAAATTTTATTGATATAAAATGCATTGCCCAAGGACACCAGTAGTATACAACAAACATGCCTAATTACATAGTACTAGTGAGAGATAGAAGCAAGTCATGAAGATTGTCCGTATTACAAATAATGGCCGAAGCCCAAGAAAGTAAAGTATTGTAAAAAAATCGCTTCAGCTCATCCCAAGAACGCTCCATGTCTTCAAAGCATCTCTTGTTTATCTCTAGCCACAAGCACCACATAATGCAATGAGGAATCATTCTCCACACAGTAGCGATGTGGGCATTTCCCCTAATTCCTGTCCAGCACCTCAGAATATCCCTAATTCTTCTAGGCATAACCCACGCCACCCTGGTCTGATTAAAGATCTCATTCCATAAACACCGGGCTACCTCGTAATGTAACAAAAGATGATCCACTGATTCCCCATCTCTCTTGCACATAAAGCATCAATCTAAGATGATGAGACCACGTTTTCTCAGATTATTCGAAGTGAGAATCCGCCCAAGAGATGCAGCCCATACAAAGAAAGGTACCTTGCACTTCCAAATAGCCTTCCAAGGAAAACTATGATCATTAGAAAAACCTAAGAGAGCTGTATAGAAGGAGCACACTGAGAATTTTTTATTTCCACTCGGATACCAAACCTTTCTATCATCCATCTCATTGCCCATCGACATTGCATATTACGAGTCAAAGAAATAAGCAAACATATCCAACTCTCAATCTTGAGCCGCTCTCGAGAAACTTACATTCCAATGGACAACGCCATTAGATAGTACCACTAAATCAGCGTCGGCAGCCTCTTTGTCACAATAAATTTGGTAGAGCATGGGAAACACCTGCTTTAGAGCCCTTTCGCTACACTATACATCATGCCAAAAATAAACGCTATTACCTCTTTCAATTGCGAATCTGAAAACTTGGATAATCTTCCTCATTCAGCTCTAATGTTTTTCCACAATCCCATGCCATGTGTGCCCCTAACTTCCTTAGAACACTAATCCCCCCGATACTCCCATACTTAGAATCTATGACTTCTCTCTATCAGCCCTCCCCTTCCTTTTGATATATATCTCCACAACCATTTCCCCAAAAGTGCTTTATTGAAAACCCTCACATTACGCACCCCCAACCCACCGCATGGAATCGGTGAGAAAACTTAATCCCAACCAACAAGATGGAACTTAGTTTCCTCCCCAATGCCTTTCCAAAGAAAGTTGAGAAAAGTTTTCTCAATACGAGAGGCCACACTTGTAGGTAGTGGAAATAGGGATAGAAAATAGGTAGGGAGGTTAGGTAAAGTGCTCTTGATGAAAGTTAATCTACCACCCTTGGACAAGTATATCTGTTTCCACTCAGCCAATCTTCTTTCAATTTTCTCTAACACACCATCCCAAATAGATTTTGTCTTGAAAACAGCCCCCAACGGAAGACTGAGGTATTGCAAATGCAGCGAAGCAACCTTACAGCCCAAGATATTCGCCAAGCCTTGAATATTGTTCACACCAGCCACGGGAAGCATTTCAAACTTTGAGAGATTTACCTTCAGGCCTGAAACTGCTTCCAAGCAAAGTAATACAGCCCTCAAGTACTGCATTTGATCACTGTCTGGCTCACAAAACAGTAGTGTGTCATCAGCAAAGAGGAGGTGAGATATAGTAACACCTCCCACTGAAAATCCAGCAAGGAAGCCACCATTAACCGCTGCTCTCAACATACGACTCAATGCTTCCAATAACAACGACAAACAACAAAAGGGAGAGGGGATCTCCTTGTCTTAATCCCCTAGAGCTGTTAAAGAATCCTTCCGGTGCTCCATTCACTAAAACCGAATAACGAATCATAGTTATACAATGCCAAATCCAGGAAATCCATCTATCCCCAAAACCACACCTCCCAAGTAAATAATACAGAAAATCCCAATTAACATGGTCATAAGCCTTTTCCACAACTAACTAGTTGTTGATGCATAAAAGAGTGTATTCACTTTAACCGCAGAAAGGATTGCAGTGTTTAATTATACATTTCTTTTTTATTTTGTTATGATATTATCAACTTCCTTATTATGTATGAATGTGGTCTTGGTTTTAAGCTAAATTTTTATTACAATGAAATATTTATACAGAGTCATTGTGTTGTTAAACATTACCACCACCTGTTTATTTATGATGTTATTTTTTTTTTTGGTTTATCCATTTGGACATTTTTATTTTACTTCTTCCCCTGCTTTAAGAATGTGATAAAATAAAAGGGAAAAATTCTTTCAGTTCAACTATTAGCTTTTATAAAAAGCTTCTGATAACTACTGAGTCTCAGTACTGAGTTTTGGTGAAGTGTTGCAATGAATAAATCAACCCAGGTGAAGAGTTATTATGTTTCTCAGTTTAATCTGCTGGCTTAGTTGTCTAAACCATTGCTTGAATCAAAGAGGCAAGTTATTATTTCTTTGCTAGATTTCAGAAGCAATGGATGCATGCATAAGGCAAAGGTTGACACAATTCGCTGCTAGGACAATGTGGGGACCGATTGATATTCCTCAAATTTCGTTGGGACTTTTGAGTGGCATGTTAAAGTCTGATTTTCAAAATGAAAAGTCTTATGTGCAGTGGAAGAGTAGACAGGTAATGTTCAGGTTTGCGTAATTTTTTATAATGAACCTACTTATTGAGAAAAAAAGTTTTATAATGAACCCTTTGATAATAGAACACGTTGAACTCATTATTTCAACTCTTATCTTTTGACATAAAGAATTCAAGTTTCTATACTTAAGTCCTGGAATTTTTTTTGATGAGTCGTGGAAAAATTTTAGTGCTCAATTATTTAAGCCAAAAGAGCCAGTAAGAAACTGACCTAGGGGAGAATTATTGATATAATGATACACACTGCAGCTGGTGTTGATATAGTTCTCCAGTGTCTTTATATTAGATTGTAATAGTTGGTTATGTTATTTAGCCAAAAAGAAAGGGTTTCTAAGCTTTGGCTCATCATTTTGTTTTACATGTCTGAGAAGAGATTCTTTATTTTTGTAGGTGAGTGTCTTAGAAGAGATTCTTTGTTTTTCTGCTGACATTGAAGCATCTGAACGTCTAACCATTAAAAATTCTCTTGAAAATATCAGAAATTCCAAGGTATGTTCATGTTTTGAGTTTAATATTCTTCTCTTTCGAATTGTAGTGATGACTGGTTTTGAATTACTATTTTTTGGATCTCCTCACAAAATGCAATAATGAATCCCTGGTTTGTTGGATATTGTAGGAGTGGGACATTCCAATGTCACCTTCTGAACGTACTGAGTTTCTATCTGCTATCACACAAGTGGCTTTAAAGTTGTCTTCTCTGCCTGGAAAATTCAGTATTCAGAGTGAAACCTATTATTGGACTGCTGATTATAAGTTGAACATTAGACTTTATGAGAAATTACTTTTTGGTGTGTTTGATGTCCTTGATGAAGGCCAGCTCATCATGGTATATTTGTTCTTATCTTGAGATTGACTAAGAATATATGACATAGTTTTGCATACAAAATGATGACCATTTTGCTACTCGAGTATAGGAATCCAATGAACTCCTGATGCTTATCAAATTGACCTGGCGTACTTTAGGCATCACACAGAAAATGCATAATGCGATATATGGGTGGGTCCTTTTCCAGCAGGTATAGATTATCTCAACAGCCCTTAATGTTCATGAAGCATATTTTTATTGATGTAACCTTTTTTATTCACGATTTTGAGATCTTAATAATAAATTTTTATCGTGTATTGAGACAATATAAAGTTTATCACTCACTTCTATTTCTTGCGGTTGTAACATATAGTTCAAAAGAACAGCCAAATGTCTGCTTGGCAAAAAGTGTAAATGAAAATCATTTTTTGTTTCCTGATTACTAATAAAATTTAATTGTATAGTGTTCCTCATTTTCATGTCTATGGTAATTGTTGGGGATTGACAATATGGATATTGGGGATGGTCAACTATGTTTAATAAGGGATAAAAGGAAAGGGTACCATTGTCATTTGGTGTTTGACCAAATGTTTGTTTCTATATTTTTTAATTCCATATGTATGTTCGTTGTTTGATGGGACCAAACTATTTCTAAATTTAAGATTATAAAAAAAGATTATATTTGCCTTTCACCTCAGCTTGGTCCGATCTACCACCGAACACCATCATGTTTGTTGGTGACAACATCGTAAAATTTGTTCAAACAATGTTATCTCTCTCTCTCTCTCTCTCTCTCTCTCTCTCTCTGCCTTAATTCCTACCTTATTTCCGGCGCTTCTCGCCAGGAATAATTCCTTAACCTTTTACAGTTTGTTATTTCTTGTTTGGCTTCATCGTCTATTATTCTTTTTTCTTTTCCTCTTTTTGGTTTGTTGGGGTGTTATGGTTATAGTATATTGATGGGTTCATATTGGAAGATACTCATCGATCAGAAGATTTTTGAGTTTAATCGTGAGAATGCTCAGTGGTGGAGGATCACTGAGAACAGTTGAAGGGTCACTAAGTATATCTCCATTGATGTTGCTGCTTTGGAATGGTTGGCTTCTGTGGTGGGAGCTTGTGGAGCGTTTGTTGGCTCCTCTGAGTTTTTTAAAACTCAAAGGTAGGGGAGTCAGGTGTTGGTGGCTCAAAAATGTCATAATAGATTTGGAAGATATTTGTCTCTGTCGGAGTTTGGACAAGATAAAAGATGTGGATTTATCGCTGTACCAAAAGGATTAAAAGGCGAGGGGTGGAGAAGGTTTCAGGATTCGTTGTGAAAGGTGGTTTCTTCGTCCTCTGTTTCGGGCCTGAATCACAGAGGATCTGATAAGGTGTTGTCATCTTCTCATGTTGCTGAGGGAAGGAGGGAGTCCTTTGTGGAGGTTCTGAAGAAGACACCATCGAGTATGGTGGATAGTAGGGAGGTTCGTCGGGTGGATGGTGGGAAGATTTCACACTCGGAAGGGCAGTCATCGAAGAAGGTTGTTCTAATTCTCAAGTGTGATGACGTGGGTCCCAATGGAGGCACGACAGGGTCTGGGAATGATTTATTGTTGCAGAACATGCAGGAGGTTCTATTGGACATAAAACATAACATGGATTTGATGCTGAAATGAATTGAGTCGGGTTTGGGCCGTGTGGGCTCTTATGGATTTAATAACAGGTTTGTGGATGCGTAGAAAGGCTTATTGGGTGACGGGCCATTATCAGGTGTGGGCTGCAAGAAGATTAATGGTCAGAAGGGTACAAGAATAGTGAAAGGGCCGGGCTTGGTTAAAAGGGTGTGGTAGGTTAAACGCAATCTCGGTGTATCGGGTGTTTCGGTTTCGGCTACTCCTTCAAGCTCGCCGGCGCCGTTACCTATCTCAATGGTTTCGGATGTGGCACAAACCTATTCACCGGTCTCCGGCGACTCTTTTGGTGGTGCAACGAATTTAGTTCTGACGTCGGAAGTAGAAGAGGGCGAATTAGCACCTCGGGATGTTGATAAGGAGGCACTGAGTGGCGGGGAGATCAACCCACTCGTGTCTCTCGCTCCATTGGATACACGTGTGCATCTCCTGGAGTTGGTTCCTTTGTCTTGAAAGCCCATTCTGTTTGTTCAAAATTTGTTGAATGCTAAGTTGGCCAATTGTCTTGTGGTGGTTGATTTTGGGAAACTACATCAGGAGGTTTCAGATAAGAGGATTTCGTTGAACCCATATTACAACTGGAGATATGAGGGGGAATGCTTTGATGAGGATGTGGGGAGCTCAACTCCTCTTCGTACACTCCCCGCCTCATTCTTCAACCATTTTAGCCTTGGATTGGGTTTTAAAAAAGGTTGAAGAAGTACAGGCATGTGTGGGGCTATCTTGTGTTGGTTTTGAAGAGCAATTTAAGGCCCTTTTTGTGGCTATTGAAGCTAGTCGCTCCTTGTTTTTGAAGTCAGCTTCTAAGAAGGAGAGGGAGTTAAAAAGATTAGAATATTCTATCAATTATGCTTCGAATGAAGGCAGTGTGGGTAGGAATAGATTGAAAGGGAGGGCATTTCTTGTTTCTCATGAAGCCTAAGGGCTTGTTTGGAAAAAGTTTCCATCTCAAAATTCTCATTTCATCTCATCCCATCTCCTTCCCAAACATCACTCAAACACAAGTATTTTCAAACTAATCATTACAATTTTCTCAAACTAATCATTACAACTTTCTCAAATTTTCAAAAAAATAAAAAAACAATTCAACTTTTTCAAATCTCCAAACAAAAATAATATTATAAAACTATATTTTAACAAAATTTTAATTTTATAATATTTTTTATTCAACTTTTTCACTCTCCTTTCTCAAAACCCAAAAAATACTCAACTTAAACTATCTCACTACTATTTACAAACTATCTTACTACTATTTACAAAATTCTCATCTCATCTTATTCCATAAGCATGTCCTAAGATTCTTTCTTGGAATGTGAGGGGGATCAACGATGTTAACAAGCGTCTTTGTATAAGGTTGCTTTTTCGTAGTTGGAAGATTAATATTGTTTGTTTATAGGAAACGATGCTGGATATTGTTGATAGATGTATTATTAGTAGCTTGTAGGGGTGTTCTTTTGTGGAATGGGCTTATTTGGCTTCTTCGAGAGCTTCGGGTGGTGTCCTTTTGATGTGGGATAGTAGAGTGGTGGAGTTGATGGAGGAGTGTATTGGGCGGTTTACTGTAGCATGTTCTTTTAAAAATATTGAAGATGGGTGGAAGTGGGCTTTTGCGGGAGTATATGGGACCGAATTTGGACAGAGATAGATGATTCTCTTGGGAGGAATTGGCGGGTTTGTATTATTTGTGGGAATTGCCTTGGTGCATGTGTAGGGATTTTAACATAACTCGTTTTACTAGTAAGCGTTAAGGAGACACTAGTATGTCGTCGGCTATGGAGGAGTTTTCGGAGTTTATCTTTGATTTGGATCTTTTGGCCCTTGTTGGGGGAGCAGTCACTTGGTTCAATGGTAGGAGTTGGTCGAGACTGGATAGATTCCTCGTTTCTCCATCTTGGGAGATTCATTTCCCTGAGTTATGTCAGAAGAAAGTGCCTCTGGTTTGTTCAAATCACTTCCCTATTTTGCTAGATTGTGGAGGTATACATGGGGGTCGACGGTATTTTAAGTTTGAAAATATGTGGCTTGGTGCTGATGGGTTTGAGGATAGGGTTAGGAGTTGGTGGACTTCTTATCAATTTACTAGAACTCCTAGTTTTATCCTTGCAAGTAAACTAAAGGCCTTGAAGAATGACTTAAAAAAGTGGAATGTTGAAGTTT
The DNA here is from genome assembly GCF_001411555.2 of Juglans regia. NCBI lineage: Eukaryota > Viridiplantae > Streptophyta > Magnoliopsida > Fagales > Juglandaceae > Juglans > Juglans regia. The sequence goes on along the minus strand of NC_049902.1, from coordinate 31,445,376 downwards.
TCGGGAATGTTGATAATCAGAAAAATTCCCTTTTGGAGGAGTTGCATGCTTTGGAGGATGGGGAGGAGACTGAGACTATGAATGAGGAGGCAATGTTGAGGAAAAAGAGGTGGTGACTAGGGGTGATTAACCGTCCGGTCGGACCGAACGGACCGACCGTTTTGGTCCGGACTGGACCCGACCGAGACTTAGACCGGTCCGGTCCGGTCCATATTTTAGAGGATCGAAATCATTCGGTCCGGTCCACAGTCCACAGTTTTTTCGGACCGGACCGGACCGAATGAAAAAAAAAAAAAAAAAAATTTATATATATTTTATATATAATAATTGTACAATTAACAATATAAATTTTTAAATATATTATTAATACTTGTTAATATTCTATAAATTAATAATATTTTATATATATCTTCATTTAACTTATCACTATTAACAATATAAAATTTTAAATATACTATTAACACTTATTAATATTCTATGAATTAATAAATATATAATATCAATTAGTTAATTATATTGTAATTATATAAATTAATAATATAATTTTCATCTAATTTATTATCATTGACCATATAAAATATTTTTTTATTGAGTTTGTTACATAATCCACATTAATAAGTCACTTAATTTAATTTAGTATTTTAAATAAATTTTTTTATTAATTATTTAAAAAAAAAAAAAGAGGGCGGACCGACTGGACCGGTCCGGTCCCTTTGGGTGTTCGGTCCGGTCCGGTCTGGAAAAATAATGGACCGAAAATTTTCGGTCCATCGCCGGACCGGACCGGACCGGCCCGTTTGCAGCCCTAGTGGTGACCGAGCTTGAAAGAACTTTGTTGAGGGAAGAGATATCTTGGAGGCAAAAGTCGAGGGCCCTTTGGTTGAAAGAGGGTGACAAATGTACAAAATGTTTTCAAAGAATGACTAAGGTTAGGTCTGGATAATGAGTTGAGATGAGATAGGTTGATATGAAAGTTGAAAATTAAATAAAATATTATTAGAATATTATTTTTTAATATTATTATTATTTTGAAATTTGAAAATTTTGAATTGTTTATTATATTTTGTGTGAGAATTTGTGAAAGTTGTAATGATGAGATGAGATGGGTTGAGATTAACTCTCAATCCAAACCGAGCCTAATTCACATAGGCGTAGTAATGCTATTGAGATGCTTTATTCTGAAAATAATGTGCTTTCTTCCCCTGCCGGGATTCAGGATCATATTGTGCAGTTTTATGAAGTTCTACTAACTGAGACGGCTGATTGGAGACCTATTCTTGATGGTTTGGTTTTTGATTCATTGGATTCTTTTTCTGCAAGCTGGTTGGAGAGACCGTTTGAGGAGAATGAGGTTTATCAGGTGGTTTGTGGAATGGTCAAAGATAAAACTCCTGGCTCAGATGGTTTTTCCATGGGTTTTTTTCAAGTTTGTTGGAATGTTGTGAAAGTAGATGTGTTAAGGGTTTTCCAGAAAATTTTCAACTATCAAAAGTTTGAGAAGTCTCTTAATGCCACCTTCATATCTCTTATTCCTAAAATAGTTGGGGTCTCTGAGTTGAAGGATTTTCGCCCTATTAGCCTGGTAAGAGCACTCTCATTGGATTAACTAAAAGCTAAATCCATTGAAGATTTAGCTATTAAACCCTAAAACATGATCACATTGGAATAGCTAAATTCTAAATAATTGAAATTTAGCTACAGTCACTTCTAAAATTATTTTCAAATTTGAAATGAACTATTCATTCATAAAATACATTTTATATTAATTATTTCTCTCCCTTTTATATCAATTATTTCTCTATTCCTTTTAAATGACAATTGAAAAAATATAATTAGAATATGATTACTAATTAATATATAATATTATGAATAGTAAAATATGATAAAATAAAATAAATTCATAATTAAAAAAATTAAAATATTTTTGAAATTATTAATTATTCATTACTATATAATGAATAAATGGATAATCCAATGTGGAGATTTGATGTGAATAGCTAAAGTCAAATTTATCTGATATTATTTTATTGTCATATAATGAAAAATGGCTATTCCAATGTGGAGACTTATGTGAATGGAATAGCTAAAAGTTAAATTCATCTTACATTCATAAAAAATGTACTTTAATTTTAGTTAATCCAATAAGATTGCTCTAAGTGAGGTTTATAAGATAATTTCTAAGGTGCTTGCCAATCGCACGAGTACAATGATGGAAAAAATTATTTCTAAACTCCAAAATGCTTTTGTTTGGGGTAGGAAAATACTTGATTTTGTTTGATTGCTAATGAATGTTTAGATAGCTGAATGAGGGAGGGTGTCTTGGGTGTCATTTGTAAGCTGGATATGGAGAAGGCGTATGATCATGTGAATTGAGATTTTTTTTTTCTATATGCTTGGGAGATGTGGTTTTGGGGTGTGGGTTATGAAGAACAGTTTTTGGCTTTACTTATTGCCATTGAAATGGGTCATACACAGTCAAAGAAACCAGGGTAAAAAAAATAGAGCTCAAGCGTCTAACTTGTCATTGAATTACGAAGGAAGCTCGATCCGTGAAAGATCCAAAGGGAAGGGGCTTGCATCTCCTTTATGAAACCAAAATTGTGTCTTGGAACGTTCTCTGGTTAAATGAGGCAAATAAGGGACTTCGTATAAAAAATTTGCTGCGAGAGTGGAGGGCAGACATTGTATGTTTACAAGAATCTAAGCTGAAAAAGTGTTTCTAGAAGGTTAATTTGAAGTGTTTGGAGCTGTACCTATGTGGATTGGGCCTTTCTTGCATTGAATGAGGCTTTGGGTGGAATTCTAGTGATGTGGGATAAAAGAGTTGTTGAGAAATTGAAGGAGTTTGTGGGAGAGTATACAGGGCATGCTCTTTTAAGAGTGTGGTAGATAATTTTGTGTGGGCTTTTGAGGGTTTATATGGTCCAAATGTAGACAATGATAGACATTTCTTATGGGAGGAACTTGCTGGATTAAATAGTTGATGGGAGCTTTCTTGGTGTATAGGAGGGAATTTTAATGTCATCAGATTTCCTAGTGAACGATCTGGTGAGAGTAGGATGCGCCTAGCTATGACAGAGTTCTCAGATTGTATCTTTAACTTGAACCTGCTAGATATTCCTCTTTTGAGGGGCTCCTTTACTTGGTCAAATAATTAGACTTGGTTCTGGCTGGACAGATTTCTAATCTCATTGGAGTGGGAGGTGCACTATCCGGAGGTGTGCCAAAAGAGACTGCCATGTCTTTGCTCGGATCATTTTCTTATCTTGTTGGATTGTGGTGGCATTCGAAGCGGGCGTCGATACTTTAACTTTGAAAACATGTGGCTGAAAAGTGAAGGCTTTGTGGATAAGGTCAGACAATAGTGGTCTTCTTACTAGTTCTACCGTAACCCCTCCTACATCCTAGCCTGTAAGTTAAAAGTTTTGAAAAATGACCTTAAGAGCTTTGGAATTCACAATCCTTTGGAGATATAGGGGAGCGAAAGAAACTTATGGTGGAGGAGTTGCATCAGTTTGAGTAGTTCTTGAGGCTAGAGCCCTTTTACTGGAAGAATTATTGCACAAGACAGTTGGTTTCAGAGTTAGAAAGAGTACCATCTTTAGAGGAGATTTCTTGGCGCCAGAACTCAAGAGCATTGTGGCTGAAAGAAAGGGACCGGAGCACAAAGTTATTTCATAGAGTTGCCAACTCTCATAAAAGAACTAATACCATTGAAATGCTGAATATTAATAGTATGGAGTGTAAGGAGGCCCCTGTGATTTGTGACCATGTGGTGGATTTCTATGAACAACTGCTTACAGAACATGAGGAATGGAGGCCAAAGTTGGATGGTCTCTTCTTTGACACTATTGAGCCCCAGGAAGCCTCTTGGTTGGAGAGGCCTTTTGAAGAAGAGGAAGTGTATGATGTAGTAAGACGTATGGGTAAAGATAAAGCCCCAGGTCCAGATGGCTTCTTGATGGGTTTCTTCCAAACTTGTTGGGAGGGAGGTAGTGAAAGTGGACATAATGAAGGTGTTTTAGGAAGTATCCTCGGTTGGAAAGTTTAAAAAATGCCTAAATGCTACTTTTATTGCGTTGATCCTGAAGATGATTGGAGCGTTGGAGGTTAAGGATTTTTGATCCATTAGCCTTGTGAATGAGGTGTATAAAATCATTTCCAAGGTTCTTGCTAACAGATTGGGGGTGGTTTTGGGCAAGATCATTACGAAGCCACAAAATGCATTTGTTAGGGGGCGACAAATTTTGGATTCAGTCCTTATAGCAAACGAGGGCTTAGATAGCAAATTAAAGGCTGGCTCCACAAGAATTATTTGCAAACTAGATATGGAGAAGGCATATGACTACGTAAATTGAGATTTCCTCTTATATCTGTTGGGGAGGTACGGTTTTGGGGCTAGGTGGCGTACCTGGATGAGTTGGTGCATTTCTACAGCCATATTCTTAGTATTGATAAATGGCTGCCCTATCGGCTTTTTCAGTAGCTCTCGAGGCCTAAGGCAAGGAGATCCTTTGTCCCTACTTTTTTTTGTTATCATTATGGAGGCCTTGAGTAGGATGATATCGACGGTGGTTACACATGGGTTTATGGTTGGATTTCCGATTGGTGATCCCAACAAGGGCATTATTACTTTATGTCATTTACTTTTTGCAAATGATATGCTCCTATTCTGTGAGGCAGATCGAGACCAGTTGAGGGCATTGAAGGCTTTGTTATTATGTTTTGAAGCAGTATCAGGCCTAAAAGTTAATTTTGACAAGTCAGAGTTAGTGCTAGTGGGGAACGTGATTAACACAAGGCAGCTAGCTAGTATTCTTAGGTGCAAGGTAGCTTCTCTTCCCATGACCTACTTGGGATTGCCGTTGGGGGCTGCCGCTAGGGCCTCATCCATATGGGATTTAGTCATAGAGAAGATAGAAAGGAAATTAGCAGGGTGACAAAGATTGTATTTGTCGAAAGGTGGCCGTTTGACTCTTATCAAGAGTACCCTTTCTAACTTACCTACATACTTCTTATCTTTGTTTCAATTGCCTACAAGGGTAGTGGCTCGTATTGATAAACTGTATTGTGATTTCTTATGGTGTGGGATAGGGGATGAATTCAATTTCATCTGGTTTGTTGGGATAAGGTGTGTAGACCAATCTTGTTAGGTGGTTTGGGTATAAAAAATCTGAGAACATTCAATCGGGTCCTGCTTGGGAAGTGGCTATGGAGTATAACACGGAGACAAAAGCCTTATGGAAACTGGTGATTGATTGTAAATATGAAAGCTTAGTTGGGGGTTGGTGAAGAGGTAAATGGGGCCAGCGGTGTGGGAGTTTGGAAACACATTAGGCGTGGGTGGGGGGATTTTAGTAGCCACTCTAAATTGGTGTTGAGGAGGGGTTCTCGTATCAAGTTTTTTAGGGACATATGGTTTGGGAATGAGGGTCTAAAGGATGCCTTTCCAATGGTTTTCCAAGTGGCACGCAACAAGGAAGCTTCAATAGAGGATCTTATACTTCTATCAGGAGACCAAGTGCAGTGGAACGTCACGTTTAGTAGAGCGGCGCAAGATTGTGAAGTGGACATCTTTGAGGCTTTTTTTAGTCTTGTTTATTCTGTGAAGCCGAATAGATAACAAGCTGATAGGATGTGGTGGACTCCTGCAGGTAAGGGCATTTTCTCAGTTCGATCATACTATAAGTCCCTTTCCCAAGCCGCTAATATTTCGTTCCCATGGACGAGACTTTGGCGAAATAAGGCGCCCCCGAAAGTGATATTCTTTACATGGACAGCAGCGTTGGGGAAGATTCTGACTACTGACAATCTGAGGAAGTGTCAGATAGTTATACTAGACCGGTGTTGCATGTGCAAGAGATCTGGTGAGTCAGTGGAACACCTCTTGCAACACTGCGAGACAACTTGAGCCTTGTGGGTGGAAGACTTTGGCCGGATAGAGTTATCTTTTGTTATGTCTGCAACTGTGGTAGATCTATTGGCTAGCTGGACACTTCCAAGAGGAGTTCAACAAATGAAGATGGTGTGGAAAATGATCCCGATCTGCATTATGTGGTGTATATGGCAAGAGTGCAATGATCGGACTTTCGAAAACAAGGAGCGTCTTCGGAGGAACTTAGAACTCCATTTTTCCGTACTTTATTTTTATGGGCCATTGCTTTAGATTTTAATGGCCTAAATTTTCATGACTTTCTAGTTTCCCTTACTTCAACCTAGATAGGTCTTATCTCTTGTGCACCATCTTGTGTACTTGGGCTTTGCCTATCTCTATTAATATAATATCGATTACTTACAAAAAAAAATGTGGTTTTGGGGAGAGGTGTTGTGCGTGGATTAGACATTGCATCTCTACTGCTTGGTTTTCAGTGTTAGTTAATGGAAATTCTTGTGGTTTTTTCCATAGCTCTCGTGGATTGAGACAGGGGGATCCGTTATACCCTTTCCTCTTTGTCATATCATGGAAGTTTTGAGTCGAATGGTGGAGGTTGTTGTAAGGGGGATTTTCTTTTTGGATTTATGGTGGGAAATGTTAACAACGGCTTTTTCACACTTTCTCATCTTCTTTTTGTAGATGATACTATTATTTTTTGTGATGCTAATCGTGGACAGATTCAAACCTTAAGGGCTATTTTACTATGTTTTGAAGTTGTATCAAGCCTTAAGGTAAACTTGGGTAAGTCGGAGATGGTTCCGGTGGGAGAGGTGCAGAATATTAATTGTTTGGCGGAGTTTTTGGGGTGTAAAGTTGCTGCTAAACTATGAAATATCTTGGCCTTCCACTGGGGGCGTCTTTAAGGCTAAGTCTATTTGGGATGGGGTAGTTGATAAGATTGAGAAAAGGCTGGCAGGTTGGAAGAGGTTGTATCTATCAAAAGGGGGTAGAATCACTCTTATTAAAAGTACTCTTTTGAATCTCCCAACTTATTACCTTTCTTTATTTCCTTTGCCTGCAGGGGTGAGAAATCGAATTGAAAAATGATTTCGTACATTTTTGTGGGGAGGAATGGGTGAGGAGACTAAAATCCACCTTGTTAGTTGGAGTAGAGTTTGTTCTTCTATTTCAAATGGTGGCTTGGGGGTTCGAAATTTGAGTAGTTTTAACAAAGCCTTATTGGGGAAATGGTTGTGGTGGTATCAATTGGAAGGGGAGTCGTTGTGGAGGGAGATTATAGATTGGAAATATGGATGTGATTTTGGGGTGTTCTAAGGAGGTTAAGGGGGCTTATGGTGTGAGTCTTTGGAAATTTATTAAAAAGGGATGAGAGAATTTTGTTAAACATACGAACTTTGTTGTGGGTGAGGGTTCAAGGATTCGTTTTTGGTTTGATACTTGGTGTGTTTCCGGTTATCTTTCGTATAGCAGCTCAGCGGTATGCCTGTTTCTGTTGTGTTAGTCCATTCTAATGGAATCTTGCTGTGCGATGTTGGTTTTACTAGAGCTGTACAGGACTGGGAACTTGATGAGGTGTCTGATTTTTTCAGCTTCCTATATTCCTTGCGGGTTGGGGGTAGTGAGAGGGATAATTTGACATAGAAGCATACGGGTAGTAAAAAGTTCTCGGTACGGTCTTATTACAAGGTATTGTCTGTTCAGCATTGTTCTCATTTTCCATGGAAGCATATTTGGAGGTCTCATGTGCCTTCCAAAGTAGAGTTTTTCATATGGACATCATCACTTGGAAACATTTTGACGATCGATAATTTGAGAAAGCGAGGGTTTTGTTATTATGAAGTGGTGCTTCATGTGTAAGAAACATGGGGAATCTTTGGATCATACTTTTTTTTTTTTTTATAGGTATCTGTGGATCATTTACTTTTGCACTGTGAGGTGGCAAAGGCATTGTGGGATGGTGTGTTCAGTAGAGTTGGGCTGGTTTGGGTGATGCCGATGAAAGTAGTGGATTTGCTTGCATGCTGGATGGGGCTTCGTAGTTCTAAACTAGTGGCTGCGGTGTAGAAGATGGTTCCTTTGCGTCTCATGTGGTGTTTTTGGTGGAAAAGGAATTAGCGATGCTTAATAATAAGGAGCACACTATAGAGGAAATCTGGAAATTCTTTGTATTTTCTTTATTGCAATGGTTTTCTGCTTTAGGGCTTGATGGAGTTTCAGCTCATGATTTTCTGTCTTCTTTTTCCCATTCTTAGAGCACTTTCATTGGATTAGCTAAAAAGCTAAATCTATTGAATATTTAGCTATTAGAGAGCAAAATATGCTCACAATGGATTAGCTAAATTCCAATTATTTATAATTTAGCTACAGTGACTTTCAAAAGTTTTTCCAAATTTGAAAGTTACTGTACATACATCAAATACATATTTTATTAATTATTTCTCTCTCCCTTTCTTTCTATCACATATTTTATCACAATTGGTATATTAATTTGAGTTAGTGATATATTAATTTAATAAGAATATGATTATTAATTAATATATAATAGGTAGAATAGTAAAATATGATAAAATAAAATAAATTAATAATTAAAAAAATTAAATATTTTTGAAATTATTAGTTATTCATTACTATATAATGAATAAATGTATAATCTAATGTGGAGATTTGATGTGAATAACCAAAACCAAATTCATCTTATATTATTTTATTGTTATATAATGAAAAAATAGTTATTCCAATGTAGAGATTAATGTGAATAAAATAGTCAAAAGTCAAATTTATCTTACATTCATAAAAAATGCTCTTGAACTTTGGCTAATCCAATGAGAGTGCTCTTAGAATGTAATTAGGTGTTTTCTTTTATATACTTGTACATGGGCTTCGCCTATTACATTTGTTGAATAAAATTTCTTTTTACTTCGAAAAAAATAAAATAAAATATTTGCAGTAATTATATGCTCATTTGTAAAAACACATTATTGAACTATGCATCAGTATGATTTTAGTATTTAGTCTTTGCAATTCTCCCTATTGAAGTATGTAGGGACAGATGAAGCTGTGCTATTAGATTATGCGCTTCTGGAGTTGCAGAAGGTTATATCTGCCGAAAATAATGATGGGGAGGAGCATTACATGGATAGCCTAACATGTTCAAGGCAATGCAATGGCAGTGAAAGGAAGTTAAGTTTGGTGCAGGCCATTTTCTTCTCAATAAGCAGTTGGTGTGACAGTAAGCTGCAAGACTATCATCTACATTTCAGTCAGGTCAATTTCTATTCTTTAATAGTTTTCCAGATTGTTTTATTCCATTGTTCCAATTTAAGTGAATGGACTCCACTTCTTGACTGTTTGCCTAATTTATTTGTTTATTTTTGCTAAACCCTATGTATTTTTGTTCTGACTAATATGAACTTGAATGCTCATGTTTGTCACTTCTGACTTATTTTCGTTGGATCCTTCAAAGTTTATATTCAGTGGTGTTCCTTCTACTTATGAGATTCTTGTTTCAGAAACCTGATGACTTTACGAGGATGATCAACCTGGTCTCAGCAGTTGGCATTCTTACTCCTGGAGATCTTGGTGATATCAAGGTTTGTTTTGCTGCAGTGTGAGTTCGCATTCATTTGTGGTAGTGGAAGGAAATGTATACTGCTTGCAGGATCCACTGATTAAATGAAACATATTTCTTTTTCAGGCAGTTGGTTTTTGATAAATATTTTGTAGTCTATGCCCTGCTACCTTTTAAACATATATATATATATATATATATTTTTCATTCATGGGTGTGCATGTTCTATCCCCGTAAACATCCTTTGACCTCTTTTAATATATCTTTGCTACTTGCATTTAGAAATTGAAGGAAAAACTTTATGGAGATGAATTCACATCCTTGAAACTTCTTAATGTCTTGGATATTGAGGGACAGAATAAGCTTGTAAAATTCAAATGATTTTAGTAAAATGTTGTAGCTTGATTTTCCTGGCCTCCCTCAAAATGTGGGATATGGATGCAAACATTTTCACTGTAGGCAGTAGGGAGGGAGGGAGGGAAAAAAAGAATAAATTAGTAACTTTGATTTTTTTAATTCCCTGTGTACTTGGGCAACATTCATAGGTTTCCATTGTTAAAATTATAAGCGTTTTAAAAAAATGACTGTCTTGATAACATATTTTACATTTACTTCACTAGCCTCCCTTGATTCAAAATTAATGAGAGATCTAATACGCCCATTTTCACAGGAGGAAGGGAGGGAGAAAATAAACTAGTAATTCAATTGATTTTGGTTATTTGAGTGACGGTTGATTACTTGATTTTACTAGCCTTCCTTCAAAATTGGTTAGAGGCCCAATCTACTGTATGCAGTTGGTAAATATGCTAATCTTCTAGATGAAATTGATTTTTCTCGATGGGCCACGTGTTGGGTATCAACAATGAAGATGATAGATCCTTCATAGGAAGGGTCATCTCTTAGTTACTTTCTTCCTCAAAATTTTACATCTTTGGATGGCTATTCTCTTCCAGGAGACTGTTGCAGACTTGCATCCTTGATCTTGAGATTTTTGTATGACTGGATGGATGCTCTAGACGGTTTTCATAGTAAATAATCTTAGAGTCTTGGTTTTGGTCAATGGATCTTCTTTGTCTATATTCTGAGGAGAGAGTTGCTCCATCTCCTTGGTATTGTCAGGCAGCTGCTAGATTGTGGGTTGTTTCCTTTGCAATGTAGGAATTTCTCGTTCTCTTTTTATGGGTTAAAGGACCTTGTTGGTTGTTGGTTTTGTGGGTTCCACGTATTGTTTTCATGCTGCCTATCCCTTTTATGATGGTCTTATTATCAACTGGAAGAATTGAATTTCATGAATTTCTATGCAAAGAGGTTGGGTGCTTTCTTTTTTTTTTTTTTATCAGTAAATACGAATTTTTTTAAAGAAAGTCAAAGCCAAGTACTCGGGACATATACAAGAGCAACATCTAGGCATGGGTATCTAAAGACACAAGGAAATCATGTACGTTCATGCTGTTAAAGTCTATTACAATCGATCAATGAAATAAAGTTTGAAGAAAAAAAGTTTGAAAAAGAGGTTGGGTGCTTAGAATTAATGAATAGAAGTATAAGCGTGTGCCCTCTTTAACAATTCTAACCTCATTGCAAGAAGTTTTTTAGAAGTGATAGATGGTATTATGGATGGGACTGGGTGTTTTCACCTTTCTTTTCTTCCTTTACTATGTGATGAGGTGCCCCCACTTTTTCCTCGGTTTTGACCTGTTCCTCATGTATGAAAAACAGGGGTTTGAGTTCTGCTGAATCTTGTTCTTCATGTTGCTGGAAAGTAGTTACTCTCATAACATCCTAATGACAACCCTTCTGAATCTAGTCATATTGACTAAGATAATTGGATCAATCATTTGTATTTTATGCAGTTAATTAGCTTGAATGCTATGAATGAGAGTGCAACGAGAAAACTGAAAACATATGTGGAGAGATCAATAAAATCGGCATATAGGCGGGTGAGTCAAATGTTTCATTTTATCTATAAATTTGTTTATTTATGGTTATATATGTTATGCTTGCGCATTACTGTTGGATAAAATGGATATGATTATACTGATAGGTAGCAAGTACCATAGATCTTGAGTCCAAGGTGGTAAGGACACATCCTTTGGCCCTGCTTGCAAATGAGCTAAGATTGATTGCTCAGAGAGAGTTCAATGTGTTCTTCCCGGCACTACGTCATTGGTGCCCTGAATCTGGAATGATTGCTGCCAAGCTATTGCACCAGATTTATGGTGAAAAACTGGTCGGTTTCTTTATTTGTTTAACAAAAATGAGTTCTCTCATATTGCTGCTGGTTTATATTTATTAATTTGCTGTATTTTTCTGGCTATGGTGTTTCTCACTTCTTAGAAACCATTTCTTTTGGGGGTATCATCTCTTTCTGAAGAGGTCAGATCAGTGCTTTCAGCTGCTTGTTTGTTGGACCATGACCTCACTCAGCTATATATTTCTGCTTGTGAAGTAAATAGGCAGCATGACCATCTCAACCACGAGCTGGACCACTATCCGGTTTGATATTCTTTTCTTCTCTCTTTTTTTTTTTGAACGCGAGAAATATCAGTGCCTTGATTCCAAGTGCATATATTCATAATTTTTTGTTACAACTTTACAGTATGGTTTTGTTTGCAACATTCGTTGTTATGTCCCTTGGTTATGAAATGCTTTACATTTTTTCATTTACATTTACTACCCAAAGGAATAATGATATAGACAACTATTTTACAGCTGTTAAGATAAATATGTTTTTGATGAGTATTCTAAAATGTTATCGAAACTAGTAAACAGGCATAGGCCAAGTATACAAGAAGTATACAACAACGAACACCTAATTACAAGTTCGGAGCTAGAAAGTGATACAAGAAAATCATGTAAGCTGGCTCCATTAAAAACACTAGCAAAAGCCCAAAGAAATGAAGTATGGGAGAAGAAACTTCTAAGAGCACTCCCAATGGATTATGTAAAATCCATCTATATGTAAAATTTAAAGGATTTAGCTTAAAATGCACATCCAACCGATGCTCTACTTCATTTCTATTTTACAGTTTGGTACTGTGTTACCGCTACATGTAGCGTGACACTATTCACGAATGTAAACATTTTTTAATTAATATCTGTGTCTTCTTGTATTCTTTCATCTGCATCAAAGTTCATCTTATTTCACAAAAGCCCCTGTGTGTTTGGCGCCATCTTCCCTTCATCGGTTCTCGTTGATTCCAGCAACCACGCATTCAGTTTGCTTCAAATTTCAGTTCAAGAATCCCGTCGTCCAGTTCAAATTTGCAAGTCCAGTTGCTCTTCCTTGTCTGAGTGGGTTCTGGCCTCTGTGTAATCTTTTCTCCGCATCCAAAGTTCACTTATGAGGCGCAAAATGAAGGGTTTGTGAAGTTGAGGGATTGCTGGAAATGGGTTTGCGATGAAATTGGTTTTGATGCGTTTTGGAGTGTGAGATGAGGGTGGGGTTTGCTTTGGTTGGAAACAGAGTGGGTGATGGTGCTTAGTGAGTTGGATTGGGTACGGATTTGAAGGTGATTTTGGTGGATTGGAGGAACGTGAAGTGGTGGGGTTGGGTTCAAGTTGGAAGCTAGTTGATGTTGAGTTCCAGATTTTTTCAGCTTCTGTTTAGGAGGTAGTCATTTCTGGTTTTCAGAGAGAGAAGTCAGGAGGAAGAAAAATAAATATGGGGAGATATTGTAAATATTAAAAGATAGGAGGATATTATTGATAGTTAGAGAAAATATTGGAAATGAATAAAAAATATTATAAATATAATTTTTAAATGATATAAAAAAAATAGATAAGTTGATGTATGATATATTGTAAAAGTCAGTATGTAAAATAGAAAAAGTGAATTTTGGTGATGTATTTTAAAGGATAAGATGAAAAAGCCATTGGGAGTGCTCTAAGCTCATCTAGACAGCAGTCCCTATCTTCAAAGCTTCAGTCATTCCTTTCAAGCCAGAGACACCACATGATTAAATGAATTCTTATCCATACATCCGCAAGCGAACAAATCTACCACCCTCTTAAGCATCATCCATGCAATTCCAATCTTGTTAAAAATCTCAGCCAATAACATCCTCGCCACCTCACAATGAAGTAAAAGATGATCCACAGAATAGACTCACCACTCTTCTTATACATGTAGCACCAATCCATCATGAAGAGTCCTTACTTTCTCAAATTGTCCATAATGAATATTTTCCCAAGAGATGCAGTCCAACTGAAGAAAGCAATTTCAGGTGGCACCTTACTTTTCCAAATGTGTTAAGATAAATATTAAGTATAAATGATTAAATCTAAGTTTTCCCATTAGTTTGAGCTTTTGGGATAAATGGTGATTTCACATGGTATTAGAGCCAGGTTCTATGTTCGGATCCTGACTCTACACTTTATTCAATTTAATTAAATATTTCATATGTTGGGCCAACATATTACGGGGGGAGTATTAAGATAAATATAAATGATTGAATCTACCTCTTCCCATCAACTTAAGCTTTTGGAACAAGTGGTGATTTCACAACAACCAGCCCATGTAACAATGCCATTTTATAAACAATATATTTTTTTTAATTTTGGGTTTTCCATATGATTTGAATTTCAAATTTCGTGTAGCCGCATTTTAATTTACAAAGACTTGTAAAGAGAAATGTAAAGAGTTGCGTATGTGTCATTACTATCACCCAAATAATTAACTGTACGTGTTTCTCTAATTCAGTTGCTATTAACACCATTTTAAACTCTTTCCTGTTGGGCATATGTTCATGTTTTGTTTCAGTTTGTTGTGCAACGATGATAGTGGTGATTCTGTTCTGGAGGTTAATTCTTTAATTTATAGATAACCTTATATAAGTCAACAAAATTTCATTGCCATTTTTTTTAAAAGAAAAAGGACAGTACCCCAACTTTTATTTAAGACCCTCACTTATTTCGGATGAATACCTTTTATAGATAGGAGTTTAGGGGTTACAAAAATCCCAAAACCAAACTCTAAAAAGTATTTCAGCAAGCAACTAAAATTCTATACTTTAACCTACTAAAAATTCATTTCCATTTGCACGCTTCAACTCAGCTTCAATTGCATCTAACATATGTGTTGAATCTCGTATGTTCTCTATGCGAAGTAATGTTCAGATGATCATTCTGTTCGGGGAATAAATACTGCTTATGTTCGGGAACTTGATAGCATTACACTATGTTTAGCATGCATTTGTATGTTACAAAGAACAGGCTAATGATGGTGCTCAGATGATTGATTCTGTGCTTGAGCTGATAATTGTAATTTGATATTGTTTTTTTGCTACAGAGTTTTTATCAAAAAATATGCTTGATCTGCCTCAGCCTAATTTAGATAAAAAGGGTGAGAAAATCAGTTGTTGTTTCGTTCCTGCATCTGCAGATTGGAGAAGTTGCTAAACCATTAATTCTTGAGTGGGTGATTGCTCAGAATTCACGTATCCTGGAATGGACTGGACGTGTATTTGATCTTGAGGTCGGTTCCATACTGAGTAATGGTTTCATTTAAAATTTTGATTATTAATCGGGTGGCCATCTACTTAGAAAAATATGTAATTGGATGACACCTGGTTTAATATTAGTTTTAAGGAAGAAAATATAAGAAAGGAAGATGACAACTGAACAAGAAAAGATTATGCTTTTAGTTGTGTTAGATATAAGCTTTGGTGGGAGAGAAATGATAGAAGCTTTGAGGATAGCAAGAGGACAAGGGATGAGCTTAAATTTTCCTTTTATGGGCTGGGGTCATTGATTTTAATGGGCTAAATGTACATGATTTTCTCTTTTCAGTTGTAAACTCTAGTTAGGTACTTCTCATGTATGCATCCTGTGTACTTGGGCTATACCTTATTTTGTTATGAATACAACTCTTGATTACCTATAAAAAAAAATGGAGATTTATGTCTCTTTATGCATGTTTTGCCTTCCATATGTTTTTGGGCTTGTGCAGGCATGGGAGCCTTTATCATCTCAGCAAAGACTGGCTGCATCAGCAGTTGAAGTTTTTAGGATCATTGAAGAGGTAAATACTTACTGTAACAAATATTTTGGTGCATCTTGTCCAAAAAGCAAGAAAAAAACCATTGGATTTAAATATTGATTTTTCATTCTTTTAGTTTTATGGAGGTTGCTTAGTTGAGCTTCTTGTAGGCGAGTGCTCTCTTTGACTTTTAAATGTCTATCTTTGTGTTCTAGTGATCATTGTAGATTGTAATTATTGCTATTGAGTTCCAATTGTTTAGATTTTTTATCTTTTTGTTTCCTGATTCTTTCTATTTAGGTGCTCCTCCTGTATACGTGTTGTGTGCTTGGGTACCACTGGACTCTATAAAAAATTTTTGACAAATGTGCTCTTGATAAAATTGAATCACTTATAAAAAAAATTATTGCTATTGAAATCTAAAGAACCTACAAAAGAAGAACAAGATAAAAATTTCAATGGGCTTTCACATGTTAATACTATATCTCCTTTTGAATTTTTTATGCGGTTTATTTTTACTGACATTCTTGTTTTTATATTTAATTACTTATTGTAGAGCAGCTTGTTGTCTTGTTTCAATTCATGGCCCTTATATCTACCTTAACTTGCAGACCGTGGATCAATTCTTTGGCTTGAATCTTTTAATGGATATTACACATTTACAAGCTCTGCTATCTGTTATTTTTCACAGTCTGGATGCCTATTTGCTGAAAATGCTTAACCAGCTAGGTAAAGTACAATTATCTTGGAACATATTTGAGATTGGGCATATTGCCTTTTGTTTTACTTCCTTGACCTTTGCTTAACTTTCTATTGGTAAACTGAAAATTGTGACTAACTATAAAGATGCATTTTGTGTTTTCTATTTAAAATAAAATGGTTTGACATGCTTTTTTATTTTTTGGTTAGGCTGTTGGGTGAAGGTCTTGGGTCTTCCTTTTTCTTACATACTTGAAACCCTCAAACTCATAAGTTTTCTGTAAGAGTAATGTTAGATACAATCATGGTTGTGCAAGCGCCATGCAATCCTTTTGAAAAAGAGTAGGGTCCACTAATAAAAAATTAATTTTTTCATGTGAGTCCTATATTTACTCACTTTTTTCAAAATGAGTGTGCAGCGATTATGCATTCTAGGACTGCAAAGATCATTTCTCTTTCTATAATCCTGCAACCTGTTTGCCTCAGGGAACTGCCCATATTCCTTCTTTTCTTAATTGTTCCTTTTCCTAATTCATTCAACAATCTCTAATTTCTTCTATGGCAATAGGCCCTAAACTGCTCCATCCTAAAGCCCACCACAAGTATGCATAGACAGATTTCCTAAATCTTTCCTGGATTCAAGACTCACCAAGATATGTTTACAACTTACCAATTAAAAGATATATCGTATCTTTTTCCATACCAGGACTTTATTTGTCTCTCTTTCTTCATCAATTTTGGATTATTTGGTGAGACTGATATATCTAGAAATGTGAAACATTTTTTACATCTAGTGTGATGCTGAGAATATTTCCAACACTTGAGATTTAGAAATGTGTATATATAAGCTCCCCCCAAAATAAGTTTAGGAGAAGGTTCAGTCAATTGTGATTCAAGGCTCATCTTTGAAGAGTTTGACAGGATTCCCTGCTTGCTTATGTGATAAAATGGAAATCTGGTTTGATATACATGGCTCACTTTTAAATACCACTAGTTGTTAGCAGAACTGCCTCATCTTTAGCAGACTGGCATTTATGACGGGCGATCCCTTGGAATCTTTCGTTGAACTAGAATTTGTGATTATCCAATGTATTATGGGTGGGAAACGAAATTAAGTGGAGTTATATCTTTTAATGTTATCGCATAAGCTAGGGATTGCTTATCCTACACTTTTGGCTTGCACTCTTAAATGCTATCCCTCTGGGAAGATCTTTTTCTTCTATGTGGTATCCTTGATCATTTTGTTATGAGTTTATTTTATCCACATGAATTCATCAAATAGTGAAGGTTCTGCGCATAGACTCTCATTTTTTGGAAATTTTAGGTCTTATTGTGTGCCCCTTAATAATTGGCAGCTGCACATTTTCTTTGACCAGCAATTGTTCTAAGCAATTGAAAAGTTTTCAGGGCATGTTCTCGGATGTTATCAAAGTTGAGTTGATTAATGTGAGTTTGTTTAGAAATATCTATTTTAGAGTATGATTTTTATCGTACTGCCTTAAATACTGCAGTTGACAAGAATCACCTCTATCCCTTGGCTCCTCCTTTAACTCGTTATGAGGAGACAGTTATTCCAATAATGAAGAAGAAGGTGCTACAGCATAAACTTTTGGAGGACGACGTGAGCAAAAAGTTGAATGAATTAACAATATCCAAACTCTGTATCAGGTTAAACACTCTTAAAGTAAGTGCAACTCTTATAACTCTTATGTTCCTCATCATTGATCACACAAGTCCAAGAGAAAAGTGTTATTTGGATGGACCATATATAACTCTCATCCTTCGCATGTTATCTCCACCTTTCTTTTGGTGACGAGAATTTGATCAACCAAAAAACAACCTTTTAGACATGTTAAAGAAATGTATGTTGGAAGAAGTTTGGCAATGTACTAATAAACTCAGTATAAGAAGTTTGGCTATACACCAAATATAGTATCACATTTCATAATTTTCAGGTTTATTCTTAGAACTTATATTTTTTTATTCTTCATGTGGCCTTGATAGTTACTGAGGACAGGTGATAGAGAGTTGGGATAAAAATAGGGCTGCTACCCGCTCTATGCGGGTGGGTAACCACCCAATCCGCTACTCGCCCCCACCTGGCTGGGGGGAAACTTTTCAGTCCGACTTTCCGCCCGTCCCACATATGCGGCCCTGTTCGCTTGCGCTGGAGGATTGACCACTCAGGGCGAATGGGTTGGGCGGGCTGGATGTGGGGAGGCCCGCCCAGTAGGCCTAGATAAAAATACCTTTATCATAACTTAAACATATACTGCATGAATATATCATCAACTTTTAATTATTTCCCCTTATCTTTTGTTTCTTCCTGCAGTATATTCAGAAACAAATTGGCATACTAGAGGATGGCATTAGAAAGTCCTGGGCACTAATCAGACCGTCAGTTGGTCAGGGATGGGGTAAGTTCTTCTTTTTGTTTTTTTTTTTTTTTTTTTTGTATGTGGTTAAGAAACCTAATATTTTATGATTTCCATGGTTTTGCACATGTCCCATTCAATGAAATTTTCTGTAACATGTATTGGCTTTGTCATGCATGGGGATCCTCTCTGACCACGTGATCTGCAAATGTTTGTTGGTTTAAAACCTTTACCAGGAAAGAACATCCATATGCGTTTGTAACGGATGATGATATAGACTTGTACAAAATAGCATTTACTAGACTGACACATACTGAAACAGAATCTTTTTCTTTCTTGTCGATAAAAATTGAAAACATTTTTTTAAGGTAATAAGAAATTAATAAAGATCGCATTTTATTCTTCATGATACACTGGTTTTTTTTCCCAGTTGTGGTCTCAGACTTAAATGACTAGTATATTACTTTTTTAAGTTTTATTTATTTTTTACTACTTTTTGAGAGATGAAAAGTTATTAACTGCTGAATTTTTTGATATATATACTTGCTTAACAATTCGTCCAGC
The DNA here is from genome assembly GCF_001411555.2 of Juglans regia. Taxonomy (NCBI): domain Eukaryota; kingdom Viridiplantae; phylum Streptophyta; class Magnoliopsida; order Fagales; family Juglandaceae; genus Juglans; species Juglans regia. The sequence continues at coordinate 31,426,294 of NC_049902.1, read as the reverse complement.
TAAAGAAGAGCCTCTGGAAACTTCAGAGAGTTCTCTACCAACATGTGGCGAAGCAATTGATGAACTGTTTGTCATCACCTTTAACAGCATTGGGGATACTGCGACAGATGCTATCAGCAAAATTTGTGACCTTACGGGTAAGGTTATAAAATCTATTTGTATTAACAGGCCTGTTTATGAATGGCAATTTCCCTAAATACTTGACTTTGGTGCTTATGAAGACAATCAACTAAAGTTTAATTTCTAGGTGCGAGAGTTGTGTTCTGGGATCTCAGAGATACATTCCTCTTTTGTTTATACCGTGGTAGTGTTGAAGGTGCTCGATTGGACAGTGTTCTTCCACATATTGATACTGTAAGATATTGAAGTAAAATTTCTCCGTTTGCGTGAATGTCTGCATATAGAAATCCTTTGAAAATTGAATTGTAGTGTTTGAATAGTGTTTTCTTCTACATGGGTGAATTTCTATTGATACAAGGTTCCTTGATGCAGGTTCTCAACCATATATGTGGTTTAATTGATGAAACTCTTAGAGACCTTGTGGTTTTCAGCATCTGTCGAGCATCGCTGGTGTGCTTACATCCTCAAATTCTAATCTGTTGTGGCCCCTTTCACTCAGGTTCTAATTTTGTATGTGTTCTTGATTCAGGAAGGCTATGTTTGGGTGTTACTTAATGGAGGTCCTTCTCGCTCATATTCTGATTCAGATATCATAATCATGGGGGATGACCTTAATCTATTGAAGGTTGTATTCTTATTGTAGTTGTAGTAGACAAACCTATTGTCAATAAACAAACCTTTACTTGGAAATTAAAATAATAAGTTCTGGAAAGAAATGAAGAACACCTGACATTTACATGTCTCATGTAAGTGGTCATGTCCATCAACTAAAGGCAAGGCAATTTGTTGACCAACATGACTGTATAATCTGCATGGGACAAGCAATAATCATAAACCATACGGTAAGCACTTGCCCATTACAAGACAAGATTTTGACGACGTGACTGTATGGTCTGCACAGGCAGGTAATGATGCTAACTTGTGAGCACCGAAGTCGGGCATTACCAACCCATTCTTCCTAGTTACCTCCGTCTTGTCTTTGACCTCTGAATCTTAACAGCATCATTCGTATGTATCAAAAGTTACATGAAAAAAACAAAACAATTATGTCATGTAGCATTGCAATGGGTGACCTACGGTCTACCCAAGAAACAGAAATAAACTTTAGCTTACTGTTTTCACTTCTGTAGCTGTGTTTTGCACGTTTTGGACTGATACTTTTAGTTCAGCATCATTTCCTATGCATCAACTTATTGCTTTTAAAAATGAGTTGGTTCATGTGCGTGGAAAGTGCATCAGATCCTTCCACAGTTGAGACCAGGAGGTCCTTCTCTGCTCTGTGAAGCCAGGCTCACACGCTGCCCTCTGCTCTAAGAGCCAACGGACCCAGAACCTTCACCCAAGTCAGATTGGACCCAACTCTTGACTTGGAATTGGCTTATTGTTTCTAATCTAGTACAGTCAACTAGAATCATATTGCAGCTTTAGTTTTATCCAATTTCACAACAGCTCACTCACCATATAGTACGAAAGTTTTGAGTGAACCCTTATCCATAATATAACTTCTCTGAGGGACTCCAGGACTTTCATGTTCTTTTGGTTAAGATGGTTAGTAGATTTCAGTCCATTATAATATCCTTCAATATGCCACAAATTAGTTTGGAAGGTGGCATTGTTTGGTTGCCATTCGCAAAAGTATGTATGGAATTCTCCTTTTGTTTTTTCAAGCACTCCCTGACCCATCATGGTTGCTTGCCTGATGTATATATTACTTGATACATGTGATTGCATTGTTACCAGTTTACAGTGGTTGCTAATAGGGCATTGCTGCTCAACTTTTTAGGATTTCTTTATAGCTGATGGAGAGGGCCTTCCACGTTCAGTAGTGGGCCAAGAAGCAAAACTTGCTGAACAAATACTGAGCTTGTATTCCCTTCAGGTTTACCCTTTTTCTTTTTTTGTGTTTCGCTAATTTTTATACTCAAACGAGTGGATGAACCTTGCAGTATGGTGACTTTTATTTCTGCAGACTGGTACTCTTATCCAGATGCTCATGACAGCAAGTGAACAAATTTCAACAGGATTGAATTCACGTAATCATGATAAAATGGGATTAGAAGATGCCCAAACTTTAATACGAGTCATGTGCCACAAGAAAGATAGACAAGCCTCCAAATTCTTAAAACGACATTATCAGCTCCCAACATCTTCAGGTGATTGTTTTCACGTCACTTTTTTTGTGGAATTTTGTTATTGTATGAGATTAGAAGAATGCCCAAACTTTAACGAGTCATGTGCCACAAGAACGATAGACAAGCCTCCAAATTATTAAAAAGACAATATCCAACATCTCCAGGTGATTGTTTTCACGTCGCTTATTTTTTGTGGAATTTTGTTATTAAATAAGACGAGTGATTTTCAAATGGCTATAGTAGTGTATAAATTAACAATGTATAAGCAAGATGGCAAGCGCCATATTTACATAATATTTAGGGACAGTCACACAGATGCGGCCCCCCATACACACAAGGAATGAAATATGTGAGATGAAAATTAGCATTGAAGTACTTTACTAGTTTGGAGCCACATATTCTATAGCATCTCTCATTTGAAGGCAGTAATTTATAATCCTATGCTCCCCTCCTCTTTCCCTTATTGTGAGGTATAAGTTGTGAATTAATGCCCTTGTTTTTCCCTTCTTTAAAGCATTCCCAAAGAACCAGTTATGGTTCTAGACTTGAATCATGGAATTTTTGTTGCAACATCACTATTAATCTTGAATGTGAGCAACATTGTATCAGGAAGAGGCATTAAGCTGGTTCATTGTATATATATCTGCAGATTACGATGACACTCCATCAGAGGATTCAGATTCGATATTGATATCTCCTGTAATATCTGATCTCTTGAAACGGAGCTCCTCATTTCATTGGACCAAGGGCCAGAGTAGTCTTAAATCGTTCAAGAAGAAACTCCAAGAAGCCACATCAGATATCAGGAATATGGCATGGTAGAGACACTCCTTAGATTATGTTCTGCTTGGAAAGTACCCTTGTATTCCAAGTAGATGTCAAGCTATTGTTGGCACCCTGTTCTTGCAAAGGGTTTAAACGAGTCCAAGTTCTGTGATCCATTTAAAGCCTTGTCAGCAAACACCACCCCCTCCTATATTATTTGTAATTGTATCGTCACTAATGTGGTGACTCAGAAAAGTAAAATGCTTCAGCCACATTTTTTTGTTATTTTAAATTGTAGTGAGCCATTAAGTTTTTCCTTGGACTTTAGGAAACTGCAATTTATTTCACATTATGTTGGTGAGCCATCAAGTTTTTAAAGTTTAATGGTGGCCAACACCATTGGATGACTCGCAGGGCAGTGGTCCTCTTTCTTTTTCATATACTTATTTAGGTCTATCTTTTTTTCAATATTTTGGGATTTTTTAGAATTTCTGGATTATAAAAACTTTTTTTTTTTTTTAATGAGATGGCTTATGTGAAATGTTATATTTTGCTTTCTTATTTGTTGATAGGAAATGCTCTAGCTACAAATATATTATACAAACACAATCCCACAAACTGGCGTAATTTGATATGGTTGATTAGATTTTTAAGTTACTTTTATCATAAAGTAGATTTAACGGATTAGAGGAAACTACCTCAATTTGTGAGATTATTTTTATATAATTTCTTTGTGAATTATTCATCACACAAGACAATGAAATGCGTGAGAAGTGAGAATTCAAGTAGCTTTTTACAACTTTTTCGAATCCTAAAGTCGAATGGATCCCAATGATCAACCATGGGTGGAAGGCGATGATGGCCACATGTAGAGCATCCTTTCCGCTTTCTCAATGGGTATCCAAGCCTTGAGCTGACATTAGCCACTGCTTTATTGCATGTGAACTTGTTAATACTTGGTTAGACTGTTATAGTCTCGAGAGTTGAAGGTTTAATCAAATTAATATCTAATAGTCATGTGATTTTTGGATTAAAGGTTGAGCATTTAATAATTGGTATCAAAAGAGGAAGACATAACGAGTTCAAGTTAAGAGAGATCAACGAGTGAAGCCATCGAAGTAGGATGGAGATTTTAGGATTAAAAGTTGGGTTTTTTAACGCTTCAATTAGGCCATGATCAAAAGGGAAGAATTTTTGAATGAATGGTGGAGTCATTGAATAGATGCGTGGTCATTGAACTCTGTTATCAGCGGTAAACTGTATTTGATCTGTCCTGATTATGACAGTGTCACTAACTAGGTGTAATGAACCCATCTATTCTTCAATGTGTTGTAATAAGGAATGGTATGGGAATGAATTAATGGTTGCTGTTTGATAAAATGAACAAGAGAGTCACAAAGAAGATGAAGATGAAAATGGCTACACTTTGGGGGTATTCGAGTTTCCAATTCCTCCCAAATGAAAATACAAATTGTTTCAACAATAATTTCCCGATCCCTTTCAACCTCTTTTTCCTCTTATACTATCAGGCAACAGATAAGGAAAATACGAAGGCCATAGGCCAGACCAAACGCTAAGGCCATGGGCCAGGCCAATTCTAAGTAATTAAAAAGAGTCCAATTAAGTCCTATAGTAAAGAAACTATTTATTGTAAATGAACTAGGCTCAATGAATATTAGGAGGCCCATCAAGCCCGGCCCAACTTAGTTGGGTTCATAACACTGGGGAGAAGACTCCTGGGAGTAGTCGGGAGCTCAAGTTTTCCAAACACTTAAATTAGGCTACGAATAACATCTTAGGCATTTACGTCGACACTGTTGCAATGGCGGTGCAGCATGAGCAGACCAGCACCGCCATGAATTGTTAACACTATTACCGCAAGAAAATTCATAGAAATGAATGATTGAGACAAAGAAAACCAAGATAACTCTGGGTAAAACATTCATTCTTAACATAGTAATCAAACGAAACAGTGTACTCAAAACCAAACTCAGTAATCATTGCGTAGTCGGTAGTTCTCTCTCCGAAACAGAAGGGTCAAGCTTTTTGTCTCAGCCCCTTTAGAGAGGTACGGTACGATAATGCCCGTAATGGCTCCTGTTTTTTAACATATGCAGAAATCAGAGTACAAACTCCACCCCCAAAATGATTAATACAGTATATTTTCTACACCTGTTCACTTTGATTACTGGTGAGTTCCAAACAACTGGATTTCCCAAGAGCCACTTCACACAGTTCAAACAACACCTACCGTCAAAACGCCCGGACATGTTTTCAACTAAAACCTAACTCTGTTTGACACAGTCCCCTCACTCACTCACTCACTCTTACCTGTACATGTCTGAACAACGTTGCCGGTATGCCAATCACGGTGCGACACATGTCAACCATCGGTGACTCCGAATCTGGGACTCTTTGGCCGGCAACAGAGGCTAAAGTTTCTAACTTTATGGAAAGATTGACAATCCCTTGGCACCTTGAGCCGTCTCTGGCACGCAGCCGGTAACTCAAGTACCGAACTGACCCAACTGGCGGTGACCCCAAGTCGTTGACCGGAATATGAAACCAACCCAGTTGGACCTGTCCCGCAATGAGCCCCTTGGTGAAGAGATGGAGATAAATGGCGGAGAATCTGTTTGCAAAGAAGGCTGTGTCCAGAGGGACCCGGAACTTGTCACCCCAGGTGGGGTTGGTGCCTCCTTCATCATCCACGCTTGTTTTGTACACATGGCACTTCTTATTACCGCTCTTGTTGGGGCTGAAGGGCCTGGGTGGAACCGTGGTGAAGGTGATGAAGGGCTTGATACGGCGTGAAAAGAGAGTTGAAGAAGAGGTGGTCTCCAATCCCTCCGCTGACAGTACAGTGATTTCCAGGATGAACGGCGGTGGATTTTGCTTCGACATGGTGGGTTAGTATATTGGTGTTAGTATTGTAGTGCTTATTAATGGGGTAGATATAGAAAATAAGGAGGATTTTTGTGCGGGAACGAGGAAGAGATTTCTTGGGAACTTCAGGGGTTACTACAGTGCAGTTTCCCCCCCGTGGAATACAGATGGGGAATGGAAATTTAAACGGCGGATGCTTCAAAGCTATGAAATTTTCGTGGTTGTGAAGTCAACTCATGACATGTCACGACAACTTATTGAAGGATGTTTATTCCTCCTTTCTATTCTTGGATTTTGGTCGGAGTGTGCAGATGATTGTGGGCTTCAGGAACTAGCACAATTATATTCACCGAGATTCTTATTCAGAGTCTGAGACAGAGAAACTGAGATCAGAAACAAAAAAAAAAAAACTAAAATTAAACAAGTTTTTGAATTGTTTAATAATATGACAGGAAACAATCTAACAATCATTCATACAGCTTTCAACCGTGTCGCATGGTGCTTTAATTTGGAAAAGGAGGAGTCTCTGTTTTACCAAGTCAGAACCAAACGTGGAATCCTCAAGCGTTCTCTTGAAACATACATGGAACAACCAGGAAATACAGGGCACGTCACATGCGAATCCCTGCCGATTGCGGCTTCCTGGGCCTACATTGATCGATCCAAATAGGACAATTTTTGTTTTTGTTTTTGTTTTTTTTCTCGCGTGTAGAAAAGGTTGGCGCTCGAATTATTTTATTTTTTTCGTCTGCAGATACGTGCATTTCCGGTGCTTGTTGCCCGACTTTTTTATTCTGGTGGAACCCATGGGAACTACTCGTGCATTTAATATGTAAATGATTTGCAACTTCGACATATTTATTTTTGGGGAAAGGAAATAGGAGCCTTCAGAAATATCATTCTCCTTATTCATGCTACGAAACTTATCCTGTAATCAATGCAACTTGCGAATGAATCAAGAAACAGTACTTGCTTTGTCGTTTCAATCGGCTGATTTTTCCTGTTGCAACTTGTGGATGAATCAAGTAATGGTTTGATTATTTAGTTTATATGAGATGAGATGAGATGAGATGAATATTTTGTTAAAAATTAAATAAAATATTATAAAAATATATTCAGTAGAAAAAAAGCTGAATCCAACAAAATGAAAGCTGGCTTCGTTTGGATCTCAAAATAATCTCAACTCATCTCAACTTATCATTATAACTTTTTCAAATCTCAATACAAAATATAATAAACAATTCAACTTTTTTAAATTTTTAAATAATAATAATATTAAAAAATAATATTCTAACAATATTTTATCATCTCAACTCAACTCAACTCAACTCACTTCAACATCTAAACACAATCTAATTGGACAAAAATGACACAATCCCTCAAGACAGATCAGTTCAAGTCCGAAGACCTGTTCTCGCTTACAAACCACTCGAATGTTCATAACAAAAAGACAAATTTAAACAACACCTCATGAAGTGCAGTCTACTGTCTTAAAGCAAAGTGAGTTGGGAATGGTAATCACTTCGATGCCGAGAAAAAAAAAAAAAAAGAAGAGAACCGAAGTTCAAGGAAGTACAAGTCAAAAAAGTCGACTACTGTTCCCCATAAGTTAAATCAAAAGAGATGACGCCTCTACAGTCCCGCTGGCTGTCCCGCTCCCGGTCCCGCTCAATGTAAAATGTAGTGTTTTTTTATTTTATTTTTTTATATATATATTTTTTTAACACTATAAAATATTTTTTAAAAAAATAAAAAAATTATAATATCATTAAAAAATACTTATTTAATTATTAAGTAAAAAAAATATATATTAAAAAAATTAAAAAAAATATAGCGAGACCGAGAGCGGGACCAAAAGTGGTGAGAGTAGTATTATTATTATTATTTTTTTTTTATGATGATACAGCACAAAGTGACTGAGACCCAACTTGCCAAGTGTTGGAAAACATTGATAATTAGGTAATGGCTATTGCTAATGGGTTATCAGCAAGAGCCGTGTCGGCAACTAACTAATGTGTACCTGTATATCTTCTGTCTATCTATATTCCACGGCCGAATGACGATTTTGTGAGCTGTGATAATTAACACAAGACTAACGTAATTAATGGAGGACTTTAAACAATTGATGGGGATTAAACAAGTAAGGATAATAGAAACCTTAATGATACAAAGTTTATATACAGTAAGTCTATTATTAAAAAAATAAATTTTTTTACGTATATATTAGATTTATTATTTTTTTTTTATGAGAGTGCGAAGGACTTACACATTTTATAAAAACTGTAAATATCATTTTTTTTTTTAAATAAAAAATAAACCCCGGCCTTTTGATCAGCTTGAACTTGAGAAGTGATGCAAGAGGGAGTCATGCATGATGTCTACGGTATACCCATTTTTCCAATAGAGTTTTGATGATAATCTCTGTTATAGGAATTGATTCAAAATAATAACTTTAAAAAAAAAAAAAAAAAGAGAGAGAGAAGAAGAAGCAAGAGTTCTTACAGAGTACAGACAGTCTTGGAGAAAATGTGAAGCACGCCATAATGACGAAACGTGTTTGAACCTTATCATGTTGTGATATATAATACTATAACATATTGGAATTTTTTGAAATAACATAATATATATGTACAACAGGAGTTGATAAATAGTTTGTGCTTCCAAGGAACATGTTGATTTTTATAAATACCAAGCTGTCTTGTCTTATGAGAATTATGTATTTTATTTTTAAGCGACTCTCGTAAAAATATTGTCATTTTTTTTTATAAATATTCTCATCTTATTTTATTATTATAATTTTTTTAAATTTTTACATAAAATAAAATAAATAATTTAATTTTTTTAATTTTTAAAATAAAAAATAATATTAAAAAAATATTTTATAATAATATTTTATTTAATTTTTAATTTTTATCTTTTATCTCGTCGTACTATCAAAACGAACCATACTATAATCCTCGTACGAACCAGTTGTTACGACAGAATATGTCAGGTCACTTGGTGGGCCTGCTTTGTGGCTTTTCATCTCGAGTCCACACCCTTATTCAATTCAACCCAAACCCAGGTGGCTTTAGCCATTTTATGCCCCAGTTTGAGCAAAAAGGCTTGAAATCCTCAAAATTTAAGCATCTTTATGGGCTATCGGAGGAGTGTAGTAAAGAGCCCAGGATCTATTTTAAAGTCGGGGTGGGTGATGAGCAAATTAACCATCTTGTAAGCTTATAAGATCAGTTCATTGGGCTTCAAAAGGTCAGGGGAGGACTTCTATTTGTCTGTTTTGGGTACAGCCTGACGAGCATAACCAGATAACACGATCTCACTTTCTATAATGACCTTTTTCTTTATTTACTAAAAAGAAGAAACTATAAACCAGACATCTAGTTAAAATTCTATATTAATAATTTTTTCTTAAATTATTTGAGATAATTGTGGCAAAGTCCGAACCACTGCACTCAAGAGATTAGTCGAAACTTTATCCTAGACACCTAGATGCCAAATGTATGTGTTTAAATAGAATAACAAAAATGATAAATTACATATTAATATGTGATTTGAAAATGATAAATATCATTTCTCTAAATTTAAAGATCGTGACTTTACTTTTGGCTATTCTTTGTGACAAATTATTTTTTCTCATTTCTGATTATTATTCTTTTTAATTATTCAGAATTAAGAGTGGGAGGACGGAAAATATGAAAATAAAGCAGAATTTTATGTATCAGCTACTATACACTTTCACGCCCTACACCTATAATTTTTTTTTTCCATAGAGTGTGATGGTGTTTTTCATAAAATATGAGATATGAGGTAGTGGATAGTAGTTGATGAGAAAATTTTTTCAAAAATAAAATGAGCGAAAATGTTGATGACTGATACAACAAAAAAAGATGAATCACCAATGTTACAAATATTTGGTTGAAGCATTGTACATTTTACATAATTAGAGGGAACTATAAAGACCTTAGTAAAAACACTTGCAACTTCAAAATGTTTTTAAGGTTTTCAAAATGTAACGGTTTTAACATTTTTGGGATTTTAAGATTTAGGATTAAGAAATAATATCATAATCATTTTACTACCACTTAACAACAGCCTCTCTCATTTCTTTTCATGACTAAAAAGTTTCAAAGTCTTCCTTTTTTAAAAAAAAAAAAAAAAATTATGGCTGAAGCCTGAAGAGAAATTTAGGCCTAAAAAAGAGGAAGTGGATGTCGCACGAAAGGTTAGAACCTAGCTAGGCTATAAGAAGAATGTCCCATAGCACGTTCACTTTCTTAACTTAAAATGATAACGACAATAGATGCCGCCATATAATGTCCGGCATTTATTGTCCAAACGTCAAAAGAAAAAGATAAAAGATAAAAATAAAATAAAATAAAATAAAAGAGAAACATCTATAATCAGGATATAAAAATGGTTATCGGATGAAAAAATTATAACGACCTCGAAAGTTGTATTAGTAAAATTGTATATTTTTTTAATTTTTTAATGATTAAAAATGTTAAAAAAATATTTTTAAAAAATAATAAAAAATGAAAATTTCAAATAAATTAAAGAATAGTAAAATAGTGATAAGAAAGTAATAAACCTATTATTATCCAAATAAAAAGATAAAGAAAAATGTGCATAATTATTTTTAATAATTATTTGAGGCCAGAGCCTAGATAATTATTATTATTTTTTAAATGAATATCCCAATTTTTTTAAGAGAAATTGTTATCATTTATTTTTTTAAAAAATTTACATCCATAAGCGGATATATTATAGAATGTCCTCATATCAAATATGACATCATAAACTAAAATAATGCATTTAGAGTTTCACCAGTACACTATTTCCTTTGTGGCTGGTTTAGTCTTTAATATTGTTGATACTCTCTACAGACAAACATCTAAGAGACAACACTATCTGCCTAAATAGAGATTCAATCTCACCGTTCATTGAAATAGAGGACTCAACATCTACAGACAAACGTCCAAAAGATAATTTCTTTTTTATTTTAATTAACAATAAGGAAATTAAAAATGAAAACAGTAAGATATATGCGAAAATAAAAAATTACAGTTTGGACCAACTCAGGTAAATTTTAAAAATTATGACGGCCTGTGAAAACAACACAGTTGTCTCTTTTTATTCACAAAATTCATATTTGAAAATTTTGGTATTGGCGAGTCTAGTGATATGGCTTGTGTGTCGAGATGAGTTGTCAGAATGAGTGACGCGTAAGGATCACGCATAGATGTGGATGGAGTGTCATGAGCGGTGATTTTTATAAAAAGTTCTTCTATACACCTTCCACTTTTTCTCAAACACCACACGAAACCGTGATGTAGACCCTTTTTTTTTTTTTTTTTATTAACACAAAGGCCACGTGTGCGTTTCGAATTTATTCCCCCTCCCCTACGCCCACGTTCTTCCTCCACCAGGCAATATCTTCTATCCGCTAGGCAATATCAGAAGTTTCTGGGGATTTGTTAAAATGCAAAAATTTAAACGTAAAAAGTAAAGAAAGAAAAAATGAAAGAAGAAGCAAAGCAAAAAGATGAAAGATGAGATTTTCGTCTTCTTCTTCAGGTGAGTAGCAAATCAGATCATAAAATTCCTGGTACGTTGTAGCATTTCTCCACCAAAAAAAAAAACCCCATCTCTCAGAGTTCATCATTAACATATTTCTCCCAAACTCATTAATTTTTTCCAAATCCATTTTCTAGATTTTTGCCAAACCCATTTCCTAGATTTTTTTCCCTATTTAAAAGCCAGATCCTAGATTAGAAATGGAGGAAGATTTGATAGTTTGTAACCTTTCAACTCTATCCGCGCGCCCGGGGAGGGGGGGGGGGAGTGTGTGTTTCATTGTGTATTATCATTAACCAGACAGCCAAATGAGACTTATTTCAAATGGTCAAATACATGATCCCCAAGAAATCCCCAGAAACTAAGTTGAGATATAAAGGCTGTATGTAAAGAGTGAGAAAGAGAGGGAAGCATGCCTTGTTGGGTTCATTCTCTCAATGAAATTTGCATACACATCATCCATGATCAAACTCTCAAGCTTCCAGAAGAAACCCAGACTGAGAAACTAAGAAAAAAGAGAACTGATTCAGGGAGGGAGAGGCGAGAGATGGCGAGGGAGGTGAGAGAGGGAGTGTCGGTGCCGAGGGTGGGTGGGGAGGGGAGTTGATTCAGGATTTGTATGAGAGTGAAATGAGTTTCGGGAGAACAGATGAATTCCGAATTGGACCGGAGGTTGAACATGAACCGGTTTGTTAGATGAATTTTCGTGTGGAGTATAAAAAGGTAGACCGGACTATGAATAGAATTTTCCTTTTATAAAACCATCACTTTCTTCAAAACGATTTTTGACCAGTAAATATGATTGTGCAATATATGTCTCTCGATATTTACCAAAAAGCTGTAAATCTATGATTTCTCGACCTTAAAGAGAATAAAATAAAACTAAACAAAATAAAATAAATTTTAATAGACAAAGCCTTCCCCTCACGCGAAAATTAGATCTGAATAATTTTTTTTTTTTTTTTAATGCAAGATCTGGATAATTGAACAGCAAAGTCAATAGTAAAAGGCGCATAACTGGCTCGCGAGATTTTGTACTAGACACATCTGACAGAAAAATAAGATCTCTTTTGTTTTTTTTTTTTTTTTGGGTAAAAAATGTTCTTTACGAACTCTTTCTTGAAGTCAAGATTTGACATAACCGTTTTGTTAATATTCATCGATTCATATCATATATTATATTTTTTTTAATTTTTTTTTAAAACTAATTAAATTTTTTTTACTCATTATCTATACACCCATAGTATATTTAATAAAATAAAATAAAAATAAAAAAATTATATATAATGTGTAATGTGTGTAAATAATAAATAAATTTTTTCTAACCTTATAGTGAGGAAAATGATATGTGACCCTCTCAAATTTACTTTTTGAATATTTAATCTTTTTACTTAATGATTAAAAAATAATTATTAGTAAAGTTGTGTATTTTTTTTTTAATAATCAAGGATATTAAAAAATACTTAAAAATAAAGAAAAATTCAAATACATTAAAAACACGTTCAATGATACATGTTGGATAGCCCTTTGCATTATCTTTAGATAAATATTTTAATCACAAATAAATTATATAAAAATAAATTTATAAAATAACGTAAATTAATATGATACGTTAAATTATAAATTTATTTTTAATATAAAATAAATATAATAAATTACATAAACTCACGTTGCTTTATAAATTTATTTCTGTATAAATCTTTTATATCTATAACATTTCTCTTACCCTAATGGCCTTACAGTTATCTTGTGTTTATGAAAAACAAAATCTCTGACCGAATCAACGAATAAGAAGAAACCCGACTCGGAATGACCACCGATATAGAAAATTACTGATTTGGTTGATAAATGAATTAAAAAAAAAAAGGCAATGACAGTGGACCACAATTGTCAAGGATGGAAGTAGAACCACCTTTAAAGCTGAAGGAGACAATAGTGTAAGCAGTAAATTATTAAATATCTAAGAAAGTACCACCACGAGTCCTACCCAATGTTAGGAGTCTGCAGTACTTGATAACATTACATTCGCATGTGGAATGCTTCTTTTAAACAACCTGTTGGCCGGTACGCCTTCTCTTTCAGTACCGGCAACACCCAACAAGCTTGAACCAAATAGGCCCCAACCAAATTATAAAAAAAAAAAAAAAAAACTTTGTACTTTTTAGTGCACTTGTTATAGTTCTTTTACCGCCTTTTCAGATCATCTTCTATTTTTAATGACCAACAGATCTCCCTCCCTCACTCCCTCATGCTCTTTTAAGTTGGCTGTTCCACCATACCATCCGCGGATCAAACTTCAAACTGGCCGCTGAGACTTTGCTCCGCATATTTCACACTTTACCAGAAGCAACTACAGCTTGTCTGCTGGCTCGGTCGTTGCTTCTTTCTTTAGTTCTTACGTAAAATCTATTTCACGCAGTTACAACTTCAACACCACCAACACCTGCCAACATAATCTTTGGTTTTAGTCACGTGAGCCCTCTCGTCGAAATCAAGATCACAGCTCACCTTATCTCTTCTCCTCATTTTCCAAGTTCCAACCACGGGGCTTCCTTATTCTCAGAATTCCCATCCAACGGCTCTGATTTCACGTCTGACCCTGACTCTTTCTCCTGCGAAATTTCTCGATTCTGCCCTTCCCTCTCTTCCTGCTCTTCATCATCCTCCTCCTCCTCCACCGCCTCCTCGTTCCTCGCCCTCTTTACACCGATTGAAACCCCAAACAGCCTCGGCATCGTTCCCACCTCCTCGTCCGCTTTGTGGGCACCACTGCACAACGCCGTTTCCCCCGTTACTGTAACCTGCTTCGCCGGCATAAGCTCTAGGGGCTTCCCCTCCGGTAATGAAACACCACCACCACCACCACCACCACCGTCCGATTGACCGGATGCATAGTTTGCCATCATAGAGAATATGTTATTGCACAAGCCCCTCAGCTGAGTAAGCTCGTGACTTAGCTGCGAGTTCTCCTTCCTCAGTCGCTCATTCTCTTCCAGGAGCTCAGGCGTGGTGGTGAAGCTCGAGCTACGTTGCAACAACGCCGCAGGGGCGTGGGCCGCCGGTGACGAATTCGAGGAGATCACTTGCTCGTCGGCGGAAATTGAAGGCGACACTGTACGCGCCACTGCTGGAACTGCCGCCACGGTCACCGTCACAGCCGCCGAAGCAGCAGCAGCAACAGAAATCGTCGAAGGAGAGATCTTTCGGCGCTGAATGTCCCGGAGGAGCCCTTTTTCGCCTTTCTTGAAACAATCATTTGCGAATTCCCATCTGTCCGGGACAACTTTCCGAAATCCCTACGATTCAACGGTAAACTACGATAAGATAAAACAACAACACCTGGAATAACAATAAAACTCGAATAGCCTGATTGTGCTGCGAGAAAGCGTAAGAAAGTTACAGGAAAAATTTCTCATCATTTTGCGTGCGTATATGGATATGGAGGCTTACGTAAGTGTTGAGTTGGCGAACGAAGCTGGAGAAGTTGTTGTGCTTAAAGTACTTGGGTAGCAAATCACGGGCGAACTCAGCGGGGCGCCATACTATGAAGGTGGATCCGTCTTCGTTCCAGGAAATGAGGTCGTCCACGGCGGGGTCGTCCACCAGTTGGAAGGTCTTGATCAGGAATGGAGTAGGCAGAGATCTCTGCGACTCTCCCGATCCCTGCACCGGTCCGGAATCGCCAGTCTGTTCGACCGGCAATGGTGCCATGACCTTCGATTTCGGATCCGAGGCCCAAAACGCTCGAACCTTCTAGAGAGGCCCCTACTTGCCGTGTTGGCTTAATCTGATTTTTCATGAACTCTTAAGATAAATAGGACAAAAACCGGTGATTGTATACGTATATACATATAATTATTACTATCCATTTTCTGCTTGGTTGACAAATAATATAGAAACAGTGCCTAAGCGGTATATTGCTTCAGCTCAGGAAACTGATATAAGCATGAAATAACAGGGGCAAGATCTCAAATTTGAGGGTATAATTCCTTTGTTTTCCACTAATTTTCTTAAACGGAGAATATGAAACCTAGAAACAAATTATTATTACTTTTTTTTTTTTGTTATGAGCAACCAAGAAACGAATTCAACAAAACATAGATGATTCTGAAATAAATGATTCTGGTCAAAGTTACCTGGAAAAAACGGATATCTTTCTTCGGCGAACAAAGTGAGAGATCAGAAAGTTCTCACCAACCAAACAAACGAACGAAATCGCGCAGCTACGTCACGCAACCTAATCAAGCAGTATCAACCGAAACATTGCCGGCCGGTAGGAACCGAGCAGACGGCTAACGGCGAGAGAGAGAGAGAGAGAGAGAGAGAGAGAGAGGTTTTGATGCTTCTAGAAGGTTCGGGGGGTGGGGAGAGTAAAATGATAGAAGGTAGGAGAAAAAAAAGGTAAAATTGGTGGGTTCGAGAACGAAAGGAAGAGAGAAAGATCAGGGAAAACTGAAAAGAGGAGGGGTAGGGCCCACTGAAGGCGCGAGAAGAGAGTGCGTGGAGCTGCTTCTTCTTCTGTGGTCTCTTTCCAGAAGCTTCTCTCTCATTCTTTCAATTTATTTATTTCCTTTTTTAAAAAAAGAAAATAAATAATAAAAGAAAAAAAAAAAGAGAATTAAACGGAACGGGGATTTGCAACATCCATACGTGTCGGTGAGGCTATGGATATAACCCAGATAAGGAGTAGTATTTTAGTATTTTACGCTGACGCGGATGGATATAGGTAGATTAGAGATTGCAGAACTAGGCAAAAATTGGGTTGGGCCTAAAAATGGAATATTTATTTCTCTCTCCCTCTACTACTAATTATTTTTCCTACCACTTTTCCACCCAAAATATACTAACAAAAAATCCTACTTTTTACCAAGAGAGGGAATATCCTGAGGTCCGCTTTTCGCCTAACTCAACTGAGTTTAACTGGTTTACATACGTATGCATATTAATTAGTATTAAAAAAATTATTTATTTATATCATCTCTTCTATATCTCTTAACTAGTATTAAATGATTGGTTAATTCAAAATTATTTCAACACATCATCATTATTCCCAAATTGCTCAGTTTTAGTTTGGGCCTCTCTCGTATTTCTAGCCCAAATTATTTACAGCTAAATTCAGGACCATTTAAGTTTTGCGCACCAGCGGAAAATATAATAAAATAGTCTAAAATTAAATACCATAAAATTTAAAATATAACCTAACAAGAAATTCTCTATAAAATTATTAAACAAGAAAGAAATAGTAGTTCATCTACTACAAAAGAAATAAATCCCAAGTCATCACTCCTTAAGTGTGGTCGATCCATTATGCTCAAACTCATCTACACCAAAATTTACGAACCGTAGGTGAGAATAGTGAAATATCACAATGAGATCTCGCAATCTCAACAAATAAATTCACAAATCAACAATCAAGAATTTCAAACATGGAAGCATACAAGCAAGCATGCATTGCAATCATAAGAGATTTTCCCAAAATACCCGTTTGAGACATTACAAGAATAAATCATTTATAAAAGCCACTCAATCCAAAAGCTCTATTTATACCCAATTTACAACCATTTATTACGGTGTACACCATGAACTCCCATCGAGACCACTTGCACCATGGATTCAGTTTTACAAGCTTTCGAGTGACCAAAGGAGTTCCACTAAAATAATACTTCATCTTGGCTTGGGGTCATGATACGCACGTACCCACACAAAAATTATATTTCCGATGACACCAAAAATTCAATTTTCAAATTACGCAGCATATCATGGAACATAGTACAAATGGATAAATCATGCCAGATATTAATAATAATTAATATGCAAATGCATGACGGACAGTTATTAGATGGCATGGCATAACACAAAAAGGTCAACCACAAAACAATACAAAAGTCACAATTTCAACAATTTCACACATCTCAACTACATGCATTTCCCAACTATCCATTCCAGCCCCCAACCCACAATTCCAACAACAACTATATTGTTAATATCCCAATATTTCACAAGGACCCAGGCCACTTCTTAATCACAACCAGATTGCAATAAAGTTAGCAATAATTCCACGTTAGAAAAATCAATGGTCAATCTAGAGATTTACTTACTACGTGGAAGGAAAATTTCTGTATGATTGAATGTGATGGCTTAAAGTGTCCCGTGATCGAGCATGTGCGCATATCGCTGCGTGGACAGATGGAGTTGGTTAGGTTAATATGAACTTGATCAAAAATTTAAAGCATAGGACAAAAGGCAAAAAGCCTACCTATTGTGGCGTCTAAAGGGGTGAAGCACGGTGGTGGCAGAGGCGAATCTGGGTAGAACAAAAGGGGCTAACGATGGAGTTATTTTAAAAGGGTGGCAGATCTGATGTGCTAGTGGGTGGATGAGAGGATTTTCGCGGCGTGGTGTGGCGGAGCAGTGGCTAAAGTGAGTAACTCCTTCAACTGGAGAAAAAGTTTCAGTGTAGTCCATTTCATCAATTTGATGATACCCTTTTACAACTAAACGTGCTTTGAGACGATCTAAAGAGCCGTTGGGTTTGAGTTTTGATTTAAACATTCATTTAGAACCAATGACATGCATGTTTGGCGTGCGTGGAACAAGTGCCCAAGTCTCATTTTTATGCAGTGCAGCTAGCTCATTGATATGAACCCGCGGGAATGAAATCTCTTGAACCCACAATCAATTTTAAAACTCTTCAAGAAAACCAAAATCAAGTCAATGGATGAAAATTCTAGACCTGATGAGAACTCGTTTCAAGAACCCTAAGGCAATCTTGACGTTGTGAGGCTCACGAGGTATATTAAAGGACGTGATTGTGTTTAAGGCATACTTAGGATTCGGTTTTACCACCCCTAATTTAGACCGAGTGACCATCGGGTGAACCAATAGTGTTGAAGGAACAGGATTATGGTGAGATGATTTGGGTGTTTCAATCATTATCGGTTGAGCTATGATATGTAAGTTGTCAGACACATGAGACTCTTGTGGTGAAATGTTTAAGGGGAACCAGTGTTGTTTGGGGACTTATGTAACTCATTATCTCCTTCACTGGTATGAGACTTGATGATTGGGGGGGGGGGATTCATGTGATGACTCAATGAGACCAGAATTTTGGAAATGTGGTTTTGGAGTATGTATAGCAATGGGCAGCAGTGGAGTTAGACATGGAGGTGAGGAAGAGTCCGTAAATATACCTGCAGAAGAAGAAATGTTAACATGTGGCAACCAAGAGTAAAAAATGCTCCTTACATGTGGTTGATTTGCTGCTATGCAAGATGTGATAATAGGCTTATATGGAAAAGTTAACTCATCAAATACAACATGATGAGATATAAAAAAATTTTGCTTGATGGATAAAAGCATTTATAAGCCTTGTGTTTTTCATTGTACCCTTCAAAAATGCACAATAGTATTTTCGGATTTATTTTTTTGTGTATCCTAAGTGTAGGGAAAACACTTAGAACCAAAAGTTCGGAGTGAGGAATAAACCGGATGTGTTCCATGAAGTGCAAAGTAAGGTGTTTGAAAGTTAAGAGCAGACGATGGTAGGCGATTTATAAGATATACAACTGTGGTGAAAGCTTCTATCCATAAAAATAAACGTGCGCCACAATGAAATAACATAGTCATTCTTAATTCTCTTATAGTCCTATGGCGTCTCTCAACCACACCAATTTGCTCAAGGGTATATAGAGAGGATACGTGATGAACAATACCTATAGAAAGAAAGTGAGTCGATAGTTTGGAATTGATGAACTCACCACCTCTGTCTGAATGAAAGATTTTGATTTGCTTATTGAACTGTCTAGCAACATATTTCTCAAAAGTTAGATATGCATAAAAAAATTTTGATTTGTTGCTTAAGGGAATAATTCACATATATTTGAAAAAATCATCAACCAAACATGCATAATATTTGAATTTTCCAATAGATAAAACAGTGGCATGTCCCCACAAACAAAAATGCTATATGCAACCGCATGGGGGAACCCCCGCGACATCATAACCAATGTGGCATTATTGGAACGTCATCGTTTGCCACGAGCTCGAACATAAGGGATCGTACTCTCTTTCTTCAGTATTTCCTTTTCTTCTTTTTCACTCTCTATTTCTTCCTCCTCATTTTCTTCATCCTTGTGCTCCTCTGAAAATTTGTGAATCAAATCTGAATAATTCGTCACCTTGCCAGTCATTTCCCTTCTCCCTTTCGTCTCAACCCGTCCGTTCCTGCCTCGGCATCATCTCCCACCACGAAGACCCACGTCTCAAGACTTTGCATCATTGGAGGCCAAAAACCATAGAAACCACTCCTCCTCAGCCCACGTGAAAACTACCTTGGAGCCGTCGTACCTCCTCAAGGTCATCATCGCCCCTATGTGGAGTCCAGCAACCAAGTTGCGACCTAGCTCCTCCACACCGTTGCAACCCTATACCAAGCTCCCGATTCCGTTAGGTGCCACCAGGCTCAGCACGGTGAAGTCCAACTCGCCGGCATATTCACCTCAGCCGCCCAGCTCCACCCGAGTGCCCCCTGCACACCTCCTTCCCTCTCAGTAAGCCCACGCCGAACTCCCCCACTATCGCTCTCCATCTCTCTCCTTCACGCAGTGCTTTCTCTCTCTAATCACTCCCTCTCTCTCTCCCTCTCACTGCTTCGCCTTCACGAGTGCCATTGTCCATTGCAACCAACCCTGTTGCGGCTCCTTCACTCTCGGTGAGTGGTGGAGTTTTGCCCCGGGTCGCAGGGTGAAGAAGAAGCCACATCGCTCTCAGCCCTCTCAGTCTGTCATTCGCTCTCTGTAAGCCACATCGAATAGGAAATGGGGGAACGAAGTAAAATGAAGCAAAAATAAGACGATGCCGTTGTTGTTTGCCACGTGGGAGACGATGCCGCAGGGGTTCCCCTGTGCGGTTGTATATAGCATTTCTGCCCCACAAAATCACAATGAATTTTTTCAAAGATACTAGTACTTGAATGTTTTTAGTAAGAGAAAGGTAAATGACTAAGCTTTCCTAGTTGACAACTATCACAAAGATTTTGAGATTTTGTTGTCCCTACGACATCAATAAGTCTTTTTTTTTTTTTAAGAATATGTAAAACTGAAGATTGAGGATGACCTAGATGTTGATGCCAAACTTCTGCAGTGCCTGATTTAAACCAATGGGAGAAATACAATTCTAGAGAAGTGGGTAGGACATAGAGATCACCCTTGCATTTCATTGTTATCATTACTTGTCTTGTTTCTTGTTCCTTAACACAAAAATCAACATTAGAAAATTCACAATTAACAGGAAATTGAGTCGTTATCTAGCTTACAAAAAGTAAGTTTTTTGTTAAGTTCAGAACCAACAGAACATTATTGAGAGGTAAGGCAATATTTTTTTTTGTTTTATACAAGAATCACCAATTGCAAGAATGGGCATGAAAGACCCATCTCCAATTAGCATAGAATCAGCACCAGAATATCTACAAATGTTTGTTAACATACCTGGCTTACCTATCATATGGTTGGAAGCCCCGGTGTCCATTGTCCATTTTGTGTCTGCAATGGTATTGTCCAAAGTAAGAGCCGCGAGTGCTTGTGGAATTTCATCTTGTTGAGTGGGTTTCTTTGGCATCCACCAGCATATCTTAGCAATATGTCCCATCATCCCACAATATTGGCATTGTTGCTCATGGTATTTGTCCATCTCTGCAGGCGTCATTCCGCTCTCACCAGGTGGTGGAGGACGTCGTTGTGGATTTTCCGAAGAGGAGTTGTTGTTGTAGCTGTGGTTTAAGTCCCTTTACTGTTGTGCCTGAAAGCCACGTCCATTGGAGGTGAATTTTTGCGATGGTCCATGATAGCTTGAAGGGTTTGATTGTGAGCGTCGTTGTTGTTGTCTATAAAAAGCCATTTGATGAGTGAGGGAAGAAGCTGGGACATCTTTGTGATTAGAGAACAAGTTGTGCCTTTAATTGAAATTTTGGAGTTGAGAGACTAATTCAGAGTATGTCGGCCTGGGGGGCTTCAACATAGTTGTTGTGAAGATTTCATATTGAGGACCAAGACTTGTGAGGAGGCAAAAAACCTTTTCTTGGTCTGGAACAGGCTTCCTAATGGTTGCTAAATTTTCACAGAGACCTTTAAATTTGCTAATGTGTTCGGTAATTGTTGTGTGGTCTTCTTTGTGAAGATAGGTCACTTGTTATCGCAATGTAAACTCACGTTCTTGTGATTCTTGGGCATATGCATTTTTTAGGGCCTCCCAAACTGCATGAGCTGTGTCGAGACTAACGACGAGTCCAAGAGTTTTGTTAGAGAGTGTTCCAATGATCCACACTCGAAGGAGACGATCAGACTTTCGCCATGCTATGAAAGCATATGTTAATTGTGGAGTAGAATTTTCTGCAGTTTTTAAGTTGTTTTGATTTGGAGTTGTGAATTTGTTGGGAGCAGGATCTTCATTTGTGAGATGCCCGACCAAATCTTGGCTTTCTGCAAGAGCCAAGGCTTGCTCACGTCACAAGGGATAATTGTTTGGGGGTGAGTCAGAGAGTGATAAAATTGCCAACATTAAGTGATAAGGTAGTCATAGCTAAGGGAAGGAGCATAAGATAAGATGGGAAGAATGTCGGAGCTGTGACTGAAATGTTGCCTAGTGTTCACACTGGCTGTGATACCATAAAGAAAAATTGAGCCGAGAGAATTTGTTCTGAAAATATATCGGAAGTGTTTTTATTGAATTTCAACGTGAACACTTAGACTATACAAGTAAAGTATTTAAACACAATTACATTGACAAAATCCCATGAAATCTAGTTGGTTCTTGTTTGACAGCCGAAATTATCTCCATTTGTTACGTTGGATAGCTTGCTTGATAACAGAGGATCCTTGATAACAGTGAATCCCTCATTAGTAGAAGCTTGTTGGATCATCATGCTGATTTTCCCTTATTTGAAGGCTTGAGTGGATTATCATTTCGGTTTGAATTTGTTACCATTAGATCTCCAAGATCACTCAACTTCTCTCCACTGATTAAGGCTAGATTGTGAGAGTCTTCACCCTTTTTTCTCCAAGAATTTCAAGCATCCTTATCTCTCCATAGACTCTCACAGTTGTTAGACATGCCGAGCTGTGATATGTTGCTAATAGGAGGAAGATGAAAAGAAGAAAAAAAAAAAGAGAGAGAAGAGAAGAGGTAGGGGAGTGCGATGCATGGGGAAAAAGATGTAGGATTTTTCCATCAAAAGCACAAAATGACGCTGTATAGGGTAGGGAAAAAATTTCACCTCCAAGACTATCAAAACAACATCATTTTGGTGGAAGGGGCTGGGCTCCCAGCTGGCTCATGAGCTGGGTCTGTTTTCTTCCCTTCTCAAGCCTAGATTCGGCCCACAACAATTCAAGAAAAATAAATAATCCACAAACAACCACTTGGGCTCATATTTTCTCTTAAAGAAAAGCCTACATATACAAAGATAATTTGGGCTTCTTGGGCAGGGAGGTCATAGTTCATTACAGATGCTATTTAACTAAATATCGATAGAAACAATATCATTTGAGTCGGGATTTCCTGCTGGATTCTAAGCTCTTTTACTTTGGAAGTAGATGTCTTTGAGGCAGTCTCCCAATAACTTCCTGAATGTCTATCGTTCACAGGATTTCATTGGGACCATCGATGTGTATTTCTCTCAACCCATTGCTAAGAAACGAATATGAATGTTGTCTCCCTGCGTCATCATCCTCATCATTCTTATCGTTCGGAAAAAATCCATATTTTTTGAGCTCTTTTACCCTCCAGAACTCATCATAATGTTTTCTCCTATTATCTTCGAAACTTATGTCATGCTCAATCTTTACACTACCTGAGAAAAATTCCAACATAACTCAATGAGCCAGATGCTGAATTGAAAAAAAAAAAGGCTACAAAATGTATGAAAGTAGTAATTGGGCGAAAAAACCATACAGACAGTTATTTAATTAAGAGAAATTTAAGAACCCATTAATGCCAAGATGACATTTTCACAATTTTTTTAACTTATAATTTATACAGATAGTTCCTTGATTAAGAGAAATTTAAGAACCTTCATCTTGCTCCATGGCATCAGCCTCATCCTCAAATGATGTCCATCCTACAAAACCTGTAGAATGCCTTCGACTTGAAATTACTTCATTCAAAGCATTTCTTATAGCTTCAGCTTGTGCAGCATTACCACTGCTTCCAACAGAATACAATGAGCCTATGATAGCCAACATATACAGTTAGCAAAATGCTTTCGAATCAATCTTTTAATTGGAATTATTACAACAACATCTTGTTGAGATTGAGTTGTATAAGATATCATCTTACCGTCTTTATTAACCTTTGGGTGAAATGGTGTCTTGGGTTCATCAATCTTTTTCTTGACAGGTTTATTTGCCTCGATTTCAGCAAGCTTAGCTTCATCCCATCTTACAGGTCCCCTAATCCTAAAAAAATTTATATAAGCGCACATGATTAATCTAAACACTAAAGTCTAGAAGTCTTAAGATTATTTGCAGGACAGGGCTTCTGGGGGCTGATATGCTCAACCAGGCCAACATAAAAAATAATTTACTGACTTCAGAACACTCGTATATTCAAAGGTTAAGCAATACGCCATCTACTAGTAAGCAGATGAAGGGAAATGCATCTATAGAACTCTCTGTCTCTCCCTTTCTTTTGTTGTGTCATGTATGTGCGTGCATGCAAGACATACAAGATGCAAATACATCCATCCTATACATGAAAATCATCCGGTTGATTCCTTCCTCCTCAAATCTAACAAGTTTATACATCTTAGGCATGGATATGTAAAATCATAAAATTCAAGTGCCCCCATTGATTTAAAATTCAATTTTGCAGCCTCGATGATCATCCAAAGATTATCATGATCGATGCATAATCAAAACTGGCCAATGTGGCCATAGCATGCTTTCTTAAAATGAGCAAATGGTTTTATTCCTTTCTACCATTAGTCCCACATTCACGATGGTAGTGAAATCAAATTAGCCTACATCTGAGATCATATTTGCCCACAAAAGCTTATGTTTCCAGAACATACAACTAATAATTAAGCATCAAACCCTCAAAACCTTAATTTTAATGAACAAATGTTACTGATCCATAAATAAATATAAGAAGTTGATCAGAACAATAGAATTACTTCATGACTTCGTACTGGCTATAAGCGTCGCCTTATATGCCAAAAGGACTCCAAGAACTTGTCAGCTTGGCCTGTCTGCACCGGAAAGGATTCAGACAACTGCGGTTTGTGAGTTTCTTAGTATCTATGGAGATGAATGCTTCATCAGAGATATTTACCCATATCTTCATTGGCAACAATTTGGAATAAAACTGAAAGTAAAAGCCAACAACCACCAAAAAATCTATGGTTCAAATTAGAAATGCCATAACCAAGACGGGAATATCCAAATCAACAACATGAAAACGTCACATGCTGATGAGAAACCATCTCAATGTCCAAAGTAAAAGTTAGCAATAACAGAATTTGCAGATGAGAAAGAATACAAAAATTAACACAAAGATTGGACTGTTGCGACTAATCATTATAGCAGTGCAAAATACAACATCCGAATCACATCCCCAATACCTCAAGAAGCTCTGGACTAATAAATAAAAATGAGGTTTTAAACATCGTTCACTGTGTGTGTGTATATATATATATATATATATATATATCATTCAAAACTATACACGAGGAGAGGGAATCCTGGATTGAGAGAAATCTAATACCTTTAACCGAAAGAAAGAAAGAATAAGAAATTCGTACCTATTCCTTGTAATGGAGTGAACACTAGGAATTAACCGTCACATCAGTGAGTGCTTTAAGAACAACCTCTCTCTTTAGAGAAATGTTTTGGGTCCAGAATTCGTGACCCAAAAAGTATCCCGAATGAACTTTTTTTTTTTTTTTTACTTAGTGATTAAGAAAGTGTTTTTAATGATGTTGTGAATTTTTTTTATTTTTAAAAAAAATATTTATGATGATTAAAAAATACATGAAAAATAAAGAAAAATAAAAAAGTAAAATACACTGTTCGGTAGCCTAATTCGGGACATTTTTTCAGTTGCTCTAGCAGAACTCTTCTCTTTATACTGATTTTTACGTTAGAAATGATATTTTAAATCGTGAGTGTAAACATGGCATAATTATTTTTAAAAAAATTAATAAATATAAGATTCATATAAAAAATAAAAATTATTTTTTTAATAATAAATTATATATATATTTTAAAATAATTGTATGATATTTACACGTTTCACGACTGTATAAACCATCTCAATGTCCAAAGTAAAAGTCAGCAATAACAGAATTTGCAGATGAGAAAGAATACAAAAATTAATACAAAGATTGGACTGTTGCGACTGATCATTATAGCAGTGCAAAATACAACAGCCGAATCACATCCCCAATACCTCAAGAAGCTCTGGACTAATAAATAAAAATGGGGTTTTTAACATCGTTCATCGTGTATATATATATATATATATATATATATCATTCAAAACTATACACGAGGAGAGGGAACCCTGGATTGAGAGAAATCTAATACCTTTAACGGAAAGAAAGAAAGAATAAGAAACTCGTACCTATTCCTTATAATGGAGTGAACACTAGGGATCAACCGTCACATCAGTGAGTGCTTTAAGAACAACCTCTCTCTTTAGAGAAATGCTTTGGGTCTTGAATTCGTGACCCAAAAAGTATCCCGAATGATTTTTTTTTTTTTACTTAGTGATTAAGAAAATGTTTTTTGATGATGTTGTAAATTTTTTTTTTATTTTTTTAAAAAATATTTATGATGATTAAAAAATACATGAAAAATAAAGAAAAATAAAAAAGTAAAATACACTGTTCGGTAGCCTAATTCGGGACATTTTTTCGGTTACTCTAGCAGAACTCTTCTCTTTATACTGATTTTTACGTTAGAAATGATATTTTAAATCGTGAGTGTAAACTTGACATAATTATTTTTAAAAAAATTAATAAATATAAGATTCATATAAAAAATAAAAATTAATTTTTTAATAATAAATCATATATATATATTTAAAATAATTGTATGATATTTATACGTTTCATGACTGTATAAACCATCTCAATGTCCAAAGTAAAAGTCAGCAATAACATAATTTGCAGATGAGAAAGAATACAAAAATTAACACAAAGATTGGACTGTTGCGACTGACCATTATAGAAGTGCAAAATACAACAGCCGAATCACAGCCCCAATACCTCAAGAAGCTCTGGACTAATAAATAAAAATGGGATTTTAAACATCGTTCATCGTGTATATATATATATATCATTCAAAACTATACGCGAGGAGAGGGAATCCTGGATTGAGAGAAATCTAATACCTTTAACCGAAAGAAAGAAAGAATACGAAATTCGTACCTACTCCTTGTAATGGAGTGAACACAAGGGATCAACCGTCACGTCAGTGAGTGCTCTAAGAACAACCTTTCTCTTTATACTGATTTTTACGTTAGAAATAATATTTTAAATCGTGAGTGTAAACGTGGCATAATTATTTAAAAAAAAGTTAATAAATATAAGATTCATGTAAAAAATAAAAATTAATTTTTTAATAATAAATTATATATATTTTAAAAATAATTATATGATATTTACATATTTCATGACTGTATATAATATTATTTTTTTATTTTAAAGTTGATGATAAACTAATGAAAGCAAGTCTATAAGTGCACTGGCAGTCATATACCAGTGCTATCTAAAATTTGCTTAAAATATAGAAAAATTGGACCGCATCGAAATAGCCAAATATAAGCCATCTTAATTACGAGTTAGAGTAGTTGTCCGTATATGTAAGTAAATAATAACTTGGCCATCTAAAATTTTTACGCTATTTTTTTCTCTAATTTTGGTCAAGTCACACCGTAACATTTTCACTCCACCTCTACACATAATTTATAGGTTTTTATATATTTTTATTTCTAGGCTATTGGATATAAGCATGAAGCTGATTTTGTACCTATTTTGATACTTTGTGTTTGAGAATAAAGTTAATTTAAGTTGATGTGCAGATTTTATATATTTTGATATATAGGTTATTGGAAAATATGAAAATGAAGATAAAAAAGAATTTAACAAAACAAATAAAAGAATACGCATTTAGAAAGTAAAAAATAAAAATAAAAAATATTATTAATATAGAATAAGATGACTAATCTAATACGGGTATAATATCATAAAAAAAGCCTCCAGATTTGAGTTTTGCTAGAAGCTTCGTCCTCATTTTTCATCTCATTTCCTCTTTTCTTAATTTATTTTTCTTCCTTTAAGGTTGAAAAAGTCAGATCTACAATTTTTTGACAACTCTAGAGAGACATGCATAGTACAAGAAGACTCCCAGGCCGCAAATTTTTCGATAGATAGTGGCGGTTTTGCAGAAACTATCGTGTGTGGTCCTCACGCGCCACTCTTTCTGATAGCTCTTCTCGCCACACATGCCGGATCACCTAAATCGCTACCACTAGATCTTTCAGATCTAAATTTTACGGTTGAAAAGAGATAAACTTGCTGCCTTTATGCGCCGTCAAAGTATACCAGAATTGGTCCAAACTGTAATCCATCATTTTTTGTTCTTGTTTTCCTTATTATATAGTGAAAATAAAAAGGAGTTTGTCTCTTAGTTGGTTTGTCCGTAGAGGTTGAGTCATTCATTTCTATGAAATGAGATGTTGTGTCTCTATTTAGACAGAGTGCTCTCTCTTAGATGTTGGTCTGTAGAGAGTATTAGAAGCAGTGAAGTCTAGACCAGTCTAGTAGTGTATTGATGGAGCTCCAAATAGTTAATATGGAGATATCTCCGAAAGTATCGGTCATGGATGTATGCTTCTCTTGATAAATGAATGAATGATGACATTTCCCTTAACAAAAATATAATAATAATAATAATAATAATAATAATAATTACAATATTTACTTGAAGATTGTAATAAAACTGAAATGAAATATTATTTTTTGTCTTGTATTTTGTCATCTTTATCGTATTTACTAATATGCCATATTTTAAAGTGATTATATATATATATATTTTGAAGAGAAAAGTGATTATATATTTATGTGATTGATATATAAAATTATTTAAAATATATTAAATCAGCTAATGAGAATCATAAAATGCGAAATTGAAATTTATAGTATTGTGCCTCCAACACGGGACAAGCGCCGGCACAGCTCGAAACGACGACGTAACACTTGATCTATTTGTGGTTGAGTTTGCAATACAAAGTACAAACCGATATAACCATCCCCTCTAAGCAGTCATCTTCTCATACGAGCTCTGCTCTGCAAGAAGGCCACGGGGAACATCGTTTGAGCTACCAACGACATTGAAAGTATGCTTCTCACTTCGCCTCTTTCTATCTATCTTTTGGTTGTTCCAAGTGTGAGAATCTTAGTTCTTAAGACAAATATTTTAGTCCTACTTTGTTATCTGGTTTCGCTTGTCCATTTTGTGGGTATAGAACATTGACGGCTTGAGTTATTTTTCTTGGGTTTCCAAAGAAATAAAAACTTGGCCTTATTAATAACGCGTTTCAGTTTCTATCTAGTTCATTCCTCTAACTAACCACACACTTCCATCATTTGGCACGACCGTTGTTTGACAAAGTGCCTCAACCAGTGGGTAATGGGTTTTGTTTGGCTTCAAGTGATTAAAGAATCAGGAATCTCAGTGTTCGATTATGTTGTATAAGAAATACTGAGATAAAAGACTAATGATATCGAATAAGAATTATACAGCATCATCAAACAAAACTTTTAGTTTAGAAGCAACTTCTAAACTTTTAGTGCCCTTATAATGAATGGCTGATACATGAAAATGTTGTTAGGAAAGAACGTAAATGATTGGAAGGTTTCAGTTGATATATTTATCTGTGGAAAATATTTTATTATCTTCTCTAGCTGTTCTATATTCTGCAATTTCACTGTTGAACTTGAAAAACCAGAATATTGAGTTTTTAGCGCCCATTCCTTGATGATTTTTATTTGTTTAGTTGGTTTGCTCATTTACCACACTGTGATAACTTTAAGTATATTTTTATGAGCATATGGGTTGCAGATAAGTGGAATAGCTAGTTCTGGGATGCATAGGAACTAGATGATATTTGTTTTGTTGCATCATGGTTTATTATCTTAAAATTGTAGCTTGAGCTTGAGCAGCCTGGGGTTTTCTTGTGCTGCCGGAATAAGCTATTGCAAAGAAGTTAAATGCTTACTGATTAAAAAATCTTTACAGAGGATGCCAACATTAACCTCAACGCGGTTGCTTCTTCTTGTTGGTGAGTCGTCACCTTTCAAGAAGCTATCACATGTGTCTAGGACAGCTTGGGTGCACAGAAGCATACGTTTTTTTAGTAGGGTTGAGCGGGACCGTGGGCTCCTCACTCTTGCAAGCCTTGGGCACAAGAGTGAATTTGAAGCAACAGACAAGAACAAAGCAAATAAATATAAGCAGTTGAGTTCTCCTATTGAAGGTCCCAAGAGTAAACTCAATGCAGCTGGAAGTAATGAAATAAAGGCAGTTGAGAGAAAAAAATTGCTTGAAATAGAGTCAGCTCCATTTGCGGCGAAATCTTTTTCTGAGCTTGGCCTCCCGCCTTTATTAATAGAGAGGTTAGAGGGTGAAGGCTTTACAGTTCCAACTGATGTACAGTCTGCAGCGATTCCTACCATACTAAAGAGTCACGATGTTGTGATTCAGTCTTACACTGGTTCGGGAAAAACATTGGCTTATCTTCTTCCTATACTCTCTGAAGTAGTCCCTCTTATGAAGAAATCTTCTGATGATGATGGGAAATCTGCAAAGAAAATGGAGATAGAAGCAGTAATTGTGGCTCCCTCCAGGGAGCTGGGCATGCAAATAGTAAGGGAGGTTGAGAAGATTTTGGGACCTGCAGACAAAAGGGTGGTTCAGCAGCTTGTAGGGGGTGCAAACCGATCAAGGCAGGAAGAAGCTCTCAAGAAAAACAAGCCAGCCATTGTTGTCGGTACACCTGGTCGGATCGCTGAGATTAGTGCATCTGGAAAGCTTCACACTCATGGATGTCGTTTCTTGGTCTTAGATGAAGTGGATGAGCTACTTTCATTTAATTTCCGAGAGGACATGCACCGGATACTAGAACATGTAGGTAGGAGATCAGGTGCAGACCCTCGTGGAGCAAAAAGCACACTTGCCCAACGGTCTGAACGCCAGACCATCATGGTGTCTGCAACAGTGCCATTTTCAGTAATAAGGGCAGCCAGGAGCTGGGGTCATGATCCACTCCTTGTCCAAGCCAAAAAAGTCACCACACTTGAATCCCTCCCTCCGTCAGGACCCATTAAATTGTCAGGGCCCATGTCCACTTCAGGTTCAAACTCAAATGCGCAGCCTCAGCCAGCGGTAGAGAGCCTACCCCCCTCTTTAAAACACTACCATTGTGTCACAAAGTTACAACACAAGGTTGATACATTGCGAAGATGTGTACATGCACTTGATGCCAAGTCTGTTATAGCTTTCATGAACCACACAAAGCAGCTGAAGGATGCCGTCTTCAAGCTAGAGGCTCGTGGGATGAAAGCTGCAGAACTTCATGGTGATCTTGGGAAGCTTGCTAGATCAACAACTTTAAAAAAATTCAAGAATGGGGAGTTGAGAATTCTTGTGACAAATGAGCTATCGGCCAGGGGTTTGGATGTGGCAGAATGTGATCTTGTGGTTAATCTGGACTTACCCACAGACTCAATTCATTATGCACATCGAGCTGGCCGGACAGGTCGGCTTGGTAGGAAAGGTACTGTGCTAACCATATGTGAAGAGCGAGAAGTTTTTGTCTTGAAGAAGCTGCAGAAGCAGCTTGGCATTCCCATTGCAGCTTGTGAGTTCACAGAGGGCAAGCTTGTTATAACTGAAGTGAAAACTCTAGCTGTAAGTTGACTCATTTTACATCATCAGCTTACTATATTCCTGAATCAACATAGATAAATTTTCTATGGCCTTTTTTTCCTTGCTTCTGTCCGGATATATTAGAGGTATGTTCTATGGGCTAGTCCATTCGTGCATCAGTTGCTGATTGCAAGGTAATCCACTAAACAGGGACGCTCCACATAAATGACAATTTTGTGCAGAACTTGAAGTTCTTACTGGGAAAAGAAATACAAACCACCCCCACCAAAAGAATTATCCATGCTTTTGCCTAATAAGTAGGGAAGTTGCTTGAGGAGTTTGCTTATGAATGCAATGTCTTACATGAGTAACCCGAAGCATCATCAGACAATTCTCTTACAAAGCATGTAAGCTGACAAGAAAGTACAAGTGGCAATGGCTAGGAAAGTTTCAAAATTAATGAATTGATGATGGTTGCTTTCCAGAGTGATGCAGCTTTGCTCAATCTGGCGTGTGGCCCTTATTGCTACTAAAATGATGACATGAGGAGGTAACCCACGAACAGGTAGATGCTACCAATGAAGCATCCTTCGGGAGAGATATTTTATTACAAAAAGAAGAATATATAAGTTATTGAAGAAACAAAGTCAGCAAAATGGGCGTGATCACTCAACTTGGTTTTGCCAGTTGATTATCAATTCAATTGATTTAGGCCACATGTAAGATTAGAAGATATTAATCACTAGCTCAAAATCTGGCCCCCAGTGCACAACTTTAGGCTGAAATCGTTTCTATTTAACAATTCCACTCGTCAATCCAGAAAACAATGTATAATGGCTTTTTGCGGGTTGGAGTAAACCA
Source organism: Juglans regia (assembly GCF_001411555.2). Classification (NCBI taxonomy): domain Eukaryota; kingdom Viridiplantae; phylum Streptophyta; class Magnoliopsida; order Fagales; family Juglandaceae; genus Juglans; species Juglans regia. The sequence goes on along the minus strand of NC_049902.1, from coordinate 31,394,034 downwards.
AATGATGCTTATTGGAATTGGGTGTTGGACAAGACTACTGGCTACCACTGGAGAAATATAGGCCGTTGATCAACAGTAAATAACTAACACATCTCTATCTTCTTTCATTTCATTCCTTTGGCTCTTTTATCTCGTAAAGACTCCTTAAGCTTGCTTCTGCTGAATTTGGGGACTCCTATAGTCTAAATTTGACTTATTTATAGAGAGAGCTTGGGTTCTTGTAGTAGTTAGTAGTAGGGATGTGAATGGCAATGTTAGCAAGCCGATCCCCTTGTTGTAATGGTTAATGGTCATTCCTCCAACCAGCGGATTGTCTTTTTGTCGATGGCTGAGGAGACCCACTTGATCTAAGAGGAAGACAGGTAGTGGAAAGCAAAATTTCATGTCAACCTTCTTCAGCCAGCTTATGTCCTCTTCTTATTTCAAAGTAAAAAATAAAAATAAAAAATCTGATTACTGATCTTTTTTTTTTTTGTTCGATGACAAAAAATGCTGATGCCAAAGCTACGGCTTATCCTTTCTCGCCTCGAAACCGGCACGGCCCTATCAACTTTGTCGTGCAATTTGCATATACTTTCTTTGGATGCTTTCAAGTTTGAAGAGACAAAATTCCCACAATAACACTGCAAAAGATAAAGAGGCTTCGTTTTACGATTTGCTTCATTACCGAGAAGCTTATTTTTGGGTGTGAAATACTGAAATTCACCCTCCACTGTCAGCAACCTGTAGCCACTGGAGCTGACAACCAAAAACGCATGCTGATTCATGTCGTAATCACAACGGCAAAACTCGGTGCAGACTCCAGAGTCTAAGCACAACTAGCGGCAGGTTTTGAATCTTTCATCTGAAATTATTTGGGTCATTCGGATCCGTGTTAAGGAACTTAAAGAGTTGGGGAAGATTATCAAAGATCATCAGATATCAATTTCATTAAACCACTTTGACATTCATATCTGTTTGCTTAAGTGAGAGTTTATCCCAACGATGACAGAATTACCCATATTATACAGTAATTTGAACGGAACATTTTTTTGTAATAAATTGCAAGTTGCATACTTATGTAACATGGTATTTCAATTATCTTAAACTTAAATTATCAAACTTGACATTTAATAGAAAAATTGGATGACGTGGCTAAACAGAAGCAAAACTCTTGCTTCAAAAATTACATATGTTATATAGATTACTTTAACAAATTTATTTTCCTAGATGGCTAGGCAGATAGCTCAAAAAATGTGGAATGTGATCCGGTAAAATGTGATGTGATAACAAAGGGTTTGTACAACTCGTACATTACGCACCATATCATGGCTTGGACTGGTATCCCCATGGATTGGTGCTTGCCCATTTCCATTGGTCCCTGCACATCTCCTGAATACCATATTTCGCCCTGAAAAAAGCACCAAAGTAGCTGAAAGAACTATCATTGCCAAGAGACATACAAACATTACCAGACATTTATCAGCAATATAATCATGGCCATAGGATAGTGAGTAGTAGTACAATCAAGTAAGTTAAGAGGATCCATCTCATAGACAAAGTTGTAGCATCAGGGACATGAAAGAATGTCGCCAATGTAATGCAACTTAAAATGCATAAAAAAGCATAAAATAACCGCATACTTCCATCCAAGTTCTTTCTCTGCTTTCTCTGTAGAAGCATAAACAGCAGTAGCATCTCCTGGCCTCCTTGGGCATAGCTTAATGGGGATTTTCTAAAACACATAATTATAAGAAAAAATTAGCATTTTTCCAATATTTACAAGAGAGAAGGGGGAGGGGGAGTCACCTTGCCAGAAGCTTTCTCAAATGCAGCAACCATTTCAAGCACAGATGTGCCACAGCCCGTCCCCAAGTTGTAGGCCGTGCAACCTAGAAGAGTAATCTGTTAATTCACTTTTGCCTTACCCAAATGCTAAAGCACGATTGTTGTAGAAACCCCAAGATGATGTATTGGCTCAAAAACATGGAAATTGTTGAATGTACAACAAACAATTAACAGGTGGCAGCAAATTCATCAACATCTAAATGCGTATGATGAAAAATGATAACCTATATTCTCTGTTGTGAAAAGCTTCCAAAGAGCAGCAATGTGACCATCTGCCAAGTCCATGACATGGATGTAATCTCGGATCTGTTTATCAGAAGCACAATTGCTACTTTGTAAGCAAAAGAGAAAGTCATTTCAATTAAAGTTTTGCGATGACAGAAAGTCAAATATTAGTACGAGGCTTACAAATGATTCTAAGTGGAATACACAACTACATATGGTCTACATCAAACAGGTGCATCAGAAATCTTATCCAATCCTACTCAAGATTCTTTACTGGAAAAAGAACATACCGCACTACCATCCTTTGTTGGATAATCATGACCATATACGTTAAGCTCAGGCAATCTCCCAACAGCTACTTGCTGTATGTACGGCATGAGATTGTTTGGGATACCCTTTGGATCTTCACCAATTCTACCACTCTCATGAGCCCCAACAGGATTGAAGTACCTAAGTAGTATAATTCTCCAATCTGGCTCTGCCAACTGAATATCTCGAGCAATTTCCTCAGAGAAAAGCTAGAAAGATAAAATAAATACAATGTTGGGGAAAAAAGAAAAAGCACTCCTCTGAACACAAGAAAACCCATGGGTGGTATAGAAAGAATTGCCAAAGAAAACTTATTGAGGAAAAAATATTTATACCTTGGTCCTTCCATATGGATTCATAGCTTGCAACTTGAAATCCTCAACACAAGGTATTTTTTCAGGTTGACCATAAACAGTTGCAGATGATGAGAAAACCATCTACTTCCCCACATGAAAATATTACTTTTGTCAGTAGGGGTAGAACATAACAAAAGTGACGAAATCCATACAAAAAGGTGCACACGCTGAGATTACATTTCTGTATTCAAGTTCAACAGCAGGAGATGAATGCTATATCTACTCAGGACAGGAAAAAGAATCGGACACTGAACATTACAAGCTTCAGAATTTAGTGGTTAGATATCTTATTCACTTCCGGATATCTGCTATTCCTATTTGCCATCATATAACTCACAGGTGCTAGATTCTAAAACAAGACAAATAAGCTCAAGAAATTAAATCAGAGGTGCACCTTTTTGCAATTGTATTTCGCCATCACCTCGTAAAGATTGATAGTACCAACTAGATTGTTATCGAAATAGCGGCGAGGATGTGCAACACTCTCCCCAACAGCTTTTAGGCCAGCAAAATGGATCACAGCATCAAATCTGTCTCAAATTAGGCAAAAATGGCATCACAAAAGAACGCTCTGAAAAAGTCACAAATTCTTTTTCCTTGAAAAGGTTTTCAGGAAAAGAAAAAAAAAAGGATTTTAAAAGATCCACAAGTATCTTCTTTGGAGATCTTTTACATTAAATCTCCAGAACAAGAAAGTGAATAAAATTGAAAATCTTAGAACTGCTGGCAAAACCGAAGATCACCCTGCAATTGGTATAATCGTGTTGAAATATATTAAAACTAGAAAAAGGCGTCTCAGATTAATTAACAGACCGTGTTTGAGAAAAGAGCTTCTCCAAGTCGTCCTTGTTCCGAAGATCACCCTGCAACCAAACCAACACATAGTACGATGAAATCAAGCCAAAACCCCAAACTTAGTTTAATTGCCAATAAACTGCTAGGAGAATGGATGAAAATACGAATGCCCCCATTCATTCGACTCTAATAAAATTTAATTGAGTTCTATCACTTGCCCTCAGTAAACCTTAATCGAGTTCTCTTACTAGAAAATAAAAAATGAGCATTACCAGTAATTTTGTTTATTCTTTAACTCATTTTCTCGAAAGCCAAAACACAACAGATTATAGAGACTCAAAGGGTAAAAAAAGAAAGAGGGAAATCTGATACCAGATGGAATTGGAGTTTCTGAGAAAGTTCGGGCCCCACCAAGTCCCGGATCCTATCAACGGCGACCGTAACAGAATTGTCAAGATTGTCAAGGATGGAAACCGTAAACTCCTCCTTGAGTAGCTGGACGACGGTGTGAGAGCCGATGAACCCGGCCCCGCCGGTCACAAGAATCTTCCGCTCCGACGATACCATCTCAAACCAAAACACAGCAAAATAGAATAATCTATCGAGAAAAAGCAGCAGAGAGAGAGAGAGAGAGAGCAGAAGCGCGTATGAGCGGGGATTGAGCGAATCGAGTGTGTGTGTCAGTAATAGGGATAAAAAGCAAAGACAGTGAGGCAGAGAGAGAGAGACACAGAAAGCAACAGTGTGTTTGTTTTGGCGCGCTTTCCATTCGGTACCGTTTTGATGGTTATAGAGTCAAATCATGCGACTCCGACACCCTCAACCTCAAAAGTCTTGGAATGATATATAAAGGAAAATGCTACATGGAGTTTCCGCTGGATCTGTAGTATTTATTTATTTATTTTTTTAGTTTTTTTTATTTATATAGATATTTTTAATAATTTTAAATATTTTAAAAAATAAAATAAAAATTATAATATTATTGAAAAATATTTTTTTAATCACAAAATAGAATAAAAAATAATATTTATTCTACTTTATGATTAAGGAAATATTTTTTAATAATTTTTTCTTTTTTACTTTCTGATTAAGAAAATATTTTTTAATGATATTTTAAATTTATTTTATTTTCTAAAAATATTTAAAAGTGTAAAAAAACCTATATAAAAAATAAATTAAAAAAATACATATAGAAAAGTATATGCTAAGCCCAACGGGAGCCCCCAACGGGGCTGTAGCATGTCTATTTTAAATATTTAAAAAATCATAATATTATTAAAAAATACTTTCTTAATCACGAAGTAAAATAAAAAATTATAAAAAATATTTTTTATAATTTTTTATTTTACTTCGTGATTAAGAAAGTATTTTTTAATATATATTTTTTTACTTTCTAATTAAGAAAATATTTTTTTAATAATATTTTAAATTTATTTTATTTTTTTAAAATATTAAAAGATCTATATAAAAAATTATTTAAACAAAACACATTAAATAATACTACAGCTCCTAGCGGGAGCTCCAAACGGGCATGCTCAAATATAAATAATACACATTAAACGATTATTATTTTAATCGTTTATATATTTAATTTTTTTATTTATTAATTAAAGAAATGATTATTAATATATTGATATATATTTTTTATTTTTTAAAAATATTTAAATATATTTAAAATAATAAAAAAATAAAAAGTAAAATTTATACTAATGGGCACAGCCAGCGGTGCCAGCACTGCTCAAATATAAAATCACTAAAAATATTATTAATTTATAATTAAAAATAATAAAACTTAAAATAAATAATAATAATTCATCGCGAGTCATTTATTTTTATTTATTTTTATAATTTATTAAATCTTAATTGTCAAACTTGTAAAGCTACGGGCTAAATAAAGAACCTTCCATGGGGCACATTCTTCAAAAATTACATCTATTTCCATGAAAATATCATGAGATGGTATAGGAACGAACTTCTTGAGTTATTAACAGTGTTCTTTTCTTCCTGAGGTCTCTGGTTTTAGAATTATGAGCTGCAATAGAGAGAATAAATACAAACAAGATGAAATTCATGGGCAGTCAATTCAGAAAAATCCTTTGTATTTAAGATGATAGGAATAAAACTATAAAAGGAAGAGTAATGCTATTCTTCATTCCAATACTTGCCGTCCCCAATGATACTAGGTGAATTTCAAGTGGTGCCTGACTGCATATGAACATGATTGACTTACATCCCATACATCAGATAAATAATGCAAAATACAAAACATGTAGTAGCACCATGTGATGCAAGGACAGTTGTCATGAGAGGACTGCTTTGCTGGATGAAGTAAAGACTACAGATGCCATCACCAAATATGCATTCTAAGAAGAATATGGATCACCCACTTTGCTTTCTTACAGAATAGCATATATCATCAAGCATCATATATACAAGCTCTAGTCAACTTCAGAATAATGTTCAGAATAAAGAGCACCAACTACCATATTTCACCATGATTCCTCTAAACTAACCTTCTCCGTTTGGAAAATCTACATCTTACAGCATTCAAGTCAATTTAGCTTACCTTTGATTGGATATGAAGTCCATTTTCCTCGCAAGATTACTAGTTATCAGAAATGGATCTTATCCACTCAAGGAATAGCATAGAGCATACACACGATAGAAAATACCTGCCAAGAAAAGGAATCCAATTCAGTCATAGTATAACTCTAATGAATTAATCATATGGGGCATATAAATATTATGTACCAGAAGTTAGGATTATCAACTTGAAACACAGATTTCCATTTCATACATTTCAAATCTCTGAAAAGTGTTGGTTTGTCCGCCACAAAAATGCAGGACTGTTAAGAAGGCAAAAGGCACCAATTCGAGATCCTATAAGCATAACACAGCCATCTATACTGCTTAAGCAAGCCTAATAGAATGTAAGTTGATCAGACTGGTGCTGTATACAAAGAATCAAATTGAGAAATTTGTTAGCAACCTTATCTTCATTACTCGATCATTTCAAGGTATCAACATTGTATCTGCACAAATATTGGCATTTGGATATACAGTTGTAGATACTGATTTACCACATCTAACATAGACTGAATCCTCTTTTAAGTCTCCCATCTTTCGAGAGGGATAAAACAACTGAAGTTTCAGGTCTATGAAAGAAAGAGAGGAAACTACACTTCAGGTTTAGGAAGTCTGTGTTATCGACATCTTGTCTGTCACAAATAGATGAGACAGTACACTCAGGTGTGCAGATCACATTTAAAAAAATGTCAACAGCAACATCAGGAATGTTGGCTTTACCAGCCTTTGGGGAATTCTTTTTTCCTTATTATAGAAGTATTATTAAAGGTCATTGCCGAGTTCCTTAGTACAGATTCTGCTACTACCATACACATAAGTTGGAGTAGAATAGCAAAACGGGGTTGTTGGATGCCTTACATGATCATCGAAATTTGGAAATCCACTTTGTTCCACAGCATTGATTATATCATTCAGAAAAGGTAGATCAGAAGGCGAGTAAACGTGACCTGTATCCACCATATTTAGCGAAACCCTATGGACTTTGTTTTTCTTGCAAACTTGACTCGTGTCCTCAAAGAAGTTGTACACAGATTGTCAGATGCTTTGCCCATCATAACACCTGAGGCATAATCCCCTAACCTTCTAGGAAATTCAAGAATTTGCAAGCGACGGGAAGGACTTCAACAGAATTACATATTGGATTATTGTAAGCAGATGCATCCAAGGGAAAATCCAAACGGGCTAACAAGGGCTTGTGTGCTTTATCATGGTTAGCATCGTCCATGCAAGATGTAGTGGTCATGACAGCTGCAGCAGCACCTGTTCCATCAAACTGTGTCCCATTTAGTGGATTTCTTGGTTCAGTTTCCCCTCTTTGTGAAATCTTGCAGGTAAGATTCTGCCATTGAACAAATCTCTCTTCCATAAGCATTACCAAGAACCAAATATGCAGAACAAAAAAGTCAACACCTGCCACTTTGTGATTAAGAGAGAGAGAACATTTCATCGAGACCCTGTCTCTCTATGTTAACCTCCATGCATTCAAGATTTGTTTTAGAACTGAGGAAATTGGAATATGTAGGTATGATTTCCAGACTGCAGAAATCATGAAAAAACATTTGCGAATATATCTATGTTTGCAGTTTCCAGGCTGCAAAATAGGTTCCCTAGCTAGAGCACTACGGCATTTACCTCTCTCGGCAGATATATACATATAGGTTCCCTAAAAATATTTGCGAAGTGATCAACATCCTCCAGTTTCCTGACTGCAAAAGAGGTTCCCTAAATATTTGCCAATATTTCTACTTTTGCACAGAGAGAGAGAGAGAGAGAGAGAGAGAGAGAGAGAGAGCTTAGAACAATATGTTGGGAGTTATGTTGGGAGTAAGTGCACTCATCAAACATGTTAGACTCCAGTAAGTACACAATGGGGGTACTTACACGAGTAAAAAATGGGGCTTATTTTCTTCGTAAACTTTTAGCAATGTATAAACAGGAAAACTTTGCATTACAGTTCCTCCTATTAATATAATCACTGATTTAATATTCTTCAAGCTTGTTTTACAAATCCTATATGGCTACCTGGAGCTTCTGGCAGTGAATATTGAACAAGAAAATAGAAATTTCAAAACAATTTTAGGAGACTCAGCTCTTTTTTTGTCCAGCTTCTTCTACTCGAACGTCTTGTTGGGTCAGTCTGCCTGCCTTCTTCAATAACAGAACACTTCGTAGAAGATACAAACCCGACCAATTTCACCCATAAATAGAGGGCATTGATGACCAATAATGAAAATTAACTCAAAATAAGATCATGGATTAGTCAAATTATCTGCCTTCCACTCAGAAAGCATTGTAAAGGGAACTATAGTTAGAGAAAGGGAGGGGGGAGACATACCTTACAACAGATCTACACAGAACAGGGGTATCAGAATTGCCATCAGACAACGAAGCACACGAAGCGACTGTAATTTCGTTTGCTGAATCCACAGAAATTCCTCCTCCTCCTTCTTAACCTCTGCCACACTACCATGATCCTTATCCTGAATCAGCTACCCAGCCACACTCGCAGAATTAAGAAGGATCTTGAACATCAAACAAACGAAAAATCCATTAGCATATACGGAATATGAAAATAGATTATCAAGAAAACCAACTTAACCCTGAAGAACACACATTAATCGAAAACGCAAACCAGATTTCATGAACATTACGTCCGCTTCCTGGAAAAACCGAGGAACCGAAACCAAGAATAAATCGAAGTTGCTAAAATTTACATTTGCTTCTGTTCCAACTATAAAATTTACGTCTGCTTTTCAAGTTTGATATGATTTGAATTTGAATTTTTATAGTTTTTTAAGGGTAAAATTTTAAATTTGATATAAATGAAAGGTCCTATGTGTGTCTTTGGTCATATCAGTGGAGTGTGAGTCCAAACAAGACATTCCATTTTAATAAATAATAATGATAATGATTTATATAGAATTTAATTTAATGGAGTATATTTCTATAATATTTAAATTTTAAATAAAATAAATTTTAGTATTTTTAACAAGTGATGCCATACCATTAGTTGGTTGTTAAATAAATTATAATCTAATTATATGAATGTCATTATTTATATTAAGATTATAACATCTAAGATTGAGTATAAAAGGGTATGAATATGATTACACATTACCAAGCTAGCAAGAAAAATTCTACCCATATATAATGATTTTAAAAGATTTCGATTATAGAAATTAAGTAGTGTGTTTAAAATAAATAAGACTAATAATAGACGAGCTTATAATGTTTTTTCTTTATATTTTATTCTATTAGTCGATTGTAATAGATTTCAATGTCACGACACACAAACATTCATCATGTGTTTCTTGTTGCTCTTGTACATATTCTATGTACTTGAAACACCATCATGTTAAAGTTCAACCGGGATTTCTTGCATGTTCGAATATTATTATGTTAACTCATCAAATATTGTTAATGGTTCCTTTGGTCACTTGATGGTGATTGGTGCCTACCTCTCACCTGTCTCAAGTATGGCTCATAGGCATTAACTTTAAGGGTCGAATCCGGCCCATTCCCTTCAAAAAAATCATAAATCACATAGAATTTCAAGTCAGTCGACAATCAATACAAATAATATGAAATAATATAACTTGTCATTTTAATTTTTATTATTTTCTCATCATCGTGTCATGATTAAAAATTATTCATTATATTTTATTTATAAACTTATAATCTAATATCGCATTATAAGATAATGAGAGAATAATAATAAATAAATAAATAATAATAAATAAATTTTTTCTATTACACGAGGTTGGACCGACTGGCGGCCACATGAGTAGTAGTTAACCTGATGAACACGGCTTCTATATGCATGTCTCGATCGAAATTTATGTCAACCTCACTATTTTCTTGGCTTTATCCACATTATGAATCAGCTGGCGAGTAGCCCGCCTCTACCTTTAGTTCAAAAAAGTGTGCACTTGCAATTATGTACATCAAGCCAAAAGCTGCCTGTAAATCCTCTATATAAACCGCTCCAGTACTCCCAAATGGACCAAACCACTATCCAACACACAAAGTTTAGCTATATTGGGTAAAATGATGAGGTCCTTGGCCAACCTCTTGCTGTCCATCCCTGTACTCCTTCTATTCAGCCTCTTCTTCATCTCCTCTCTGCATGCAGCCACCTTCGAGATCCGCAATGAATGTCCTTACACTGTTTGGGCAGCAGCCAGCCCCGGCGGTGGCCGCCGCCTAGACCGGGGGCAAACCTGGACCCTCAACGTGGCTGCTGGCACTGCCATGGCTCGTATATGGGGTAGAACCAATTGCAACTTTGATGCTAGTGGTCGTGGCCATTGCCAAACTGGGGACTGTGGTGTCCTAGAATGCAAAGGCTGGGGTGTCCCTCCTAACACCCTAGCTGAATACGCCCTAAACCAGTTTGGTAACATGGATTTCATTGACATCTCTCTGGTGGATGGGTTCAATATCCCCATGGACTTTAGCCCAACCACGGGCAGGTGTCGTGGAATCACGTGCACTGCTGACATTAACGGGCAGTGCCCCGGAGAATTGAGGACACCAGGTGGGTGCAATAATCCCTGCACGGTTTTCAAGACCAATGAATATTGTTGCACAAATGGGTATGGCAGCTGTGGACCCACAAATTTCTCAAAGTTCTTCAAGTCTAGGTGCCCGGATGCTTATAGTTACCCTCAGGATGACCCTACAAGCACATTTACATGCCCTGGTGGGACTAATTATAAGGTTGTTTTTTGCCCAAAAAGGTCCCCACGTTTCCCTCTGGAGATGGTTGGAGGTATGAGTGAAGAATAAGAAGAGAGAGAGTCTGGGTTCATGAGTGAGTTTTTCAAGCTTTTGAGAGCTCAATAGATTGATGAAAATAAGGTGATCTGAGAGTTGGTATTAATGTAGTGGTTTTACTTTTGTTTGCTTGTTTCTGCTGAGCTGTATATCAGAAAAATAATTGAAATAAAGAGCTGGTTTTTATCAGATAAGATCTTCATTTGCTCATGACTTTGATGAAGAGTACAAGTACTGCAACTTCTTTTCCCCAAAACAATAAAGGACATCAACTAGTCATATATAACTCTCATTTTCCCCAACTCATGATTCCATAACTCTCATTTTTGTTCCACAGCAAATCAAAGAGGACTTCTTTCTTTGAGTCTCGTAATTAGGGCCATAATCGAGCCGAACTGAGTATTTGGTGAGCTGAGTTCGGCTCGATTCAAAATACTCGAGCTCGACTGGATAAGTTAAATTTTTAACTTGAACTCGAGTTCGAATTGTTTATTTTTTGAATAAGATTTAATAATTAATAAATTAAATAAATAAAAAAAATATAATATTAGATTTATACAACTAATAAGTAGAACCTCTATTAAATTATAAAGTTTTAATAAATTTATAAATAATTTATCTAACTAGTTGATATTTATCCAATAACAATATATTATATGTCTACATATATTATTAATACATATACTTAATATGATAGCATATATCTATTTCATATATGATTCCCACATACTAGTATATTAAATTATTAAATTTTATCGAATAATTATTATACAAATTATAAAATATACTTATGAAGTATATTCACTATATAGACATAAGTAATTAGATTACATATTATATATTTAATTATAAAAATAGTATGCTTATATTATTAGCTAATACATATATATGTATATATATCGGTGTATGTATATATTTATCAATATATGAATGAGTTTTAATTGAGTCGAGCTAACGAGTTGACTCGAGCATAAATAAGCGGACCTTAACAAGCTTTACCGAATCGAGTCGAGTCGAGTTTTGTCGAGTATGTGTGATTTATAAATTGAGGGGTATCTGCTTTCACGAACGAACTTTTTTTTTTCACGAATTGAGTTTGATTCAAGTTTAACTGAGCAGGCTATCGAACTTACAACCCCTACTTGTAATGTCAAGTGAACATCTTTCTCCAAAATGACATGCATGCAGCTCGATCGGCCCGGCTGGTATTCTATATTGGAAAAAGTCTCTCAAGTGCCCACTGCCATACTGCTTTTACTCTTTATCATTTTGTGCTGATAATGATTGACATTTTCCAATACTTTTCTAGCTGATGGATGGCACACCGCACATGGATTAATAAGGTTAAGACGGATATCCTTCTTGGATGCCAATCTTTACCAAACTTTTGGATTATTTTCATAAAGTTTGGGGACACCTGTGCTATCAGAGGAGACATGCGTATAATTTCATTGGTCAACTTCTATAAAGCCTATTAATACTATGCAATGAATCGGATTTTTTTTTGGTGTTGAAGAGGACAACGTTGAAACGGACATGCATTTCTCTTCCACGTACCCTTTAAAAAAAAAAAAAAAAAAAAGCCTAGCCAGCCTTGAGCCTACATTATTATGGAATTCTTTTTATTTCTTGGGCTAGGGCTGTTTGCCGACCCGATTCAACCCAGAAAATACATTTTCTAAATACATTTTCCGGTCCGACCAGAATTAGGATTGTTCCGTTCGGCCGTTTAACTGTTTGGCCGATTACCCGACCCGAAAGCAGTTTCGGTTGAAACGAGTATGACGATTTTTTTTTTTTTTTTTTTTTTTTTTTTTTTTTTTTTTATTTTTATTTAAAAAAAAAAATGTGAATAGATGACGGTCTTTCGTCAACCCAAATAGAGATCTTGGTGGGTTCTCTGAATGTGTGTTCCTTGATCGGATCGCTAGCCTTAGGTAAGTCCTTAGATTGTATTGGCAGGCACTACACCATTGTCTTAGCAGCAGCAGCCACGTTCCTTATAGGCGCAATTCTGGTGGCCCTCGCACCATCATTCCCATTCCTCATGGCCGGACGGGTAGTTGCCGGCATAGAAGTCGGCTACAATGTTTTGAATACCGTACCGGACGTCGTACCGATCAAGGCACTGGAACGAAATATTTCGGTACCGGTACCGTTTCGAGATAGCATTTCGGGATAACGTTTCGAAATAATTGATATATAAATAAATTATATATATAAATATATATAAATTATATTCTAAAATAATAGTCTATATATAAATACATATATATAAAAATTATAAATAGTCTAGTCTGAATTAGGGGTTAAAAAATAAATTTGTAGTTTGAAAAAACGAAAAAAAAAAAACCCAGTCCGAAATATCGGCCGGTACCAGCCGAAATATAGGCCGGTACAGGCCGAAATTTAGTCCGGTACGGCCGGTACGGCCGATATTTTAGCCGGTACGGGACAGATATAGTACTTGTACCGGCCAGACGGCCGAAACGAAAAATTTCGGCCGTACCGGCCGGTACGGTACGAAATTTAAAACACTGGTCGGCTACTCGCTCATGATTGCTCCTCTGTACGTGGCTGAGCTCTCCCTAGCACTCACACGATGCTTTCTCACCTCCTTCCCTGAAGTCTTCATCAATGTTGGAATCCTTCTCGGTTACATTTCCAACTACACCTTATCTAGCTTCCCCAGTACATGAATTGGAGACTTATATGCTCGGGCTTGCAGCTTTTTCAGCCATTGCCGTTGCAGAGGGTGTCCTGGCAATGCCAGAGTCACCAAGGTGGCTGGTCATGAAAGGCTGTTTAGGCGAAGTAAAGCAGGTTTTGATTAAAATATCGAAAACTAAAGAGGAAGCTGAATTCAGACTTGCAGACATGCAGACATGGTGAAAGCTGCTTCTTTCTCTGGCCATGTTTCTACTTCTTCGTCTTCAAGCAATTGGCATGGGCAAGGTGTTTGGAAAGAACTTCTGTTAACTCCATCTCGGCCCATCCGTCGGATTCTCATAACTGCCATTGGTGTCAACTTCTTCATGCAAGCCTTCGACAATGATGCAGTTATCTATTACATCCTAGAAGTGTACATGTCTCTCCCCATCGAACTCGATGGGTTAGTCATTTCTTTTTAGAAGCCATGGATGGAGAAGCACCATGACTACCACCTTCTTCCTGATTCAGAATCGGCTTTGCCTGTGGGAAATGATTTGAAGAATGGAAGAAGAAGATATTGGGGTGATGAGTGGCGCAATGTTCTTCATCAGTGTTAATTTGGGTATCGGCTAATAATCGGCTATTTTTAAACGTGTCGGGTAATTCCGGTTCCAATTCGAAAGCTAAACAGGTCGAGTAATTTCTGGTCGGGTTGGTCTAGAAAACAGAATTAGAAATCAGCCGGCTTTTTTTGTTCAGTCCTACTTGGGCCTCTTGCCCTGTTTCTAGGAATTATGTACACTTGAATCCCATTTATTTAAACTGGGCAAATTACTATTTATTCATTCATATAGTGTTTAATTCCTATTTATTAACAAACTCTATAAAAATAATATGTTTTGTAGCTAAATACTATCAACATATATTTACATTTGGTTAAATATCAATATATGTCGTTTTTAAATTGTAACACTAATTGGGTGGAAATTTGTTTTCGGTGGAGATCGAGGTTGAGACAATTTAAACTTATGCAGATATTAGGGAATTTATGTTTTATTTTGCTTTACTTTTCAAAGTTCAAACTAATTATGCAATAATATATTTTTATCGGCGCATAAACAACTACTGATAATATAAATGCCGGCAATTCTTAGTTTTTTTGAAGTGTACATGAAAATTGTGTATTTGTAACCAGTTACTTCTTGCTAAAATTACTATTTCCTACTAAAATGAATTTATTTTCATCACAGATGGTCAATGGAGCGGTACGATTCTTTGGGATTTGTTTTTCAACTTTCAAGAGTGCTTGCTCGTTTGTTTTGTGAGTTAAAGCTCGGTTCAGTTGAGACAAACTCAAAGAAACTGTACGGACAATTAGGTTATTAACTATAAAAATAAACGCTCGACTTGAGTGGAACCCACAGCCAGTTCAGTACCGCGACAAGAAAAGAGAATATATCTCCAGTATTCTAATATGACTCAATAAAATGGACCTAGTGAACCCTAAACCCTGAACCCCGAGAAGCCTAAACCCTAAGCCCAGAAATCTTGAACTCTCAAAGCAAAAAACCTTAAACCTTGAAACTTGAACCTTGAATCCCAAGAACCCTAAACCTAGAAACCTTGAAACCCTTAGAATCCAAAAAACCTTAAACCTTGAGGATGTGATTTGGGCTTCTGAACTTTGATGTCAGATAGATTATAAGCCCATTTCTTTAGATTTCAAGATAACCTCATATTAACCTCTGATATCTCATTCTCTTTTTATTGTTATTAAGAGATCTAAATTTTACCTCCTCAATAAATATTGTTTTCGATAATTTTTTTGATAAATAATTGAGATATAGGTACTTGATTTCCGAACACGTCTTAAGTTAAAATATAATTTCATTTTCTTTCCGCCACTTATTAAATGAATATCTCTATTCTATTTTAGGGTGCATTTGAATGTTAAACTGAATTTAATTGAGATAATAAAATATTATTAGAATATTATTTTTTAATATTATTATTATTTTGAGATTTGAAAAAGTTGAATTGTTTATTATATTTTATATTAAAATTTGAAAAAGTTGTAATGATGAGTTGAGATGAGTTTATGATCCAAACTCAATATGTTTATTTATTTTTATATATTTGAGGCTAATTTAAAAAGCAACTCTATAAGTTGACATATTATATTAATAAAAATTCTTCTCATCAGTTATTATTCACTACCATACACTCTATGAAAAACACTCTCACTCTTTATGAAAAAAACTATAAGTATAAAATGTGAGAGTGAATAGTGATTGATGCATAACATTTCTCTTATATTAAACATATATATTAGTTTATAAATTTAATTTTTTTAGCATTCTTTTTGTAGCTAAAGATCTCTAGTTCACAAATACTATCGCACTAACTGAAAGCATTGAATCATATTAAAGTTTACGTTACTGAATCATTTAATTAAATTGCTTAGGCTAAAAGGGAAGCAATTAAATTGAAGCACTGAGATTTTCAACGGTTAAACCTTAATACGAAAGAAACCGCGTCCGACGTTATCGGCTACGAACTCGGGGGTTGATTGGGAGTCGGGACGGTCTATCCCGGACCAAATTGCCTCGTTAGTCGCTACATATATAGAACGTAGCATTCTCTGACACGTTCATCATAAAAGATTCCGAGAAAAAGAGAGAGCGAGAGAGATCCGAGGTAAAACAGGAAAGGTTCATTCATATTTCATCGTCCTTTTGGTCTGTCTCGTGGGGATCTGTCTGTCCCATTCACTTTTCAAAGATGCCTCAAGGAACCCTCGAAGTCCTTCTTGTTTGTGCCAAGGGACTGGAAAACACCGATTTTCTCAGTAAGTTCCACCTCGATTTTCCTTCACCTTCTCATTCGAATATCCAATCGTGATCTGTTTGGATCGAACCCGTTCTGAGATATTATCGTGTCGGTTTAAGATCTGGATTACTCTGTTCGGTAGCTATGAAAAGGGAGGAAATTAAGGAAAAGAGCACTGCTGAAAATGATGTTTGTATAAAATGATTGTTTTTTTACGTTAACTTACGTGAGTGATGCATCGTCATTTAAGAACTGATCCACACGCGATTCTGGGGAACTATTTTTTTTTTTCTTGTGATGGATCGATTTAATTTCTCCAGCCATTATGGTAAATTCTGAAATCCATGGCATAATAACAGCAATTATTTATATTTGAAAACTCAGGGAACACTCTTTATATTTTTTTCTGCTTAACAGCCATTACGTTAAATTGTTTATTTTATTTTATGTTAGAATTTGAAAAATATATAATGATTAAATAAGATGAGATGAAATGAACGGCAAAAACAAACGAGGTGAGGATCAATATATATAGTTCATGATAACTATTAGAATATGTTTGATGATGAGGTTTGAATATTTTTGCATATGGCAGATAACATGGATCCGTATGTCATCCTCATTTGCCGCAGTCAAGAGCAAAAAAGCAGTGTTGCATCAGGTGGGTTCTAGATCTCTATTCTGCTTTCATTCTTCACATTGCATGGGAAAATCTCCGAGCTAGGTTGAACAATACTACTCCACAGAAAATTATATGACAGAAATTTCATATGGTGATCATGTTATATGTTAACACAACACAATACCAAATAAGTTTTTTTTTAAAGATTATTTGCATTATAATTTGTATAGTCGTGCTCTTCTTCTTCTTCTTCTTCTTCTTCTTCCTAGTTTGAGTGATATTCCCCCTTTTGTTTTTTTATTTATTTATTATTATCTGTACAGGAAAAGGGACTGAACCGGAGTGGAATGAGAATTTTGTCTTCACAATTTCAGACAGTATTTCAGAACTCACACTGAAAATAATGGACAGCGATGCTGGTAGTGCCGACGATTTTGTGGGAGAAGCTAAGTAAGAATCCTAATCTTTGATATATATTTTGACATCTCAGGTTATAAAATCAATTTCTAGGTTGATTAGAGCAATTGAATTCTACCTTGTGAATATTATCCCGCCGTATGCCAACAGAGTAGTGTGGCATCATATTTTTAAATTTGGTTTTATTGACCTTGAATATTTCAGCTTACTTCGCAACACACTTACAAAGATTTTTAAAAACAACATATAAATGAAATCGTTTCTTCAAATTTTGGATGCTAGTAGTGGTTTAAGAAGAGCTAGACATAAAAGGGGCTTGAAATATTTCCCAAGTTCCAAAAAATGCAATGGATTCATTTTGAATCGCATTTCCCCCACCTTTATATTCGTTATTTTTTCATTGAAAACTTAACTTCTAGGGGTTGGCTCAAGTGGTAAAGGCATTGGTCTTGGTGGTATGCTCCTTCTAGGTCTAAGGTTTAAGTCCTCTTGGATGCAAGCAATTTCTAAGAGCCATCGGACTGGGGGAACTATCCCTTGAATTACCCGATGTGCATTTACAGGAAACTCCTTGCCGAGGGCCTGTGCATCTCCGGGATTATTAAGTTGAGACTTTCGAAGGTTTAAACGCTTATGGCTTTGAAGATTAGATTGCATGCATTTGGGTTTATTTTTTCTTTTTATCTTTTTTCTTCCTTTCCTTTTTTGAGTGAGCAAAAACCAAAGTCAATTCTTGAAACATATACACTAATTACGCTTACGATCATATGGAGATAGAGAGAGAGGCATTGGTTATTACTTAAAAGAAATGCCGACAATATTATGTAATTTTGATTAAATTGATTGAGTTTTCCTGAAAATATTTAAAAAACCAAATCTATTGGGTTTTGTTATACCTGCAGCATTCCACTAGAGCCATTGTTTATGGAAGGAAGCCTCCCTCCAGCTGCATACAATGTAGTTAAGGACGAAGAGTTTCGTGGAGAGATTAGAGTTGGCCTCACTTTCACTCCTGAGGTAATTATACTCTATAGCTTAAATAACTGATTACTGGTGGTTCTGGCTCCCACAAACTGCCACTTAAATCTATAAATTGCATCATAATTGTTGGATTTCCAGGACAATTCCTGTTGATGTAAATTGGAGCCCTTTTCACTATAGATCAAATGTAAAAGATGACGATATTAATGAACTAATCCCACCTTAATTGCCTATTCTTCATTGGTAGGTGCGCAGCGAGCGAGATTTTCACGAGGAAGAGGAAAGCTATGGTGGATGGAAAGAATCTGCCATATAGAGAATGATCAACTCAATCATTCAGCAGCTTTTTCTTGAACTTACTATTACCATTATCTGGGAATTGAAATCATAAGCTATATGTTTGCTTTGACTGATTCTAGCTTCGCTTCCTATTGTAGCATTATTATGGTGCTGAGATTGACCGAGTTCTTGGTTTGAATATGTTTGTGATTGAACATCTGGTTTTGATTGAATCAATATAAATACATAGGCTGGTTGGTATTTTTGTGGAGACATGAGATGTTGGATCTTTTGCGTGCGGTCTGTGTAGGGTTTAAATCTTACATCAGCCAATTGCGAAATATGGAACAAAGAAATGCATGAATGAAGGCTAAAAAGTATTTCTTACGAAATGCTTTAAACTGATACATTACAATAAAATCTTACCAAGCGGTACTTCAAGCTATTTCGATTGAATTGTCATAAGTCTCCTAATCCACCAGAATGCTACAATTATATCGTCTATCCTACATAATATTCGAACGTAAAGAAACGTGATTTGCAAGTCCAATTATCCATTGAATAACTTCTTCATGACTTGTCAATTTGAAAAAACAAAATGAAATGAAATAAAGAAAATCTTACAACAGTAGTCCGTCTCAAAATACTGTCTCTCTCTCTTCCTAGATCTTCTATGCCAGATGATAGAGCACGAAGCTATAGTTACAAATATCACAAAAGACAAAATAGCAAAAGCATGAAAGTGGGGATTTCATTAGCAGATTACTACTTGATTATCCCAGACAACTTGCTGCCTTTATCCTAGAAGTTAACCTTTCATTGAATGATCACCCTGGGAGCAAGGTTTTTGAGAACCAATTCCTTCGCAGCTGGGCAAGCTCACATTTCCTGGGGCCAGGAATGAGCTCATGGATGGCTTATTTCCTGCCACAGATTGTTCGGGTGAAGCAAAATGGCCTGAAATATCATTTTGGAAAAATCTGGGCAAGCCAAAATCTGGTAATGCCAAACCACCATTCCTCCTCGTGTGAGAGATGTCAAGTTGTTCCTGGAAGGTTCCTTGAACTGCCAAATTATCTTCCACCGGTATTGCACCTGTAAGAGTCTTGATTGCGAATTCTAGGCATGGATCCGACCAAGAATCCACGAGAGGAAAGGAGAGCTGGGGTTCTGGCAAGATTTCAGATTTAGGTACTTGCGGTTGCTCTTTGGGAACAATTTGGAGTTCAATAGACATTTTGCTCTTGTTTGATGACTCTCCAAGTACTTGGGTTTTTATGTTGTTAGAATCATGATGTGCAAGCTCCATGTTTAGCCCATCCTCCAGCTGCTGAGATGATCTATCTGCCAAAGCCACTGGTAGAGTGGCTTCACTTTCACAAGACTGTCTACTTGCATTTTTAAGAGCTTGTTCACTGGAAAGGGAGTTGGCCAACAACTCAGGTTCAAACCCAGCAAGCCGTTTCGAAGACCGTCGAGGCAAGTTAAGCTCTTTATTGTTTTTGGACTTCCTCAAGTCAACCTGAGTTTTTCTGTTGTTGCTCTTTCTTAACACACCCTCGAGCAATTTCTCTTTTTCCAGGGTATCATCAGCAGGAGTCAAAACAACCCTGTTATTAATAGCGTCCTCCAAGGGTAAGGCACCTGTAAGAGTCTTGATTGCAAATTCTAGGCATGGGTCCGACCAAGAATTCCCAAATGGACAGCAGTACTCTTGTGCTTCTTTCTCACAGTCCATTTTTTCAATTTCCAGCATCTCCAGTTGCCCTTTAGAAGCAGCTTTGTTTTCAAGAGGCTTTTTACTCTCGCCTTGTGGCTCTCCATGTAAAGCATCACTCATGTCTGTAAAGCCATGCTGTGCATTCAAAATTTCCTGCCCATCCCTCAGTTGCTGAGATGATAGATCTCCATGTAATGCATCACTCATGTCTGTAGAACCAAGATGAGCATTAACCATTTCCTTCCCATAATCAAGTTGCCGAGATGCACCATTCGACAAACCATATGGAGCCAAAGCTGAAATTTGACCGGATCCACTTTCACTGAACTTACTAGTTGAAACTTGAAAATCTTTTTGACTGGTAACTGAGTTCACAACCTGCCCAGGTTCAAGCCCAGCAAGTCGTTTCGAAGACCGGCAAGGCAAGTTAAACTCTTTCTTATTCTTAGACTTGCTCAGAGTAATCTCATTTTTCCTACCGCTGCCCCTTTGCTTCACATTCTCCAGGTCATTCTTCTCTTGCAGAATATCAACTGCAGGAGTTGAAACATGCCCATTATTAGCAGCGAGGTTTTCTGGCTGACTTTTTCTCTTGGATCTGTCAGATTTTGGCAATGCTGGCCTGCCCGGATCTCTATTTTCCTTGGTTTTAGCAGACTCCTTGACTGCCCTCATTGAATGCTTGTCTTGGACAATCTCAACCGTGGAACCAAAAGCATCTCTCTGTTCAGCAGATACTTTATTTTCTCGCCCTCTCTTCGAGCTCTTGCTTTCTGCCAATTCTAAACTGCTCTTATTAGAACTTCCCTGATCTGCATTGAAAAGTTCAACACAGAAAGCAATAAACTTCAGATAAATTGTTCACCATTAAACCACTTGTACTTGGCTAATTTTTAATATAATTGGTCAATGACGTTGCGTGTGTGTCATCCAAGACCTCTCACCTGCAAAAAGCCTCCGCTTGGTTGCTGGGTGATTTAATTTCTGCCTTTTTACCGTAGATGATGGCTATAAGATGGACAAAAGGAAAAGAAGAAAACAAGATTATAGAATCAGAATTTTCCTCTGGAATAATGTCCCAACTGAAAATTAAAAAAAGGAAAAAAAAAAAAAGAAAGGAAAAGAGTACAATCAATATGGTTGGCTACCTTGGCCAGCCATATCCCTATGGGTTGATAGTTACGGTATATGAGAATCAGGCTTGAGGGGGATCTCGGAATTCAGAATATCAAAACTTCAGAAAAAATACACTTGGTGTTTGTGGAGGAAGGTGAAAAGGAATGAATTAAAGGTGAGCGACAGCCAACTCTTTTCAATATGGTTGGAATAATTCTATCATTCGCTAGAAATGCATAAAATTGACACGCTTGAAATTGAGCCTGTAATACAAATAAACAAAAACTGCAAACCAAATTCAGATGTAACAGTTTTTTTTTTTTGAATAAATAGAAATTCATTTTAAGCATGCTGAATGTAAAGTTTTTCATATAATATGACGAAAATGGAAAATATTTTTTTTTTCAGAGTCAATACATAATATTGATGGGTAAGCCAAGAAACTGTACACTAAGAGGGTTTTTGTTGCATGCTTTAGGAAGTTGATACAAGATTAACTGAAAAACTGGGGAAACCATAAAATGACCTGGTATAAAGAATACATTCCTTGGAATGCTATGGTCATTCCAAGCCAAACTGAGCACTGAGTCGATCAAAATTTATTCGTTTCCTTTGTTTCAGTTTTACGTTCAAGTTTCATTATTACTTCTTAAATGAGCTCAAACTGTTTCACAAACTCGCTTGCACTGTGTTGTTAAGTAAATTAATTTAATATAATTTAAAACCTATATTTTCTAATAAGTAGAAGACTGAGGCCTTCAAAATTAGTTCATTTACTTTGTTCAGTTTTATGCTCAAGGTTCATTCATTGACATCCTGAATGAGCTCGAACAGGTTCACATACTCAGTTGGGTTGTGTTGTTAAGTAACTTATTTTAATATAATTAAAAAGCTGGTTTGAGACGGGGATATAGAGAAGGCCATCATGTTAATTAGGACTTTTTGGTTTATATTCTTGGTAGATTTGGTTTTGGGGAGAGGTGGCGCAAGTGGATGAAATTATTGCATCACTACGGCTAGATTCTCGGTGATGTACTCCTGAGGGTTTCATCTACAGTTCTCGTGGTTTAAGACAAGGAGATATTATATCTCCCTTTCTCTTTGTTTTAGTTATGGATAGGGGTGTAAATCGGTCAATCCGTGCAGCATGGTGGTGATGGATCGAAATTTTTGTTATTTTCCCCGGACCAGACCAGACCAAACATCGACCGGACCCCGAACTGGTAGCTATCAGTCCAGTCCGGTCTGGTCCGTTCGGTCCGGCCCAATTATTTTTTTATTTTTATTTTTCCAAATAAATTAATAAAAAAATTATTTAAATTACTAAATTAAAATTAAGTGAATTATTAATGTGGATTGTGTAACTAACTCATTAAAAAAATAATTAATTATAATTATATTGATGATGTTAATTGTTAATTTGTTACTAACTTAGAGTATGTCAATGTATTATGATAATTGTCAATATATTAAACTTTTTAGTTTTTACATTTTGTATATGATTAATAAATAATTGTATTAGGTATTTTACAAAAATTTATCTAATAATAAGAACTTTAATTAGATGTAGATGTTAGTAATTAGTGAATGGTTAATTGATGATAGGTTAGTTAATTGATATTTATATCATACATTAGTTAATTACATTAATATTAATTTGAAATTACAATTTACATATTTAAAATTTTATATTGTAAATGGTACTAGGTTAGATGAAAATTACATAATTAATTATACAATTATTATATAAATATATATATTTTTTTACTATTCGGTCAGACCGGTCCGGTCCGGGGTGGAAAAACCCCACCCTGGGACCGGAACGAAAATTTTCGGTCTTCTATTTCATAGACTGAGACCGACCGGTCTCAATCTCGGTCCAGACCAAACCAGTCGGTCCGGTTGGTTTCTCCGGTCCGGACTGACCAACTTTCAGCCCTAGTTATGGATGTGTTGAGCATAATGTTGGAGGCAATGGTGGATGGGTCTTTTTTGTTTTTTTTTTTCGTGGTTGGTTCTTCATCTAGGAGCATCAATGTATCTCACCTTCTCTTTGCTGCCGATACTTTAATTCTCTGTGAGCTGGAACCTAATTAGATCCGTTCATTGAGAGCTCTTTTGCTTTGCTTTGAAGTTGTTTCTGGCCTTAAGGTGAATTTGTCTAAATCTAAATTGGTTTCGGTTGGCTTGGTAAATCATATTGGAGACTTGGCTGAAATCTTGGGTTGTAAGGCGTCGTCTTTGCGTATGAAGTACCTTGGTCTTCTATTGGGGCCCCCTCATAAATCCAAGGTAATATGGGATGGTGTTTAAAAGATTGAGAATAGATTGGCTGGTTGGAAAAGAATGTATCTGTCTAAAGGGGGAAGAATCACTTTAATTAAGAGTACGTTATCTAATCTCCCTACGTATTTTCTATCTTTATTCCCGATACCTGCTGGTGCGGTTAATAGAATGGAAAAGATCTTTCGCGCTTTCTTGTGTGGAAGTTTGGGGGATGAGAAGAAGTTCCATTTGTTCAAATGGGACGAGATTTGTACCCCCTATATTGTGGAGGTTTGGGGATAAGAAAGCTAAGTATTTTTAATAAGGCATTACTTGAAAAATGGTTGTGGCGGTGCCATCAAGAAAGAGACGCTTTATGGAGGATTGTTGCTGATGCTAAATTTGGGAGCATTTGGGGAGGTTGGAACTCAAATGAAGTGCGAGGAGTGTATGGTGTGGGAGTATGAAAATTTATTAGGAAGGGGGTTGGGAGGATTTCATTCATAATTTCCGATTTGTGGTGGGTCGAGGAACCAGGGTCAGATTCTGGTTCAATGTTTGGTGCGGAGATATTGCTTTAAAGGAGGCTTTCCCTTCTCTTTTCTGAATTACATTGAATTAGGAAACTTTTATAGCTGAATACATGGACACTTTGCATGGCCTGGTGCAGTGGAATGTGAGATTCATCAGAGCTATTCAAGATTGGGAAGTGGGGGATATTTCTGATTTTTTCAGCATGTATGCATTGAAATTGGAAAGTGGTGGATCCACCCCGGGAACAAAAATTTCTCAGTCAGATCCTTATACAATTGTGGGTCATCCCATTCATCTACCATTTTTCCTTGGAAGCGCATTTGGAAAAGTAAAGTGCCTCTAAAAGTTGTTTTTTTTCGGTTGGCTGGCCTCTCACGAGAAAATTTTGACCATTGATAAGTTGAGGAAGCATGGTATTTTTATTATGGATTGGTGCTTTTCTTCTACATTGTGATGTGGTGAAGGCTTTATGGGATGAGATCTTTATTAGGCTTGTTGGAGTGTAATCGTCAAGTAGCAGTTGTTTGGAAGTTGGTGCCATTATGTCTTATGTGGTGCATATGGAATGAGAGGAATGGACACTGTTTTGAAAATAGAGAACACTCACTGTTGGGGGGAAGGGGGGGGGGGGGGATTAGAGACTTATTTTTCCATTCTTTGTTACTTTGGGCCAAGGCTATTGTATTAGAGGGGGGTCAACTTTAATAATTTTTATGCCTCTTTTTCTAGTTCGTAGGCTATAATTAGGTACTTCCCTCTTGTATACCACTTGTGTACATGGGCTTTGCCCTAATTGTGAGGATCAATAAATATTCTTACTTATAAAAAATATATATAAAATGAAAAACCTATATTTGTTTTACAAGTAACAATACTGAATTTGATTAACAGCACAAAAGGGTGCTAACCAAGTACATTGGAAGTACATAGGTAAATCTAAGAAGGTCAAAACCCATATTTCTACCCAGTTAGTGCATGCTAGACACCAAACTATATTTTCCCTAATTTATTCATTTTCAATAGTAATAAGTTTGATCAAATACAGTAAGAGAAATTAATTTATACATGTTAAATATGGTAAGTGTTATCTTTGGTATTTGCAAACAAAATTGAGATGAGTATGGGCTTAATCAAGCTTAGTTTGCTGGGTAATCAAACTTCAAATTCGAGCTTGAGCTTGGTTTGTTTGGAAATGAATGAGCTCAAAACAAGCATGTTAGGGAGGTAAGCTTGAGCTTCTCATGAGCAGATTAATTCATTTTATGGCCTAATTAGTTATTATTATATACAGTATTTGAAGCAACAAATGATGTATTATGCCATTTTTATTAAAACTAAAAGAAGAGTACGCATTGCCCAAGCAGACTAATATTGATATCTTACTTATTGTTGAATTTTCTTTACATAAAAAAAAACATATTGATATCTTACTAAATTCATAAATCCCATAAGCCCAAAATTTTGGTTTTTTCGCATGTTTAGTGACCACAATAAAACGAGGAAGACAAAGCGAATGATATAGCTGAAAACAGCACAACATAGAACTCATTATCTGAAGCACCAAGCAAGGTGCAGACTTACTGAGATTTCACTGTTAATCAATTCTTCATTGTTGATGCAACTTTCCTTTGGTTTAAATGTATATCTACTAATCTCTCCGGTTTCCAAATAGCGCAAAGCATCCTTTTTGGAGCGGAACAAATATCCATTTTCTGGATCCTTGTAAAACTGTGGCAAGTAGGAATAAATCAAAATTTAAACAATGTGCTAAGGCTTGGAAAACGTTAGTACAAAACTCATTAAATAAATGCACCTAGTTGAAAGTGCTGTTAAAGCTAGATTGGACCAAATGTGAGCATAAGAAATTCCATACCGGGTCCCTTCTAATTCCATATGCATTCTGCCTAATCTTGATTTCCTTTGTCCACCCTGCCGGTAAATCCTCCACCATTTGTTTCTCAACCACAGCCTAGATAATACTTGAACTATTAGAGATGCATTTCAGATTAACCAATAGTACTGGCATAAATCCATATGAATACAATACCAAACCCTTTTTTGTTCCATAATATACTGAAGTTATGTTTCAGTATATACTACAAACATTTCTTACTACTGGGGCGTTAATGACTGCCATCTCTTGTCCAAGGACGAGAAACAATGCCCCTTTTTAGTTTGGATACAACAGGTCAATTCTGATTTAAGTTAAGGAATTAATGTAAGGCTGAAAAAGAATATTCTGGGAAACGTTTTGTGCCCAAAATTGAAGTTCGATCGGCAACGTTTTTAAATATTTACTAAGTACCCACCATCTACTAACTTTTCCTTCTTTTTTTTTAACAGATCTTTTTCTGGTTCTTTTCTTTTACTGTAAATTCATAGAAATAGAAGAAATAGACTCTATTTGGTTGCATAAAATACACGACGAGTTTTTAGTCACTGGTGATCATTAAGAAAGGTTAGATGTGTTGTCGTAAGATCTCCACCGCATAAAGGTTCTGGCAGTGATAAGTAGTTAACGAGTATTTGGCAATAACATTATTTAGAGTATTGGCAGGATAGACTTTAAGATTAATGATCTGATATTGAAACTAACATTGTAACATCCCAGACTTTTGAGGTTTATATTTTAGTAAAGTTAGGGTTTACACCATGATTGGGGTTTCTATTTATAGAGAGTAAACTAGGGTTAGATCTAAAATTTGGCATTGGCACTTAAGCCAGTGTTCTTTCCTTGAGGTTAATTATTGGGTACCTAGGATTAGACCCTTGTTATGGAGGATTAAATTTAGGAAGATTTAGAAACCAACCAAACCCGTTAGGCCCAAACCCACCAAGCCCATGTAATGATGAAAAAGCCAAGTATTATCCTTGCCAAACCCATATAGCCCATAGAAGTGAGCCCACATATCTTATGCCCGAAACATACTTGCACTATACTTCTAGTTGCAAGCACAAGTCTAGTTCTACTCCAAGTCACCTATTCCTACTCCAATCACAACTCCTAGGGCAACTATGATTCCAAATCACATTCAAACACTTGACTAAACCCACAACACCTGGACTACCACACCCCTTGGACTCTACACCCTCCAAACTCTATTTATGGACCCCATATAAGAGCCTACCTACCATTGGATGAGCCCCAATTAAGGCCCGTCCAAGGCCACAAAGTTCTCTTATATTTTCTGGTAAAACCAAGCCCTAGGATACTGCATGTTAAACACACTTTCCTGCCCTTGGTTCAGTTTAAAGATTAGAGAAACATAAGATTAGCTTAAATTGCACAAGGACCGAGGTAAGTGACTATGATAATGTTCTTCTACACATCGCTTTATGGTAATTTATAGTCTTTTTTTTTTAAATGTATATATGTGGTCAATGTTTTGAAAGGTATATATGTACGTATTAAGCCCTTCATTGATAGCCCCTTTTTACGATGAAAGATGTTACATGGTTTTCGAACTGCATTACTGATTGCGTGACTGAATATATAGTGTGACTATTTATTTTAAAGAATGAAAGGTAAGGCAAGGTTAAAGAAAAGAAAATGAATAATTGCATTTGTTCGATGAGGTTAATGAACTGGTCATATGAGGAAGAGGACGGCACTTGGAGGTTGGGACAGATGGCAACATCGAAATGCATCACTGGCAGTGCACCTAGTGATGGCCCATTCCTGAGGTTCAGTTCTTATCCGGTCGCTTCGAGAAGAACCATTGATCGCAAGGGTTGCTAACCCTAACACATGAGGGTTAGCAGTGTGTAAACGGCTACTAAGGATAAGGTTAAGGTAACAAATGATTAATGATTGAGGTTGAGAAAGAAAATATTTTATTTTCTTCATACCGTGAGACAAATATTTTATGCATGCTTAAAGGTAAGTTTTTCTTAAAGAACAATGATTTTTAATTGAAAACCCTATGTTTATATATTATATTTACTGGGTGGTTCTTACTGAGTATTTGACTCATTTTAGTTGTTTTTAATTTTTTACCACCCCAAAGGAGGAAGGTTTTGAGGATGCTAAGGGCGAGGATGTTGTCCAGGAGGGTGACATTAACAATGAGGCTTGAGACTTTGAGAGAGGATTCTGACTTTATCTTTACATTTAAATGTTTTACGTATCCGCAATGCGTAGCATATGATAGATTATTTTTTTTAATAAGTGCTATGGAATAAATGTCTATTTTCGAGACATGTCTTTTAAACAAAGCATTTGGTGATTTTCTAAATGTATGGAATCTTTTATACATGGCACAAATAATGTATGTTTTAAGGTTAGTAGCATTTGGTTCCTCTAACTTTACAACCCTAGAGGGACAGGGTGTTGCAAACATATAACAAAAAACACGTTTTCTGGGATTGCTTTTGGTGTCATCATTACAATTTCTTTCACATTGCAATATGAAGCTTCAGGCTGCAAAGGTGAGAGGATCCTGGAAAACACTTGGTGAACATCAAATTGGTGATTGTTAGGATGCAAGGGGAAAACAGATTCCAGACGACTTTACAAATCAGCTTTAAACATAAACCAGAGTCCAGTAGCATCTAGGTGGCAAGACATCAACAGGAAAATACAAAAATATAATCTCAATATTTGCTGGAGTCAAGGATCATATTTTTCATTGCGAACTAGTCAACGTATGCAGAAATAATATGGAGGTGGCTTACAATTAGTGGATGACGTTTGATGTGATGAAAAGAAAAATATAGTGGAAGCTCATACGAGAACTATATTTTCTCTTCCTTGTAAGATATTTGTGCCTTGAAGTTTAATCTGGAAGTGGATTATATTTTCCTTTGTTTGCTGCTGCCTGGCTTGTTTCTTAAGATCTTAAATACATGTTACAGACTCGCTTCGTAAATTTTTGGGTGGCTATTCTTTTTAGTATTAATGCGTCTTTGCGTTGCGTTTTAGTGGAAGACTGAGATTTTTTGGTGCCCCTATGAGAAAGGGGATATTCATAGTCCGCTCCTTTCACCAAGCCATGACCAAGCGCAACACAAATCCATTCCCACGGAAAAGCATTTGAAAGACAAAGGCACCTCTAAAGGCAGCATTTTTTGTATGAGCGGCTTCTTTGGAGAAGATCCTCACTCTAGACAACTTGAGGAAACGTCAAATCATAGTCATGGATTGGTGTTGTATGTGCAAGAAGAGCGGAGAGTCCGTTGACCATCTACTACTTCATTGTGAGATTGTCATGCCTTTGTGGAATGAAGTTTTTACTCGGTTGGGACTAGCTTGGGCGATGCCTAGAAGGGTAAGTGACCTACTTGCTTATTTGAGAGGCATTTGGGGCAACTATCAAATTGCATCAATGTGGAAGATAGTCCCAATATGCCTATGACGGTGCATTTGGAGGGAGAGGAATGAAAGAAGCTTTGAAGATCAAGGCTAGACATTGCTTGGGTGATGCCAAAGAGGGTGGCGGATCTTTTGGCTTGTTGGTGCGGAACACGGGAAAATCGTCAAGTAGCAAATGTTTGGAAGATGGTACCCCTATGTCTCATGTGGTGTATATGAAATGAGAGGAATGGAAGATGTTTTGAAAATAGAGTATGCTCATTGGGGGGGGAATGGGGTGGGGATTAGAAACTTATTTTTTCAATCTTTTTTACTTTGGGCTAAGGCTATTGTATTAGAGGGGGTTAATTTTAATGACTTGTATGCTTCTTTTTCTGCTCATAGGATGGTATTTCTCTCTTGTATACCACCTGTGTACTTGGGCTATGCCTAATTTTGAAGATCAATAAATTTTCTTACTTATAAAAAAAATATCAAGAGCGGTCAATGGATGAGCTTAGAAACTTATTTTTTAGAACTTTACTCCATTAGTCGATTGTAATCGATTTTCGTGAATTCCTTGTATCACTAAACTAGCACGCTCAGGCGTTGCTCTTGTATATGTCCCGTATACTTGGGCTCTTGTGTACTCTTTTGATCAATAAAAATTTGCTTACCGATAAAAAAAAGGTAATAATGCGTTTTTGTTAATATTACAGTTTTTATTCACAAATGTTCTGATCTTTTACTAGACAACGATGATGACAACAACAATAAGGCCACCAAAGAAAAACGCCTTAAAACTACTTAAAGTAGACAAAAACTTCCAAATCTGGAAAATCATTGTTATTGATGCATGTATTTTGGTAGATAGCCAGCAAACGAAGAAAACAATACCTAAAGAAGGACAGAGAATTTAAAGCATAAGAATATTTACAGGGAAAAAATTTCGCTCACCAAAGGCATGTCAACATCGGTTTTACTCTTTTTGAATGTCCAGCTACCACACTTTACTGTTTTGAGATATTGAAACACCTGTGGCTTGGAATAGAATCTATATCCATTCAACGGATCGATGTAACACTGCAACAAGAATATAGCAGCATAAAAACTTGAGAAATTCATTACTGTTGGAAGGCAAAATACAAGAACAAAGGGACCGAAATATTCAGAATAATTAACTTTAGTATTTAGAAAGGGGAAAAAGTTTTACTGAGAGACTAATTTAGGCATTATCTTTCAAATTTTTCATGAACTATAGAGAAAAAATATGGAAAATAAATAAATAAACA